>NC_056727.1:465949455-466549455 GCF_019279795.1 Protopterus annectens
CTCTGGACTATACATCCTTTTTGGATACATTTTCCGAATTGCAATACCTTTAGAGCCAATGCTTTTCTAGTTCCCAACACTGGTATGATCAAACATACCACCAAGGTATTCATCAGAGCTGATTTCTTTAGGGCTCCATTTGCCTATATTACAGGAAAAGCTGTACCATTAATCTAGAACCCTCCCTGCTACTTCATCCTTTGGGTCAGGCAGATCTACCAGGAGCCTTATTGAAAGAGAGGTGGACAAGATTTCTTCAGAAGCTAGGCTAGGCTCCCCAAATTCATACTGAGCTCAGCTTTTCAGAGTACTCCCTCTTATTCCAGAGAGAAGACTACCCCCTTGATTTCAGATTCATCCCTCCCACAAAGAATTTCCTAGGGTCCAGAACCTACTTTTCTTTTCATGTCAGGATGGCCAGTAACCAATTGATTTGAGTTGGCTCTTCTGGAAGAGATAACCTCAGCTTCTGAGTCTTTTTTTAGAGTACCCCACTGAGGAGGTGCACTGGAAGCATATGTTCAAAGGGAGGCATCTGGATTCCCCTCAGGAGTCTGTCATCACTGATACTGACTTTGATGAAGGATCCCCCAAACCCCGCTTGAGGACATCTCATTTGGAGAAATCCTTGAACTGCTTAAATTGAAAGGAGGATGGTCCTCCCACCTGCTTTTTCCTGAAGAGTCAGCTTTCAGCAAGGCTTTTGGTTCTGGCCTGTCTATGTCTTGGGTAGTTCCACCCATAGATGAGGTGGTAGACCTAATCTCTTAGTGAGAATGGAAGAAGCTGGACAAAGCTGGACCCCTCCCTAAGAAACCAAGTAAGTTTCTTCTTGCTCCCAAGGATCATCCCCATTGGTGCAAGAGCCCAGCCTTGGATTACATGGTACTAGCAGCAGCCACCAAAAAAGAAGTAGCAGAATAAAGTTCCTCTAATAATCTACTGAAGGAGGGAGTCTCGTGCATTGGACAGATTTGGGAAGTGAGTCTACACCTCATCTACCTTCTCAGTGAAGCATTGAATAAAAGCTTTCAGAGAGATTTGCCCAAGCTACACTCCAGTCCTTGTTTAATGTCTGTATGCATTTTATATCTTTGCGTTTAGAGCATATCCATCATGAGACATGCTTAGATGAGGCTCTGATGCCCTTTGTGAACATGCCTTACAATGGATCAAAACTCTTTGGTCCTAAAGTGAAAGACATAATATCTGGAAGTGAAAAAACAGGTAAAATACTTTCTGCCATAGAGATCAAATTTTCCTCTTCTCAAAGGACCTTTTCCGGGAATCAAAAAGGAGGCAAGAAAACGTGGTTCCACAATTCCCAGGGGTTTTCACCTGATACTTCTGAAGACAGAGTCCCTTACAGCAGAGAGGAGAACTCTTATAATGGAAATTGCCCTAGGTGCAGTGGTGGTGCAGTAAGGTAAGGCTTCAGATGTCCTTTTTCCAAGAAACCTTTTCAGGGTTTTGAACAGTTGTCTGACTGCTGCACATTGGAGGAAGTTGGAGGGGAGGGGGCTCTTGTCTCTGCATCCAACAACCTGGACCTCCATCACTCAAGACAAATTGGTGCAGAGGATCATAATTAGAGGGTACTTCATTCCCTTTCACACTCTCCCTTTAGCCCCAGAAATACTTCCCGATGTGCCACCCTCTCAAAGGGAAGCGGCCTCTCAGGAAATAAAGACGCTTCTAAATAACTGAGTCATTCAAGAGGTCCTACCATGCCAAAGAGGATCTGGAATTTACTCAAACTTTTTTTAGTGCCAAAGAAAACAGGGACCTAAGGCTAATTTTGGACACAATTTACTTGAAGAAATTCATAAGAAAAATGAAATTCCAGATGGTCATGGTACAGCCTATTATTCCTCTTCTGAGGGAGAATGACTGGATGCACACAACAGACCTTTAGGATGTGTGCTACCATATAAAAATGGACAGACACTCCAGTAAGTATCTTTTCTTCCGACTGGGAGCTAGTTGTTTTCATTTCAGAGCACTGCCCTTCAGTCTCACCACAGCCTCCCAGGTGTTCACCAAATGTAGGGCAGTAGCTCATCTTTGACTGCAATGGTTCTGGGAGTTCCCTTATTTGGATGGCTGGCCCATCACTGCCCCTACCAGGGATCTAGTCATCCAAGCAAGGGACTCTTTGCTCAGTCTGTGCTCAGATCTAGGCATTATGGTGAATTTAACAAAATCTAGATTTCTCTCAGGTTAATCTTTAGAGTTCATAGGAGCTCAGTTGGACACAAAGCTCCAAACTGCCCCAAACAAGGATTACATCCATTGATCAACAAGCCTTGGCTGTCATTTTCTGTCAGAAGATACCAGCAATAACAGTTCTTTGTCTTCTAGGCCCAAGGACAGCTTTGATCACTCTGATTCCCCTGACCATGTACAGCATGAAAGTTTTACAGTGGACTCTTGCACTCCACTTATCAATAAGACATCAACGCATGTCTTTCCAAGCATCTTTAACAAAGATTTGTAAAACATATATTCAATGGTGGTTGGATATTTCATGAGTATGTCCTTTCAGTCTTCCCTCTCACGAAGGCACAGTGACCATGGATGCCTCCCACTTGAGCTGGGGGGCACAACCTGGGAAAGATAGTTCAAGTTATGTGGTTACAATCAGATACCAGTCTACACATCAATGTCTTGGAGATGAGAGTGGTCCTCATAGCATTTCAGGACTTTCAGGACTCTTTTCCCTCAGATGTGACCTCTCTCCAGACAACATGGTAGTTGTCTGGTACATCAACAAACAGGGAGGAGCCAGATCTTATCCATTATGTCAAGAGGCTGTGACAATGTGGCAATGGGTGATTTCTTCTCACTGGGATATTAACATTTTTCTGCAAGCCTCAACTAGCCCTCCATTTGAACCTGCTGCCAAGGTTGATTTAATTTTTTTATCCTTGAAAACTCTTTTCTTTGTTGCTATTACGTCTGCTAGGAGAATTTCTTAGCTCCATGCCTTATCTGCAATGCCTCCCTACATGTTTTTCACAAAGACAGAGTATGTTTGAATACCAACCCTTCTTTTCTTCCAAAGGTGGGTTCTGAATCTTTTAACAGCCAATCTATAAATCTTTCTGTGTTTTTCCAAAAAGTTTTCAAAGGTGAATACACATTGCACTTACTGGATGCTCACCATCAGTCATGATTTTGTTTACATCAGACAAAAGCCTTCAGGAAAAATGATCAGTTTTTCTCTTACTTCCCTGTCAAGATGGGAAAGGGGGTATACAAAATCAGTATTTCCCATTCGCTATCTGAATGTATATCCTATGTTTAAAAAGAAAGCGGTTTATTACTGCCTACATGTTAAAAGTCCATTTTACTAGATCTGTAGCTTCGTTGATAGCTTTCTTTTCAAGAGTACCACTCAGTGACATCTGTGCAGCTACGGCTTGGTCCAAGTTTCACACCTTCATATCACATTACAAATTTTACATGCAGTCCAGATCAAGAGCCCCTTTTGTTTTGGCTGTACTCCGGAATGTCCTTCCATAAAATCACTCGGGTGTCTCAATAGCTGGGCCTCTGTTCCATTGAGCAACGGATGGAAAAGACATCAGATACAAAAATTATGCATTAACCATAACAATAGGTTCATAGATTAGTATTAGGCTAACTGCCTTTCTAAGCCATTTTAAGCCAAGCCAATTATCCCCTGTGAGATTCAAACCCTGTACCTTGTGTTTATAAGGCAAACACCTTAACCATTAGGCCACCCTTTTTCAACTCCCCCACATCCTTCCACTGTCAATATTTTTTATGATACTTAGCTTCTTAACTCCTGGACTGCTCTGGCTGACTTGGCCTTTGTTTCTAGAAGTTTCTTATCAAATCTATATATGTATCAGCTAATTTCTTTACTTATATCTTAGATACTGTATACTTGCCTTTTTTCTTTTGGGCAAACTTCATTTGAGGTAGTTGGGTTTGCATGTGTGAATTATAGGTAAGGGAAGGAGCCCTAGCACCAGATCCAAAGCTTGAAAGCGACCACAGATTCAAAGACCCATATGTTGAGGAAGATCAGAAACAGACAACACAGATCTGTTATTATGGTGAGTACATAAACATAACTTTCATCTATATCCCCATTCCTCACATCCATCTCTACCACTCTTCAAGTCCTGATGTGTCACTACTCTCAATGAACTGTCAAATATAAGTAGTATACCTCTTTCCCCTCCTCCTGGTGTATGATCAGAATATAGCAAACAGTATTGTTGAGTTCTGAATGTATTATCCTCCTTTACCTTTAGTTTTGTTTCCTGTAAGCCCATGATATGGGCCTCTTCTCTTTTTTAAAACACCTTTATTAAATTATCACTTATGACACTGGCAAACGTACATTAACAGTTAAGAAAACAAGCTATATTATTTTTTTCCATTTACATACATTACATATCACATATCTTTTCTTTCTTTGTAATTATCATCAGTTCAACAATTCATAAATTGCTGAATGTCTGCCTTTCCCTTAAACCTCACTCCTTCTCCTCTTGAACATTATTCTGCATGTATTGTTCCCACAATTTCCATTTATTTCTATGTAATTTATTACATCCCTTTTCTAAAGATCCCTCTTCCAGTTATTTTATCAGTTTTGCAATATTCAATACTTTTGACTCCATTTTCTAGTAACTGATTTTTTTGGCACCCGACAGAATTGAACTATCTTGCATCCCAGCTCAGAAAATTATGTCCTTAGTTATAACCATTTGATCATACAATATTTCTGACTGAGTACTCTGTAGGGAATTTTAAAAAATGTCAACTCACTATACTTTCAAGACAGATGTTCCCAATTACACCATTCTTCCCCATCACACCTCCATTTGCCATCAATCTGAGGAAAAATTCTTTGAAGTCTGCTTGGAGTATAAAAATAGCAATGCAAATACTTCCAAGCAAAGATCCTAATTTTTTTGGACTTTGTTGCATACTTGGGAGCCATTCATACGTCATTCCATTGCTCTGTTGTAAATTGATTTTCCAGTCATTCTTCCTAATCTTTTCTAATATCATCTGATTGATTCTTATAGTTATCATGCAGTGTTTTATATGCCCTGCTAATTATCACTTTATAACAGCGGCTTATGTCATAGATTTGACTAAAATTCTCACCAGAGCAGGTCTTTCACTTACAATTCCCCTCTTTGCCTATATTCTGATATCAGTCCTTGATAGGGAAGGCAGTCTCTAGGCTGGAATAAGCTTCTTGGCCTCATCCCACTTAATTCCTTTCCTTCTTTAGTTATTTACCCCTAATACCTTAGTTCCTTTGCTAGGTTTTTCCAGTAAATTCCAATCCTATTTTGTCTATTTTCAGTACCCCCTACTTTCTGTCATCCCTCTAGGCAAAATCTCCTTCTGCCATTCTTGCGTTGGCTTAGTTATTAGAATACTTTCTGCTACCTTATGACTATGATATTCCATATGGTTGTTATTATTTTCCTTAAGGATCTACATCCAAAATCGCACCCGCTATCTTTATTTCTTGAGCTTCCCCCTGCTTCATCATCCCTTTCCATTTTGAATTACAGTAGACTCCCTCTTATCCAGTCTGGCTGGGGCCATACCTTAGGTTGGATAAATGAATGGCTGGTTAATCAGAAAAAGCATACAAAATAGCATTTATAGATTACAAAACAGCTTGAATAACAGGATTTGTGTTAGTATGCACTTTCCTAATGAATGTGAAGTCTAAAACTCAAATGTCTGTCATTATTTAGTCCAGAGGAGGTGGAAGCGTTGTTCTTCTCTGTTGTCTTTTGCTAAGTCTACTGCAGAAATTTGATGGGCAGTTAAAGGTAGGCCAGATTAGAGGCAACCTACTATATAACCTTCTGCTTGTGTTATATGTATGAGCCTTAACTGTGTAGCTCTAAAATATTCCTTCAAATCAGATAATCCTAAACTATCTTGTTCTACTGGAAGGATCAACTTATCCCACTTAATTCTTGTCTTCTTCCCCTTCAGATAAATTCCTTCAACTCTCTTAATTATTGCTCAAATCTTCTCCTCTGGTTGATAAAAATACACATGACTCTTATATAAAATTAAAAGGAATAAAAACATTTCCAAAGCTTGTATCATACTATCCATATTCATAAGCAGCAGCTTCCGGTTTCTCAGTTTTACTGTTATCTTTTGTTTAGTCTCTTCCCACATATCCTTAGCTGTAACCAAATCTTTTTTAATCCATACACCTAAATATTTCATCTTATTGCATCCCCATAAATATGGGTATTGCTGAACCAATGCATGTGTGGGTACATCATTTACAGCTATAGCCTTTGATGTGAAGTTGTTCAATCTCGCCATTTGTTCTTACACGTGCGTTCGGAGCCGATCCATCGGCTCTGAGTCGGCCACTTTCCAAGCTCTAGATCTCTTAGAAGCTCGAGACACAGTCCCTATCCCATGATGCTCTGCTGCCAAACACCACATCTAGTTTGCCGCTGCAAAGGATCACACAATCTTCTGAAGAAGCTCGGGCCAGTATTCTTTTTATTAAATATTTGCATATTTAGACTTCTAATATCTATCAGGGATCTGATATTTAGTGAGGCTTCACATTTTCCTTCCTTTTTGGTGGTTTAGAGTAGGTAATCTAAGCTGATATTTTGTTTTTTAGTTCGGAGTGGTTTGCTCCTAGGACTTTAGCCTTCTTGATTTACTCTACTTGACAGGGCTCTGTCAAATGTAATACCCTATCCCTTTGTATTCTGTATTGAGCGTTTGTTTTTTCTTTCTATAGTTATTACAGTTAAGGGATCTGAACTTCTAAGCTGTTTTTGTGGTGTTACTGGACAATTTTTCATAATGTCAGAGAAGCAAAAATTTGGTTTTAAAAAGTGTGACTGTGGACAAAAGATGTCCATCATGGATAATCATAGTTCTTGTGTTTATTGTTTGGGTCCACTACATTTACAGGAGGATTGCTCTGCCATTCCTTCAGTGGCAGGGTGTTATTAGAGAGGAGAAGGAAATTGGTAATAGAGGACTGTTGAAATCGGACTTCCAGGATATATTGGATAAGACTGACCAGACCTCCAAGCCCTCAAAGGGGTCGAAGTTGTCTAATGTGTCATCGGAATACAAGTCTTCAGCTCCGAGCACCTCTGGCAAGACTCGGTTGCCAGCTCCACAGCCTTCGGAGCCGTGCACCAAGATCTTACCTCGGCGCCAAGTCATTGTGTTGGAACCGGTGTCGGAGGTTTTGAAATCTCCGATCCTTAAGTCAGTGGCTTCTTTGGCTCCTTTGACCTGTTCTTCCGGTGCCCTTTCTGACATCGATGTGGACCGAGTGGTACAGAGACTTTTAGTGAACCTGGCCCTGGCCAAATTGCTTGCAGCTTCAACCCAGTTGACTTTGAACCCTATGACCCCTCCTTCCATGAGTTCTGCTCCTCCTCCGAGGCTAGTTGAGCCTTCGGACCTGGAAAGAGAGGATCCAATAATGGTGGAACCCTCAGAGCCGAGGCCTGTTCCAGTGCTCTTGGTTCCTTCGACCTTGACTTCTTCGGTTCCAATTGAAGAGTCTCAGAGCCGACACTCTCGCCGGTTCCGAGGGTGGAGGAGTCGAACCGATGCTTCGGTTCCGACTCTCCCTCTCGGGGCTTCGGCGCAGATGAGTTTGGTTCTTTCCTCTGGTTCAGAGCCTGTGGTCTCGGCCCCTGGGAGGCTGCTGTCTTCTTTGGAAATGGCGGACTCCTCGGGTCGGGAAACCGGTGCCTTCGATGCCATGAGGAAGGTCATGTCTGCTAATACCCTCACTTCTTCCATTCCTTTCTCTTCCTCCCCTAAAGGGCTGCGTGCTATCTCTACACCACAGGTTCCCACTAAGCATCGAGGCCCAGAGCCTCAGTTAACCCCATTGGGTGACCCCAGTTTGACCGAGACTTCACCAGACGCCCCCACTGATGAAGTTCCCAGGAAAAGACCGTGTAAGAGGAGGCATTTAGATTCCCCTCAGGAATCCTTAACATCAGACACCGACTTGGAGGAATCAGAAGGGTCCCCAAGGTCCTCCTCTGAGGATGTCTCTTTTGCAGACATCCTTGAAATACTAAGGCAGAGGGGTGACTGGCAGTCCCTTACCCCTACTTGAGGATGAGTCGGTGCTCCTGAAGGCTTTTGGGTCTCAGCCCTCCACCTCCTGGGTTACTCCGCCTTTCAATGAATTAATGGACTTGATCGCTCGAAAGGCATGGGAGTCTGCTGATTCTATGAAACCGGTCCCTCGGAGGCCCAACAAATTTATCACCTGCCCTCAGGATAAGTCCTTTCTCACGAAAGGGGCTCCCGTTGATGCCATGGTGGTGGTGGCGGCCACCAAGAAAGAGATGTCAGACACCTCTTCCTCTGTCCATCCTCCTAATAGAGATTCCAGGACAATGGACAGATATGGGAAATGCATCTTTAGTTCTGCGACATTTGCAATGAGATCGCTTAACTATTTAACCCATTTTACCCGTCTTCAACGAGATCTCCTAAAAGAGCTTGGAGATACTCTACAGGGCAACACAGGTGATGCTGTCTCCCAGAAAGTGACGGCACAGCTTAACACCCTTAATTCCATTGTAAACTTGTCCATGAGGCTCATTTCTTATGCAGCCGAGGGATTGAGCCGGGCAGCAGGTTCAGCAATAGCTCTGCGGAGACAATCCTGGTTGCGCTTATGTTCCTTTGTGGAAGCCTTCAAGTCTTCCTTTGTGAATACCCCATTTGATGGCTCTTCCTTGTTTGGGCCCAAAGTCAAGGAGACACTCACTAGGTGTGAGCAGGAAGGAAAGACTCTATCTGCCGTAGGAGTCCATTTTTCCACCCCCACTAGACCATACCCCAAAGGCAGAGAGGTGGAAAAATGTGGTTCTGAAAGTCCCAAGGAGCTTTCCAGAACACACGTAGTGAAACCCTCTCCAGAGGCAGAGGAGGGGGGGGTATAATGGTAGACACCGCCCAGGTGGCAGAGGGGGTCCACAGAACCGGGGTGACAGGGAGCATTTTCCTGGCAAACCCTATAAGCACTCCTGAGAGGAGGCCCGACCGTCCTACTCTGGAGGCAGTCAGGGATCACTTAGCTTTATACCCAGACGCCTGGGTAGGAATTACATCAGATTCCTGGGTAAAAAGCATAATCACCAGAGGCTACATCATTCCCTTTTCAGAATTCCCTTCCATTCGGACAAGAATCCCAGATGTTCCACCCAGTCTGCGGAGTCTAGCAGCCTTAGAAATTCAGAGGCTGCTGGAAAAAAGAGTCATCCAGCCAGTCCCGGTGGACCAAATAGGATCCGGAACTTACTCCAGGTTCTTTTTAGTTCCAAAGTAAACAGGGGACCGGAGGCCCATCTTAGACCTCAGAAATCTCAACTCCTTTGTCAAAAAGGAAAAGTTCTGGATGGTCACGCTTCAGTCGATAATCCTGTTTCTTGAAACGGCGATTGGATGTGCTCGATAGATCTCAAGGATGCGTACTACCACATAAAAATGGCCAGGCCATCCAGAGATCACTTGCATTTCCGACTGGGGGCCAGTCACTACCAATTCCGAGCTCTTCCCTTTGGTCTCACCACAGCCTCCGGAGTGTTCACCAAATGCATGGCAGTTGTCACGGCTCACCTGAGACATTTAGGATTCCGGGTGTTTCCATATCTCAATGACTGGCTCCTCACTGCCACCACCAGGAATCAACTAATTCACCCCAGGGATTACACTATCAGCCTGTGCTGCCAGTTTTGCATAACCTTAAATTATATGGAGCAGATCTAGACACCACCACTGCCCTGGTCAGATTGCCTGAAGAATGAGTAATCTCTTTACAAAACCAAGTATCCCTTTTGTTGATGGAAAAGAAAGTCCCTGCATTCCAGGTTCTGAAGCTGTTATGCACCATGGCAGCAACTCTCATAGCGGTTCCTCTGGGGCGCATGCACATGAGGATACTCCAATTGTTACTCTTCAGACAGTGGTCTTATCAACAATTTCCAGTGTCACATGAGATTCTGCTGACAAATACTTGCAAAAAGGACCTCCTTTGGTGGTTGAACAGCCACCAAGTTAGTGTAGGTCATCCGTTTGTACTCCCCCCTCCCACAGCCACAGTGACCACAGATGCTTCCCTGATAGGGTGGGGGGGGGGGCTGTGTCAGGGAAGAACTGTCCAAGGTACTTGGTCAGAGATGGAATCCAGTTTGCACATCAATGTCTTGGAGCTGAGAGCAGTGTTCCTAGTGTTGCAACACTTTCACGACTCTCTACCTCAAGAGATGATTGCAATACAGGCAGATAACATGTCGGTAGCCTGGTACATGAACAAGCAAGGGGGAACCAGATCTTACCCCTTATGCTGAGAGGCCCTGAGAATTTGGCAGTTGGCTGTATCCACCGGGCACTTCCTGATAGCAATGCACATCCCGGGGTCATCCAACGTGATAGCGGACAAATTGAGCAGAGCCATTCTATTGCCTCATGAGTGGTCCCTCAAAGAATGAGTGGCAGAAGGGATATTCGGCAAATGGGGCCAGCCTTGCTGCAACCTTTTTGCATCCCCGATGAATGCCAAATACAGAAGCTACTTTGCCCTATACCCTCCACCGGGGAACATCCCAAGGGACGCACTCGTACACGATTGGCCCTCGGGTCTCCTATATGCCTTTCCTCCATCCCTGCTGATCCCCAAATTTTTACAGAAAGCCAAAAGCCTGGGAAGGACTGTTATTCTGATAGCCTCATTTTGGCCTCTGCAGATATGGTTCTCCTTCCTTCAACAATACCAAGTGGAAGAACCTTGGGTTCTGGACCCAGTGCCAGACCTTCTGACTCATTTGTCAGGAGTGCTTCACCCCTCTCTTGTATCCCTCAAACTGACAGCTTGGCTGCTCCACTTCCCAACCTAGCCAGGTCTCATGATTTGTGTCCCGCAGTTCAACATATTCTGGTTTCCTCGTATAAAGTCTTCACCAGGAAACTATATAACAGTAAATGGAAACGATTTGGTCATTGGGCTTCTCAACATGGTATTGATCCCTTTATCGCCCCTATTCATAGCATTCTGGAGTTTTTGACTTCACTTTTCCAGGGTGGTGTGGCAGCCGCTACTATAAGGGTTCAGTTGGCTGCCATATCTGACTTCCATGTGGGATGCAGAGGTTCTAACATTATGTTCCACAGATTATGTAAAGCCTTTTTGAAAGGGACTCATTACCTTCGACCCCCTATCAGACATCCGATTACTCCCTGGAATCTAAATTTGGTGCTGTCTCAACTCATGCTTCCCCCTTTTGAGCCTGCATCTTCTTGTCTGTTGAAGTTCCTTACTTGGAAGACAATTTTCTTAGTGGCCATTACTTCAGCACGTAGAGTTTCTGAACTTCAAGCACTCTCTGTTAGGCCCCCATATTTGGTCTTTCACCCCGACAGGGTGTCTCTAAGAACAAATCCATCCTTTCTCCCGAAGGTCTGTTCTGAAGCAAACTTGAACCAGTCCATTGAACTTCCCACTTTTTTCAGGCATCATGCCAGTAAATTGGAATACATGTTGCATAAGCTTGATGTTCACAGACAATTGAGATTTTATTTGGACAGAACAAAAGGATTCAGAAAATCAGATCAACTATTTGTTTCCCATGCAGACAATAAGAAGGGCCTTTTGGTATTCAAAGTTACGTTGTCCAAATGGCTTTCTGATTGTATAAAGTTTGCATATTCTTCATCCCATCAACCTTTAGAAAGTGAAGTGAAAGCTCATTCTACCAGGGCTATTTCTACGTCCTTAGCTCATGCAGCTCGTTTTCCTTTGGACACCATTTGTGCAGCTGCTACTTGGTTCAAACATCATACATTTATTACTCATTATAAAGTGGACAGGGCCTCCAGGGACACAGCTTCCTTTGGTTCCACCATTCTCAGGAATGTACTCCCGTGAGCCACCCAGGATTTAGGGTGCTTGGGATGCTACCCACGTGTAAGAACAAACGGCGAGATTGAACAACTTCACATAAAGAAGTTATGTTCTTACCATAATGTTCCATGTGAGTTGTTCATCTCGCCTTTGTTCTTACACTCCCTCCCACCTTCCCCCTCCATGTTCTGGAAGAATGGGTATGGCTGGTGGTCTGTTTGATCTTACTAGTATCCTTTTGTCAGCCAGGTTATCTTTTAACTAATTGTAAATAGTTACTTTGTTATATTGGGTTGCTTAGTTGTGTTTCTTGCTGGTTTCAGCAAACTAGATCTGGGGTTTGGCAGCAGAGCATCATGGGATAGGGACTGTGTCTCGAGCTTCTAAGAGATCTAGAGCTTGGAAAGTGGCCGACTCGGAGCCAATGGATCGGCTCCGAACCCACGTGCAAGAACAAAGGCGAGATGAACAACTCACATGGAACGTTATGGTAAGAACATAACTTCTTTTTTTTTTATCTTCATTAATTTTATATCCTGAAAAGGGTTGAAACTGTATCAAAATGTTCCACATGACAGAGATGCCTTTGTCTGGATTTATTAGATATAAAATAATATCATCTGCAAATAAAGCCAACTTTTCTTGATTACCATAATAGTTATATTCTTGAATTTATGAGTGCCTTATTTTCTTTGCCAGTGGCTCTACATATAAACAAATATCAAAGGGTACAGAAGACATTCCTGTCTCGTTCCTCTATTTAAAAACAAAATATCAGAGATTAACCCTCCGACTTTAATTCTTGCCCTTGTTTTAACTGTGAAGTATTTGATATTAAAACAGATGTTATACCAGTTGGAACATGACACATTTTTTATCTTCGAACCATTCATCGTTCTTCTTTATTGTTGGATATTGTTGTGGTTCATTGATGTAGATACCTTGGAGGTATAGACATAAACTAGCTATAGTTTAAAATTTAAATGGGTCTGTTTGAAGCTGGGTTTGATGGGTCTTTACTGTCCTAAGTTAATACAGCCACCACAGCTTTCTTCCAAGATGTTGGCGCTTCCCCTCCTTTTAAAATACTATTAAACAAAAGTTTCCAGATCTTTAGCTTTCTTATCTCCTAACTTCCAAACGTCCACATGAATACTATCTGTTCCTAGAGACTTTCCTGAAGATTGATTATACATCACTGCATTTATTTTATCCCCTCCTGTCTTAACTATTAGCTGTTGAGCCTCATCTTCCCCTATCCTTGACATAATTGAGTCTTCCATAAACATTTCCATTTGTGCTGTTTTTGATTGCCACATTCTCTGCTTTATACAAATTTTCATTGAATTTCCAAAATATCTCAAACTTCTACAGGATCTCTGGTTCTTTTTCTTGTTATAGGCTCCCTAAGTCTGGCAACAACACTTTCTACTTTCTTCTACCTATGTTGTTATGCTAAAGGTTTTTGTGCTCTGGATTATTAACAAAAAATAGTTCTACAGAAAATATATATATAAAGCCCACCAGAGATAACAGTGTCCAGAAAAATAATAATACTTAAAGAGAAAACAATAAGGATCACTGAAACATGGCTCTACAGTGTAATATCAAATAAGCATAACCAAATGAACATGCAACAGTCTATTTAAAGTTCGTTTGGTTATGCTTATCCCTGATATTACATTTTAAAGCCGTGTTTCAGTGATCCGTATTGTTTTCTCTTTAAGTATTATCAAAAAATAGTTGCTTAACAGCAGTCTTTCCAAACTCATGCATATTATCCAGATACTCCCTTATTTTCTCTTTAGCACTCTGCATGTGTGCCTGTTCTTGATCTGTGAGATTCCCCTTATTTTGCAATACTTTAACTTTGTCAGCCCTCTAAGTAATTCTTATTACTTCTTAACCGTATCTCTTTCTTTTTATTTCTACTGTTTTTAAACTCCATTTTCATTTTATCCCCTCACTAGCTATAACTTCTGAAGATATTTCTATCTTCCCTAATAACGCTTGAATAATTTCCACTTCCCATTCCTTAAATTCTTCTCTTTTTAACAAGTATGTGGGAAAGCACCAGTGTCCCATTTCTTCTTCATTACTGGGCATTTTTTTAATCCGTTGTTGTATTCTAGATCTTCTAATGGGGTGACAACTACCTCCTACATTTCAAGATACTATTTGCACACTGAGTAGAATCAGAGTTGGTAAGCCTAGATTAGAAATCCCCCATTAGCATTTCCTATTAGCTGAGCCCTATCAGTGCCAGTGCTTGAGCAGAAAGGGCCTAGGTAGCTGTTTAAATGAGAGACAAATAGAGGTCAGTATGAAAGAACCTCTTTGAAACTGTTACAAATAAGAACACCATTTCTCACTGCCCTGCACAATATTCACTACTATAGCTTGGCTAGCATTAACTATTGCATGAAATTTAACACACCAATATGTCTAAAACTGCAACAGTAATGACACGTTTGAAATTTATGCTTACACATAATTGCATCAATCTATGTCAACATTAATTTTTGACTTGAGAGAACAATGTAATAGTTCAAAATAAAATGAAAAAATGACAGTGGTACTTCATCATTCCATCAGTGCAGGAATACATGTGATCTAAACAAATCATGCGTAAAGGAAAAAGGTTTACATAATAGCCAGGAAAGAAACAATTTTGTTATCAAGAAAGGATAGGCAAACCACCACTCGCATCCTTTAGTATCAAATGATTAAAAAAAATTTATAAAAGCTTGCCTCACTAGACTATCACTGACTCATTCTTAATTAGGTCTTACCGAGAAGAAACCTTTACTCTCCTTCCATGTGAGAATCACATAGTTGGTAACCTGTTAGAGGTGTAAAAGAAAAAGGTTTGCTGTTCATAGATTCCAATCAAGTTCTGAAATTATGGGAATGAAGCTCTAAGCTAACCCTGTTAGGGCTGTGTTGTATGACACAGTCCCATGGTACCAACAGTTATCCATCAGTCACACTTCTATCCAGCCGATTTAATCCTTCAGTATTCCAACATCGTCATCTGCTTAGTCAGATGACCCAGAAAAGATTTCTGACCAAGCTTTTCCTTCTGAAGAATTCACTTTCCCTGGTGGGTCAATAAATTTGAGGGACTTGCGTGACTCCTTGGTCCCTGCGTGTCCATCTCTGAAAGTCTAAGTCCTGTGGGCTACTTTTGACCCCCTGCTCCTTATTGACATTTGTGGATTCCATTTCCCTGGTTGTGCATGTAGAGAACAGCCCTACATTTCTGAGATTAGTGGAACTGCCTACTTTTATTCTTATTGTTAGCAACATCAAATGCAGGATTTTTCTTATTTGGGTGTACAGATTTCCTGGGAGTCATAGCTCTGTGATGCTTGCCATGAGACATCTACTGTTCCATTTCCTTATCTGGCCAGTGCCTTCCTCATCTTCTTCTTCACCTTCTATTTATTATCTGGATTCTTAACTTTAGGATATAGTGCTCAGTGTCCAATGGAGACGTGAACTGCACTTTTACTGCTAGCTGTTTCTGCCACTAGCTCAGCTGGGTATGATAGACTCATCCTGTATTCCAATTCCATTAATGCTGTTTTGTGGGGAAACATCTGTTATCATTATCTGTACAGTTTTATTAAATAATCTGGCACAAATTGTAGAATATGCTTGCCCCACTGTGCCCATCTCCTCCTCCTACTGTGCTGAATAACCCATTCACTGGTTTTAGCAGATAAAAAGTAAATGCATGTCTGGAAGTACTCTTGCTCTGTTGATCTCTTCCCATATCATGCACTCTATCACTGGATTATGATAGCTGGGAATTTAGATGATATCTTTCAAAATAAAATCCATAAAAGAATGGAGGTCTTTATCAACCACAGATTCTGGTACACCCCTAATCTTCACATTAATTCTGTAGCTGCGGGTCTCACTATCTTTGATTTTTATCCACTTGACTGCTCACCTTCTCTCTGATGTTTTGTAATTCCCTGGACATAGAAAGTGCAGACTCTTGCAGTTCTTTAATGCTTTCTTTTAAAGCTGACTTCTCCATCTTGAGCTGCTCGGCCTGTGTCCGCTGTTACTTGGCCAGTATGTGATAGGTTTCAAACTCCAATGCAACTATTGATAGACATTCATCTGTGGAAATTTTTTTTAATTTGACAGGTCATCAGGTCTGTAAGACTGCATCTTGCCAATATCTAAACACTAAAACACTTCAAATGGCATTTTTAGAAATAAAAGTCTATTTTAGTATGCAGGGTGTTTAGTAGAATGGAATCACCTGTGCATCTTCTTGTGGGTCACTCACGACCACCAAGAAAGTACCTTTTAATTGCACAGCTTATTACTAAGGTTATGGTTTCCAGGTCAAGGGGTGTGATTATCCCATTTTTTTCCGCATTCACCAGGCCAATCATTGAGTATAATACCCCCTAGATGTGGGAGGCTGGCCTAATGGTTAAGGTGCTTACCTTACAGACACAAGGTGCAGGGTTTGATTCTCACAGGGGGTAATTGGCTAGGCTTAAAATGGCCCATAAGGGCAGTTAGTCTTGTACAAACCTATGAACTTATGGACCTATATGTACCTGTCCAAACATTTGACATATCTTGAATGCCCACAGTGATTTCTTAATAAGAGAAACAAGGGCCTAAATCATAAAAACTATGCAGACCATCTCCAAGCCTTGTCCCTCTTTTCAGTGTATTACAAACTAGTGATGAACAGTCTCTGCCTTGGTTTCCCTACAAGAATGTGAAGCATGGCCTTTTGGACCACCATTCATCTCAAATCACAAACTGGAAAAAAAGTAAGCCAAAAAAAAAACACATTTTTTTGCAGGGATGAAGCCCCTAACACCCCCTAAAATTGTATATACCAACTCCGTGGTCACACCACAGTGAAGAAAAGGGGAACCCCCCCCCCCCAAAAAAAAGTGCAGTGCTGGATCACACAATACATTACACTGTGGTGAAACCCAGCGATATCAAGTTTTCACTCTTCATCCTCTCAGTGATTTTACAAGTGCAAACTTAGAGGCAAGTACTCTGCCTTGTGTACATAATCTTAACAGACCCCATCTTGTCAGCTTTTCTGCACTATCATATGTCCAGTGGTGTCATACACTCACCTGAAGAGATCTCAATCTCGTTTGCAATTTAAACAGAACGCAATGGAGGCATACATATTTATCACAGTGAATACGTCTTCTTTAAAATCCTCATTCTGTCCACAAAAAGCAAATGACTTCTCTGATACTATCCAAATGTAAAGTGGCCGAATGGATAGGTAACTGCAAATTCACCCCGGTGTAGCACTCTTGTCCCTCATGGATAGCAGGATCTTGTAAATGCTCTGCTCATCTTTGGTTATTCATACTTAAAATATAAGGGCTAAAAACTTCATGGGAATGTATAGCTAGGCTTCTAAAGATCCTTACAAATCAATAGCCTAGTAAGCACCTATGAACCTATGTATGTTAAGAAAACACAGAGCTAAGGGCAAGAAAGGAAAGGCAGTTAAAAAGAAATCAGTCATGTGAACTATCACCCATATAACAATTAAAATTGCACTCAAAACACAGCCGAAAACATTGAATGATCATGATAGGCAACTGTGATGTATCCAGGCATTCTCACATGAACAATGGCCACACTCAATGAAAACATGGAGATATGTTTTTTGCATCACAAAAAAAAAAAAACTGTTGCTCAACACAGTTTTCATTGACTTGCATTGCTCTGCAATATGCCCTTATACTCAGAAACCAAATGTGAAAGATCAGAAAAATGCAAAGTATTCATCCATCCAAAAATCCCAACATGATTAAAAGGCGAGTATCATTCAGATGTGTTAGACTTAGCCCCTTTCCTCACACCTCACAATACCAAATGTTACTATTGTATACCTCTATTCTTTTAACTCTCTCCCTAACCGCACATCTAACCACCTATCACTCACTAATAACCACCCCTTAATACTCTTATAAAATCGCATCCACTTTCCCACAACAAAAGAAAAAAACAAATCTTTGAGACATCCCCAGTTATTTATACATCCACTTACACTGAACAGTTTTTTCACACTATACCTGTCCACTGTAGTACAACTCCTGCCTCCATTAGATATCAAAAACACATCTCAAAACTACTACATACTCTTGTTACCATAGCTTCAAAACTAATGATAAGTGGAGTCATCCATCCAAATCCAGGCCTCCAAACTTCCATCCCACTAACAAAAATCCCTCTTTTCATTCTCATAATACAACTTATCTACCTCACAAATACTCAGATCTACTGATGATCAACTTAAACCTCAGAAGTATTGTCAATAAAGTTCAGGAACTCCATGGCACCCTTTCACTCTACTCACGAGACATTGCTATCTTAACTGAAACCTGGATTAAACCACACATTAATAATAATGAGATAATTCCTCCCAGGTATAACATTCTTAGGGTAGATAGAAAAGAAAAAAGGGGGAGTAGTAGCCATAATGTTCAAAAATGACCTTGTAGTGCAACCACTAAATCTAGCATCACCACCATCTTTTGATAATGCAGAATTACTATTGAGTAAACTCCAACTTAATCCAAACAAGCACATAATCATAATAGCTACCTATATTCTAACAGGAAACAACCTCACTACTATAGAGCACATGCTCCACTGGATATAAAAAAACAATCTCTCAAGAAACCCATCATTATGGGTGACTTTAATACTGACTGGCTTCTGTGTAACTCGCAAACCCCCAGCAATCATATCGACCTCTATGGCTTTACACAAATTATCCAAACCCCTACCAGAATTGACCAAAAAAAAAATCACACAAGCAAGCTATCCCAGATTGGACACTGACTAACAAGTCTTCCCACTCTCAACACTTTGGTTGTCTTCTTGACAACTTTAGTGACCACGTCCCAACCTATCTAATTAAGTGATGTATAAACCCACTCAAACATATTAATTGTTGCCAAATCTGCAATAAGAACATTTTCAACTCGCAAACACTGATATCCACTCTCTAACAATGCAGCTGGACCCCCTTAGGAACATGTTTCTAGATTCAACAGTAGAATACTTCAATGAGACTTTCCTCACTATTGTTAATAACATCGCCCCACCTAGAACAATATGTATCGAAGCAAACTATACTCCATGGCTAACCAACAAAACAAAAACCCTCATTAAACTTAGAGACAAAGCCTGGGGCTTATGGTACAGTAACAAATCACAATCAAATCACTTACAATATCAAAAACTCAGAAACAAAGCTAGATGCAAAATCAAACAAGACAAAAAAATTACTGCACTAATATATGAGAGAAACACCAAAGCAATCCCCAAAAATTTTGGTCAGCAGTTAAAAAGACACTCAATCCAGGTCAAGCATGAACCCCAACCCATTCCACACCAAACAACCTAAACTCCACTGCCGAACAGTTTAACAAATATTTTACTGAGGGTATACTAGCTCTCCCCAAAAATATTTCCTCAAATCAATCAAATATACCTATTATAACCAACAATAATGATGACTCCTTCACCTTCCAAACTATTCCCACAAGCACCATGCAAAAACTAGTTTGTAAACTAAAGCCAGCAGCAATAGCAGCCGATAACCTTCCAACCAATTTTCTCAAAATATCTGCTCAAGCAATCGCATATCCTGTCTCAATACTTGTTAATCATCCCATCTCTGAACATTATGTCCTAAAGATTTGGAAAATAGTACACATAATTCCCCCTTCACAAAGGCGGCAATGCAACCGAACTCTTGAATTATAAACCCATTGCCACCATATCTCCTCTATCTAAGATTCTAGAAAGAAGCATCCACTCACAACCTGTTCAATATCTCATAAGCAATAAGCTTCTAGTCAATTCTCAGCATGGATTCAGACCCTACCATAGCACCACTACTGCCCTCCTAAGTTTTTCCAACACCATTAATCCACACAGAAATTAAGGTAAAATAGTCTCCTCAGAATTCCTTGACATGTCCAAAGCCTTCAACACAGTATCCCACCCAAACTTCTTACTGCTTTCAATAATTTAAATCTTAGTCCCTCTGCTATCACCTGCTTCCAAAGCTATCTAACAAGGCACCAACAAGCTGTGAAATGGTCACAAGATCTCTCTCCCTTACTACCTGTCACATTAATTGTCCCATAAGGATCCCTACTTGGCTCCCTGCTCTTCAGTGTTTTTTACCAACCATCTTACCTCGGCCACAACTCTAGCCTCTATGATCCAATATGTGGACAACTCTACACTCATATATACTTTTCCCTACCCTGCAACAACTCCAAGACATAACACAAAAATCCTTCACTGCAATCGAATCATGGCTCCCAAACTCTCAGCTCATTTTTAACCCCAGCAAAACCAAGCTTATGATCTTCCACCCCAATAAAGCAACAGATTTCCCCCACACATTTTCCATCATAGCCACATACAACACAGTTATATTACCAGTATCCAAAACAAAACTACTGGGAGTAATAATTGATATAACATGAGATTTAGCAAACACATATCACAAACAATAAGAAAGTTCACAAAACATTGGGTTCCCTATATCAAAACAAATAATTCCTAACCAATAGTACTAGGGTAGCTATCTCCAGAACTCACCTCCTGTCAACACTCCTCTATGCCTCTCCACTACTTATTAACCTCAAGAAAACAGACCTCAATAAACTTGAAATACGCTATAACAAGATTGCAATATTTGCTACAGACTCGACACAGGACACACCATTGCCTATATCTAAAAAACTATCATTGTTAGAATTACCTCACTTAATGTCCTATAATCAATTGACAATGGCACATAAAATACTCCACCAACCCGACAAAACGCAATCTTTCCAGAACATAATAGTACCCTACACCAACCACCGGACACTACGCTCTACCAACAAGTCCTTGCTAAAAGTAATCAGGGCTACTAACACTGTAGGGGAAACACTTTACTCAAGTCATGTAGCAAAAGTCTAGACTTCATCAGATTCATAACAAACACTGTGCATTTCAAATAGCCACTTAGAAATAGGGTTGCCACCTAAATAATTGTACTAGGGTAGCTATTGCCAGACCTCACCTCCTGTCAACACTCTTCTATGCCTCTCCACTACTTATTAACCTCAAGAAAACAGACCTCAAAAAATTTCAAATATGCTATAACAAGATTGCAAAATTTGCTACAGACTCGACACAGGACAGATGATTACCTAGCTCTAAAAAAGTATCATGGTTAGAATTACCTCAGTTAATGTACTATAATCAATTGACAATGGTACATAAAATACTCCACCAACCTGACAAAACACCATCTTTCTAAAACATAATAGTACCCTACTCCAACCATCGGACACTACGCTCCACCAATAAGTCCTTGCTAAAAGTAACCAGGGCTACTAACACTGCAGGGGAAATACTCTACTCAAGTCATGTAGCAAAAGCCTGGACTTCATTAGATCCATAACAAACACTGTACATTTCAAATAACTACTTAGAAATAGGGTTGCCACCTATCTGTTTTTTTTCCAGACTATCTGGAAATCAAATCAATTGTCCAGTAGTCCAGAAAACACTCTAAAAACTCCGGTATTCTCTTTCAAAAAATTGAAACAGACTATTGAAGTTTGTTAAATCAGCTGATTTACTATGTTTTTTTTTTTTTTTTTTTTTACAGTAAAGCCTAGTAAATCGTCTGAAAGTAGGCATCAGGAATGGAAAAAGAGGGCGTTCCCCATCAGCTGATGCCATAGACACGTCACAAAATGGGCGGAATGGGAGGGGTTACATGTGATGTGAGGGGTGTGGCCTTAGTCCGGTTTTAGCCACAATGAAAGGTGGCAACCCTACTTAGAAATCACCTAACTCGTGGCTCTGCTCATGTAATATCCCAGGTTAACCTTTTAGATATAAAATACCATCCCTAGACCTAGTTTTTCTTTAAAACATTACAGCAAACTAGCCATGAAATTGCTCTGTTTCACTCCTCTTTCTAAAACTACCAAACCCCCCACCTATAAACAGTTCCCTACTACTAACCACCTATACTGCATCTCTTCTTCCTTACTTATATATACTCAAATGTATACTACTTAAAATATTGTAAAAAATGCATTGCATGAGCATTTTTTGTAGAGGACTTGTAATTATTCTTGTATTAATCTTGTAAATTAGCTTTGTATTATTCTTGTGTCTTAGCTTTGTCTAATCCCAATTATACTAAAACTGTATGCTTGGTATATCGTGGCTAAGCTCATTGTCAGTATTTCTCTGTATGTAGAGTTTTTTCATTGGTAATATTTCTTTGTATGTGGAGCATTTCTCCCTGGGCCTCCACTGAAAATGTTTGACCACCCAATCAGACTTTCCCAGTAAACAAATGTAAAATAAATAAATGCAGTTTGGCTGAACGATGTTTAAGTGCATTTCCCTTATACCTCTAAAGTTCTAGATTGTGCCTCACTCCACACAAGTAATCCACAATGATGTACTTCTCCTTGTCCTGCATTATCATTTTGTATGATATTCCCCACTTATCAGTATTTATGTTTGGATGGGAGAGAGACAACAAAGCAGTGGCTTCCCTAAATATGGTGATATGGTGTTGTTCATGCTTAATGATAAATAGAAGTTCTGGCAGACCCACTACTCTGCTGTGAGACAAAAACATACTATCCAGTATCAGCCTTCTATAGGGTCATGTCTTGAACCGGCCAAAACACAGAAGTGAATAATAGAGGCAACAGATTGTGCTCACACACATACACACACACACACACACACACACACACACACACACACACACACACACACACACACACACACACACGCGCGTACACACGCACACACGCACGCACACAGAAACATACAGACCAGAAATGTGAGGTTGGGCAGAACTGAAGGTAACCTTTTGGAAACCTAGCAATATGTACTCTAACTGCAAGTTAGCACTTGAAAGTGACAGCAGCTCCTCAAATAACATATTATGTGATGTTTGATATGCTAAACATTAGAACATGCAAAAGAGTTGCATAGCTGCCGTTAGTTTTCCTGTCTAATAGTGTAAGTGCTGTACAGGTCCTGAGGTTCAAGTCAGGAAGGTGCTCTACATCAGCCAGCTTGGGCTCCCTTCCAAGCCCTTCAGGATTACTTTTCTGCTAAGCTCATGTCAAAGGCAGCCTTTTTATTTTCCAAAGAGACATTCTTCACCATAACCTTTATTTAAGTGGAACATCCTTCTCACATATGCTGGCCATTGCAGAGAAGTTTTTTTTTTTTTTTAATGGTCTCATAGCTTTTGTTGTTTCCTTTGTTTGACTAGCTGTACTGATGGCTTCCCAGGCAGGTACTGCACAAGTTCCACAGTCATAATTCCTACATATTTCTTGTCCTGGCTTTTGAATGTTCTCTGTTTCATTCCAATAAGGAATCTTGATGTCTCAATATAGGCAGTCATTGAGCGGTGATGGTGGACTATTGTGATATTACTATGGTGTACTTTTGCCCCAGCTTTGGGACTAATTTTAAAGATAACATGCTCCTCCCTGTTGTCTTTCCATTATGTATAGCTATCACCCTGTGATGATTGTTTTACATATATGTATTCGGTTTGCCATCATATGTGGTACTTTACTGGTAATGGGTGTAACTGTGTGTGTTTCAGAAACTGCATTTTCATTAATTATATTTCCCACTATTTAGAAGGTGGAGACTTTCATTCCTGAAATTACAGTGCATATGTATTTAGGTTATCCTTCCTAGCTAGCTAAAGTGTTCACATAACAGTAAATATATGTAGGTACTGCAGAATTCTACAGCAGACCATCATATCTTTCCTGCAAGTCCATGCAAACTGCCCTGATGGTATTTCTTAAATATTCAGTTGGGTAATTGCAGCCAGATTCAATGTTTGTTCCTCTCTCCTTTCTTTTTTTTATTAGAATGCAACAAGATCACTTTACCCATTACTGTAGTACAAAACGCAGAAGAGTGAGATGCTAACTAGCATCTTTTTATTTCATGTGCATTCCAAACCTCTCAATAATATGGCAGTAAAAGTGATTGCTAATTCATTTTATTGTTAGCAAGACAAAGTGTGTGTTGTATTCTACTAGTTATTTGGCATTAATATAAATACATCTTCTGTAAACTGTTAAGTATATCTAATGACATTATGCATAGAATAAAACAGATGGATCAAAATGTATGACTGCAGAGCTAAAAACAGTTATTAAATGTCTTACTTTGGTTATCATGGTCATCTCTTACTACTACTTGTATTATGTAATATGTTAGACCAGCTATTAAGTGCCACCATTCTATGACTGACAGCCTCTTATTATAGTTTCCTACTACATGATCAGCAGAGAGATCATAATGCTATACATTTGCCAGCACTGCTGCTGTCTTGAAGAGTAAATCAGGGTGATGCATGGTGGATGCCAGTTTCCCCTGCAGAGAAGAAAGCTGGCAAATCCTTAATGCACATGTGGTAGATTGATTGGATAATCTGCTGTTACTGATCATGTGCCTTCAGACTGCAGAGCAGCAAGACCACCACAGTGAAAAAATACATTTGTTAGTGATATCATGCATAAAACTAAAACAAGTATAGGGAACAGCTTTTTTAACATGCTTCGGGAAATACAGTTTCTAAAAAAGTTAATATAGGGACTAATTTTAATGGCAGTGGTTTAATTGGTGTTATTATTCATTTACTTATTTATCTGAAAATCATAACACAGCTCTAAATGCTACCACTGTGTTTTCTAAATAGCCAACAGCTTGCCTTGAAATTATCATAGTATCTTACTCGATCTAAGCTTATGGGGAAATCACAGTTCTTTGTTGCCTCAGACCCTCCAACAGAATTGTGTCAGGCATCAGAACACCTCTGGGTGGGTGTTATTTACGCAGTAACACACACTTTGTTGGGCATTATTGCTTGCTTATAATATTATTATATTATTAACTAATTTGTGTAGTCCTTGTTTCATCTTTTTATAGAAATGTGTTTATTTGGTATATACTTTAGCTGTTTTTGCTTTTTATTAATATTTGCTTGTCTGAATTTCATTTCTTTTCTAAAGTGTTTTGTGGTAAAGGACTGTAGTGAAAGCTGAGCTGTGTGTGTTTTCCATTTATTCTGTCAGCTTTCTAACATTAGGCACATACAGAACAACTTGGATACTTATCATGGGGATCACTGTTTTGGTATATCTGCAGGCTAGAAGGGAATTATTGCCCATGCCTGAAATGTTGTTATGTATGTGTCACTGTCTGCTTTTGCAGATGGGACAGTTCAGTACCTCAGCAATGTAACCTAGTTGCTTCCAGCTGGCTGTCTGAGCACATTTCAGGGTTTACTTGGCCTTTGCAGGCATGCAGTAAAATAGACATTGCACACTGGTGAGTACTTATCACATTATTAAATGTGGTATAAAGGAAACTCTAAGCGTAATTACATGAACAAGCAGACTACGCAGGGTCGTCTACATTAGGCAGTGCACTGCCTCACGTGATATGTAAGATTTTATAAATAAGCACTGAACTCAGAAAGAAGGACAAATGTTTGCAGCTACTATTCTGTAGTACTGCCAACAGGTTAGGATCATACTACACTTCTGTGTTACAAGAAACCTCTAATTATTTGGTACGTATGAAGTCTTCCTGTAGGCAATGCCTTTATCAAAGTAGATTTTCAAAAATGGGGAAAAGGGGTTGTGGATGGATGGATGGATACGAATAATAAGGAAAGGAAAAGTATGAAATATGGAAGCAGATACCGCATAGGATTATCATACATTGTGTATACCTTGTTTAGGGGCCTGACGACGTTGTTGGTTGCCCGCTCTTTGTGCTAGATTTAATAAGCGCATTAAGAGGAGGGAGGCTTGATTGTGTTAGGTTAGTGTTTGGAGTTGCAATTATATACTATGCTCGGCTGCTCCACGCCTGCTTTTCATTCATAAAAGGACAAAACAAACAAGTCAGTGAAGTCTAGGAACGGCAGTCCGGGTCCCGACGCTTTTGTTTTTAGAAGGGGAGGGTTTTGAGGAGTTGTCTCTATGGGTCTCAGAGCAGTCTTTACTGTTACAGGATGTGGTTTGATAGTTTTGAACAGTGTTCACACAGGCTTCAGAGTCTTCTGTGGAACTTTTGCAAGAGTTTCTCTTATTCTTCTTGATTCTGTGGATGATTTGGTTAGCTTAGGCCTAGATCAGACAGTTCACCTGCTCAGACTTCTGGTGAGGGCAGGGGTCAGTCCTCCTTAGCAGAAGCAATGACCTGCTGCTTCTTTTCAGCATGGACTGGGACTCTGGCAGCTCCTTTAGGAAGGAAAGGAAGATTTTCAAAGAAATTGGGATTTAATCACTCAGACAGAAGGTGGATGGTGATATCTATCACGGTACAGATTTTATTTTTTTTCACAACAATGCCCCAAAGGCATGCCAGATGTTCCTCCTCCACCAAGAAAAGAAAGATCAAGCCAAGTTTCTCAGTTACTCCCAGATAGGGCTATTTCAGCAGTCCCCCTGTGTCAGAAAGGGAGGGTTTATTCTGCCTTTTCCTCTAAGTAGAAGGGAAAAGCGTGGAGACCAATTTTGACCAATTTTTCTCCAACACTTATCTGGACTGGACATTCAGTTTCAGAAGTTGTGTTCATTGGCAAGCTTTACTCTGCTGCCTCTGGATCACTGGATGGTAACTTCTTGTATTCTGGTGCTTCCCAATGCCAAGCTGCATATAGAGGAAGCTGCAATGGTCAAATACAAATGTATGGGACACAGCACATTCAAATAATACCTTTAAATGGAAAGTGGATACAAGACAAGTGGCCTGCCAGACTACAGCATCTACATATCAACATGAAGGAGATGTTAGCAGTCCAGTTTGCATTGATGGCGTTCAAGGTTTACTTCTTCAGGGCAGGTGTTGATTTCAGACAACACAACACTGTCTGTCATTCAACATCAACAGCAAAGGGAACACATTTCTATCCTCTATCCAGGCAAAAGCAATGATTTTTTTTGAGCGTTAAGCCTGCAACTGCAACTGACTCTTCGAATCAGGGGGGACAGAACTCAGAGAAGCAGATGTAAAGCAGACAAATCATGGATCACATCCAATGGGAAACTGGAACTGGATCTTCATCATGTATTTCAAATTGGGCACAGAAACATGGGAGACTCCAGACATAGACTGTTCACTTCTCCACTAAACCACCAGCTGTTTCACTGCACAAAGGGGTTTCATCACACACACACATCAGTTGGAAAAACTCTTTTCAGTATGCAAAAAAACCTCATGTCCTTTTTTTCCCACCTCTACTCTTCTTTAGAGGTATTACTAAAGGTCAGACAGGACAGACAGAGGGATGATTTCCAATTGAGATTTTGGCACCTCGGCAACGCACTTCACCACTTCTTTTCAAAGAGGAAAAGCCTCCATGGCCTTTACCTCCTGATTCCTCATCTGTTATCTCAATGGGCATCTCATCATCACAAGCTTCAATCTCAATCTCTCACAGCTCTCTCAATTCTGTGATTTGATGGTGAATGTTTGGAAGCTTGGAAGGTCTCAGAACAAGTTTTATGTGGATCCTACTCCTGCTTGGGATCTCAATTTTGTGTTGGAAAAACTACTCTACAACCTTTTGAGCAGCAGCTGCTGAATTGAAATATTTGTCATGGAAGGCCCTTATGGCAGTAGAGCCCTTTTGATTTCCATAACAGGGGTATCATTCATTACGCTATCCCTTCCCTTTGCCCTATGTGTTTCTAGTGTGGCTTTGTAAACTTAAGCCAAACTATTCATTTTTTTTTTTTTTTCCCCAAAAAAATAAAAAAAGATTTTTTTATTTGCATTAGATAGACACACACAATTAATTCGTTATTATTTGAGCAGGAGATTTTTTTTGATTCTTCTCAGCAGCAGCAGTTACTTGTTTCTTTTCACAGAAGTTCTGCAAACAAAAAACAAAACAAAAACAAACTAGTGGATTGGCTGCATTGCATTTTTGTTTGCATTTATTATTCCCATGGTGGCAAAGAGGTTGGGGCTAGGATTCATCCCACTTCCACTACTCACCAGCATTTCTAAGGGGTGGCAAAGGGGGATATTCTGATTCTAGGAGCAGTAGCTTGGCTACTTCAGCATTAGTGCATACTTTATCTATATATATACCCTATATACTCTAACTCCTTTTTATCTTGAGCTGGTTTTGCCACAGCTGTTTTGTTGTCATTGCCTGCTATAATTTGCCAGCTCTGCTTTGGGATTCTCCCTCTGTGTGTTCAGGGGTGGTTTGTGTAGGTGCCTTTATGCTTTATATTTTTTTTTTATATATACTGTATATATTGTACATGTTTATTGGTGCAGGTTGTTTTTGGGACTTGTCTTTTTGGGTCTTCTGACATCTGGGGCAAGAAAAGACTGAGGAAATGAAAATGGGTCATGTATGGCATTAGTACCCTGGGCGTGGCGATCAGTCCTAAAAACGCCCCGACGCCGGCGATATATCTGGTATCTGGGCTGACTGGGAGTTGACTGCCTATAAGCCAGCAATAGACTAAGGAGCAGGAACATCTCGAACATCTACATTTATGGTAGGTACAAAACTGTACTTTTCCATGATTCCAGCGCTTTTCTGAGTTTCTTTTGTTAAATATGCACAATTGACTTCTTTGAGGCATAGATGGCTCTCATAGAGTTCCTTTCATAAAAATAAATTAAACATATATCAGAGGTTGAGTGCGGTAAAAAAGGGGCTTAACAGGTATGTTTGTGGTCTAAATATGCATCTCAAGACATGAATTTTTCTTAAATAGTGAGTTGTGCCAGAAATGCATTCTAGAAAAACAACCCGATAGCCTATATAGGAGACCTGTAGTCTATGATGCTAATGACACAGATTTGGGTGTCTGCCTCTGTAATTGACTGCCTTCCAATGATTTTAACCTCTAGTGGACAGATCTTCTCTCTTATTAAGTTAGATTTCTTGTTTGTGCTGAACTTCTGTTTAATTGCAAGCAATACAATGATGTATTCCTGTATCAAGAACAGGGATCACATACATTTACCTGTGTGCAGTGTTACTTTGCTGATCAGATATAAAGATTCAAGTGTTGCATTTCCAATGGATGGCCACCAGTGAGCGATTGCTGAGTGACACAACTTGGACAGTTATCTTCAAGAACAAATGAATGTGTTTTGCAAAGGTGTTCAAAGTTCCATTACATGTAGAGCTTTATTCCTTTTTTAATTTCAGTCTTATCTACAAATAGTAGTAAAGCATCATATGAAAAGAAGATGCACAGCTGAAACAGGTTGCACTAGTATACATACTTGTAATTCAGATTGAAGGTGATAGTTTTCAGTAGTAAAGTATTTCTCTAATCATGAGCAAAATATTATGTATATATATATATTCTCATGACTATAAACTGCAGAACAAAACTGTTTCAGTTTACCTCAAGTAAAATCAGATGTTAAGTTGTCTATCTTGCCTTCATTCTTGCTGGTTGGTTTGGAGCCGATCCTCGGCTCCGACTCAGCCATCTTCAAAAGCTCGAGAGCTGCTTACTGGCTCGAGGCCCCCTCCTATATCCCATGATGCCTGGCGCTATATACCCAGATCTCGTTTGCCGCTTCTGCTACGAGGTTGCGTTTACTGGCTCCGGTCGTAATTTTCACTTTGTTCTTATATTTAAGCCTATTTTGTACTTTGTTAGGTATACTTTTATTGTTATAGCTTGTAGGTCTTATATTATTATAGTGTGTGTGTGTGCTGTTAGGGTGTGGTAACTTGTGTGAATTGTGTGTACTTTTTTTCAGTTACCTACTCTCCACTCTACTTGTTATTTGTATTTGATTTTCCTTTACAGGAATGTCTAAAGACACAAAAGTGTCGGGATTCAAGAAGTGTGACTCATGTTGTCAGAAAATGTCTCTGACAGATGGTCACACTTCTTGTGTCTACTGCTTGGGCTCCCTACACCTGCAGGACTCTTGCTCGGTGTGTCACGCCTTTAGTCCAAGAGTCCTGCAGGAGCATAGGAATAAGCTTATCCTGAGGAGTTTGTGAAGGATCACCAGCCAAGACTCAGTCAGTGAAACCTTCTAGGCCATCGAAGCCGTCGGCTCCCAGCTCAGAGCTGTCGCCGGGTATGGCTTCTGCTTCAACTTCGGTTCCGGCTGGAACCGAAGTACCTATCTCTACATCAACTTTGGCTCCAACTGGAGCCGAAGTACCTATCTCTCAGTCAGCTCCAACTCTTCCATCAGAACCATCAGGGAGTTGGAAGGCTCCAGGTCACCATCACTGGAGTCGATACTCTCAGCTCCAGGGTCACCCTTATTGCAATCTGAGCGGAGTCATCGATCCCACTCTTCTCGGTCGTCTAGGCTATCTGACCATGATTTGGAGAGAGTGGTGAGCAGGCTTTTAAAGTCGCAGGCCCTGGCAAAAATGCTATCCAGCCCCCCTCACCAGGGTTCGGCTCTACCTGTTTCTCCAGTAGTTCCTCCTTCGACTCATCCCTTGAGTTTGGAGCCGGAGCATGCTGTGGCTGGAACCGTGGGCCCGTCGGCACTGATACCTCCCCTTTCGGTGCCGTCGTCGGCTCCGGTCTCTTCCATGGTGCCGTCCTTGGAGGGATCTGGGCACCGGGACTCCCTCATCGGCTGTGAGGGGGCAAGTGGCATCGGACCCTTGTCCGACCCCGTTCTCCCTGTCGGAGCTTCGGCGCAGGTGAGTTCGGCTCCTACATTGGCTTCAGAGCTGTCCCTCTCGGTGCTGGGAGGGATTCCAGTCTCTTCGGAGCCGGTGCCTTCTATGGCATCGGGAAGGGGCACCTTCGAGGTCATGAGGAGTGTGCTGGCATCTGAGTCAGCCTCACGGTCGGCCTCATTGGCTCCTCCCCCCATGGTGCCTGCTCCTGCTTCTGTCCCTTCTCCAGACCCCAAGCGTCGGGAACAAGCACTCCAGGGCACCCCATTGGGTGTATCTTCCTCTTCCGAGGCCTCCCCTGTTCATTCAGAGGAGCCCGCTCGAAAGAAAAAATGCAAGAGGAAGCATGTTGACTTCCCTGAGTCTGTCACTTCAGATACCGATTTGGAAGAGTCGGAAGGGTTCCCGAGATCCCCCTCTGAGGACATCTCCTTCTCAGACATCCTTGAAATCCTTAGGCAGAGGGGGAGCTGGACTACCCTTAACCCTTCCGAGGATGAGTTGGTATTCCTGGACGTGTTTGGTTCCCGACCCTCCACCTCCTGGGCGTCTCCGCCTTTCGATCCACTGATGTCGGTGGTGGCTCGAAAGGCATAGTCAGCTCCAGACACAATGGAACCAGCTCCCCATAGGCCCACAAAATTCATCACCGCCCCACAGGTCAAGCAATTTTGATCAAGGGTGTTCCCGTTGATGCCATGGTGGTAGCAGTGGCCACTAAAAAGGAGTTGGCTGAAACTTCTTCGTCTGTCCATCCACCTAATAAGGAATCTAGGAAGATGGACAGATATGGGAAACATACCCTTACCAGGTGTGAGCAGGAAGGCAAGACTATCTCTGCCATTGGAGTCCATTTTTCCACTCCTTCAAGACCGTATCCCAAGGGTCAGAAGAGTAGGAAGATGTGGTTCCGGAAATCCCAGGGAGCTGTGCCTGACATACGTGGAGAGTTCCCCTCCAGGGGCAGAGGAGGGAACAACAATAGATGCGCCCTAGGGACAGGGGGGGGGGTCCGCAAAATCAGGGCCAAAGAGAGTCCTTCTCTGACAAGCCCTTCCAGCATCCCTGAAGTGCTGCCCGGCTGTCCACCTTCGGAAGCAGTCGGGGGAAGATTATCGCTGTACCCAGAAGCCTGGCAAAGTATAACAAAAGACAAATGGGTACTTTCTATCATATCCGAGGGCTACAAAATCCCCTTCTTTCACACTCCCTACATTCCCAACAAATCCCTTCCAGATGTTCCACCCAATCTAAGGGATCAAGCAGTTCAAGAAATTTCAAAACTGCTAAGAAAAAGAGCCATCCAGTCAGTCCCAGCAGACCAACAAGGATCCAGAATTTACTCAAGGTTCTTTTTGGTACCAAAAAAGACAGGGGATTGGAGACCCATTCTGGATCTCAGCAGACTAAACAGGTCTGTTCAAAGAACGAAGTTCCAGATGGTCACGCTACAGTCCATTTTACCCTTTCTCGGTCAGGACAATTGGATGTGCTCCATAGATCTTCAGGATGCGTACTACCATATCAAAATGCACAGATGCTCCAGAAGATTCCTCCGCTTCCAGCTGGGAGCCAGTCATTATCAGTTCAGAGCGCTGCCCTTTGGTCTCACCACAGCCCCCAGGGTGTTCACCAAATGTTTGGCAGTAGTCACCGCTCACTTGAGATGGCAAGGTTTCCAGGTGTTTCCATATCTAGACGACTGGCTCCTTACTGCAACCACCAGGCATCACCTGCTGCTAGCCAGAGACTACACCATCCAAATGTGCTCCACTCTAGGCATCACAATAAATTTAGAAAAGTCTGCATTGTCGCCTTGTCAATCTATCACCTTTATAGGCGCAAACTTAAACACAAAGGACATGTCAGCAACTCTACCAGTAGACAGAGTGTTAGCCATTCGACAACATGTGCAGGTCTTATTAGGATGCAAAAAGATTCAGGCCAGATTTGTCCTAAGAACATTGGGTCTCATGGCAGCGGCTATAATACTAGTCCCCCTTGCACGCTTTCATATGAGGATTCTTCAGTGGATGCTGTTCACACAATGGTCTTTCCAGCAACTCCCGATGTCTCACAGGATAATGATCATACAGTCATGCAAAAAACAGCTTGTTTGGTGGATGGTTTCCCCTTCATTACACCAGGGCAGACCATTTATTCTTCCTCCCCCAGTAGCTACGGTGACCATGGACACCTCCCTGATCGGGTGGGGGGGGCATTATCAGGGCAGAACAGTCCAAGGCACCTGGCAGCCTCACGAGTACCATCTGCATATCAATGTCTTGGAGATGAGAGCCGTGCTTTTAGCGTTGCAAGCTCTTCAGAACTCTCTTCCCACCAGAACCATTGCAATTCAAACAGACAATATGTCAGTGGTATAGTACATCAACAAGCAGGGCGGAACCAAGTCATACCCCTTATGTCGAGAAGCACTCAGACTTTGGCAGTGGGTGATCTCTTCCCAACCGTTTCTGTTAGCAGTGCACATCCCTGGGAAGTCCAATGTTATAGCAGACAGGCTGAGCAGAGAAAGTCTCATGCCTCACGAGTGGTCTCTCAATCAGACTTTGGCGGACAGAATCTTCCGCAAATGGGGTCAGCCTTGCTGCGACCTTTTTGCCACCCCCTTCAACAGCAAGTGCGACAATTTTTTCTCTCTCCTACCTCTTCCCGGGCACCTCCCCAGACACGCTCTAGTTCATGACTGGCCCCAGGGACTTCTTTATACATTCCCTCCATTCCCCCTGATTCCCAAGCTAATTCAGAAAGCTACCACACTGGGATGCGAGATGATCCTCATTGCCCCTTACTGGCCTCAACAAATTTGGTTCCCCTTCCTGCATCATCACCTTCTAGAGCAGCCCGGGACCCTGGACCCAATTCCAGATCTCCTGATCCATCAATTGGGTGGGCTGCACCAATCTCTTCAATCCCTCCAGCTCACTGCTTGGTTTCTCCACTTCCAACTTTAGCCAGGCTTCCCAACATCTCCCATTCAGTGCGTGAAATCATCTTATCCTCGCATAAGTCAACCACTAGAAAGACTTATGCTAGTAAGTGGAAACATTTTTCCTTATGGGCAGAGAACAGGAATATAGATCCCTTTTCAGCCCCTGTGCACCATATTTTAGATTTTCTAGCAGAACTTTTTCGAACTGGATCCTCTTCTGCCACGATTAGAGTTCAGCTAGCTGCAATTTCAGACTTTCATACGGGCCTATCTGATTCAAGCATCATGTCCCATGAGCTTTGTAAAGCCTTTCTGAATGGGACCACTCTACTCAGGCCCACAGTAAGAGATTCCCCACCTCCGTGGGATCTGAATTTGATTTTAGCTTCCCTGATACTGCCCCCCTTTGAACCGGCAGCTTCTTGTTCCTTGAAGTTTCTTTCTTGGAAAACCCTTCTTTTGGTTGCAGTTACATCGGCCAGAAGAGTTTCTGAACTTCAGGATCTTTGTGTTCATCCTCCTTACCTAGTTTTTCACAATGATAGAGTTTCTCCTTGGACTAATCATTCCTTTCTCCCAAAGGTTACTTCTGATTGTAACTTGAATCAGTCCATTGAACTGCCCGTGTTCTTTCCGAATTATTCCAACAAGGCAGAATACAAATTACATCAGTTGGATGTCCATAGACAATTACGCTTTTACTTGCATAGGACCAAGCAATTCAGAAAATCAGACCAGTTGTTCCTGTCTTACGCTGAAGGAAAACAAGGCATACTGGTGTCAAAAGTCACCTTATCTAGGTGGTTGTCTTCTACTATTACCTTTATATATCAGCTGAGAAATAAAGACCTTCCTGCTAAACCCAAAGGTCACTCCACCAGAGCTTTAGCTACTTCTGTGGCTTTTCAGGCTAGATTGCCAATGGAAACTATTTGTGCAGCAGCTACCTGGGCTAATCCACATACCTTCATTTCACATTATAAGCTGGATGTGGCTTCCAGAAGCAGTTCTGATTTTGGTTCCACTGTTCTGAAGAGTCTGTTCCGATGAGCCACCCAGGATTGAGGTGCTAGGGACGCTGTCCCAACCAGCAAGAATGAAGGCGAGATAGACAACTTAACATTAAGAAGTTATGTACCTACCATAACGTTCCATGTTAGTTGTCTTCTTCTCGCCTTCTTTCTTGTGTCCCACCCTCCATCCCCCTATCCTAGTAGACTGAGAAGAGTTCCTTAGGCTTCTTTATCACTGGCTGAGACTTCTCTGGCTGTTACTTCTGACTGTCAGTCTCTCCAGTAGTTTCCTCTATCCTGCTACAGTTACTGTATTATCATGATTAGTATTATTATGTCTGTAGTTAGGTTACCAAACGAGAGCTGGGTATCTAGTGCCAGGCATCATGGGATATAGGAGGGGGCCTCGAGCCAGTAAGCAGCTCTCGAGCTTTTGAAGATGGCCGAGTCAGAGCCGAAGATCGGCTCCGAACCAACCAGCAAGAAAGAAGGCAAGAAGAAGACGACTAACATGGAATGTTATGGTAGGTACATAACTTCTTATTTCTTTTTGACAGTGCTTCTAACAGCTTGTGGAACTGTGTCGTTGACTAATTTTAACAAAAGAAAAATTCTACCTTTTGCTTCTTAAAAGGCATTCCATTTTTGAATCATGTAAAATTCTTCATTTGTTTTTCATTTGTTTGGTAGGGATTCTAACAGTGCATGTAAAGCCAGTGTGCATTTTTAAATCAAGTTCATAGTGCTTATTCCATGTGCCTTTGGTGAGTGATTTGTAGTGCATAAGCAGCACTTTATTTTCATTGACAATACTAGTGAAAGCAATGGGATTTTTAATGGTTTATCAAGAACAAAATGATGCATGCTGCTTCCTCATGATTGTAGACTACAATGAAAAAAATGTTTCCCCTCGGTTTAAGTAAAAACAATTTCAGTTATAACTGCCTTTTTGAAGTGAACGTCTTATGGGACGCTGAACGAGCTTGGAGTAAAACAGAAAAGTGAAATAGAAGTAAATAAGCAAACCCCGCCCACTAAGGTTGGAGTTTGACTTCTGTACTCTACTTCAGCTTTTCACACACACACGCGCGCACATACACACACGCACACACACACACACAGTGAAGAGTAAGGGTGAGCAATCCCTGGCAGCAGCAGTTAACAGCACACACACACACACACACACACACACACACACACACACACACACACACACACACACACACACACACGCGCGCTGACAGTGAAGAGTGAGCACTTCACTACAGAAGTTTCAGTTCTAACAGACGTGGCAGCCACACACATGCTTTTGTATCAATAATGCAATGCCGTAGACTGCATTACCCCAATTCACTGAACCACTGCTACTTTTTTGAAATCAACAACAATTCTGTAAAGCTGCTTTCTCATCATCATTTTAAAATCTCTGTGTTGCTTTGCAGTGGACAAGGGAGAGATGCTCTTGACTGTGTGTGAGCGAACAGGGAAGGCTTCTCTGTTTGGTCAGAATGTTGTGCCCAATCCTGGGAAAGCTACTGCTGCCATTAATAACACTGTTGTCTCCAGTTGTCTGTCAAAATGAACAAAAACTAAACATGTATTTACTCCTCCTCAAATGTACTTGGACAGGAGTAGTCCACTGTGTCTAGCTCAGGGTTTAATTCAGGGTACTAATCCTTTTTATAATGTAGTTTCTGGAAAAAAGAAAGAAGGATTCCTGTATTCCTGAACAAATTCAAGATTCTGAATCTGGACAGGAAGATGAAGGGACAAGATACATTTTTTTCTCATCAGATTTCTGATTCAGACTCAGAGGAGAGTTTCTGATTTTCCCTGTCCGGATTTATCTTTCTCTGAGACTATTTCCAGAATGTGCAGTGTTTTCAGCAGGAGAATGCTGGGGTTTCTCAGCCCTCAGAAAATCCTATTTGCTGTTACAGGAGGAATTTCCACAACCTTCACTCATTTCTGCCAGTTCTGTCAGCTTTGGAGGGTGTGTGTGTGCTACTGTTTGCAATTTTTCAGATAGTCAGCTAGCTGCACTAAAAAGCCAGAAAGTATGTAGAAAGTTCCTCATTCTTTTAAGTTCTTATACACTTTCCCAAACCTATAAGCCGCGGTGGTGCAGCGGTAGCATTGTCACCTCACAGCAAGAGGTTCTCCTGTTCAATTCTCGGCTGGAGCACCTTCTGTGTGGAGTCTGCATGTCCTCCCCACAGTCGAGTGTCGTTCGAAAGACATGCGTGAATGGGCGTGCCTTCATTGAAAGTTGGGCGTCGGGCTGGCACCTCAGCACTATAAAAAAAATCGACTGTCAATCATTAGCGGACCAGAGTTCCACTGTGGAGACCTCTAACCGGGAAAAGTGGAAAGAAAAACAACAACAACATACACTTGTCCAAACCTCACCCAGCAGCTAGCTTTAGTTAACTGTTCTGCTAATAAGGATGGGAAAATTGCTGATAAGGATGGTAAAAAAGGACATGCTTCTGCAACTTGGATTTTCAGAATTTTAAATTGTTAGGCTCATATGTTAAAGTTCTGACTAATTATGAAAGTATGATGAATGTTTTGTCTGCAGTTTCTTCTTGTGTGAACATTTTGCTTTAAATGATTTAGTTTCTTTTACTGTACAAGTCACTACTCACTGTTTACAGTGTATGTATGACTCACTTGATACTTCTTCCAGGGCTATGGCCACTGGTACTGTTTTGAGGAGGTTTGTCTGGCTTCATTCTCAGAACCTACTAGATTATGTTAAAAATGAGATTTTAAATTCTTCTTTAGATAGAGATTTGGGTTTTGCCCCCTCTGTTGCAGAGGTGATCACAAAGTGTGATGAAAGCAGTAAGTTGATACAGGGAATCTTTCAGATTTCAACCCTTCTTTTCAAAATTTGTAAAGGATTCTTTAACCCCTCATCCAGCTTTGGCAAAAAAAAAAATAATAATAATAACAAAATGCAGATAAACAGACATTTAAGAAGAAATGGCGAAGGAGTTCCAAAAAGAATCTTGGAACCTTCCAAAAACAAGGACAGGCCAACAAATCAGAATGATTATTTAAGGGTCCTTATGCTCCCCACCTTAGAAGCCCCATTCCTTTTCAGAAAATCTGAAGTTACACTTTTTCTCTTTGGCAACATATAGTTTCATACAAATGGATTTTGAAGAGTATACTTCAAGTTTACAGATGGCAGTGGGAGGAAATTCCACCTTTCCAGGGGATAATTTCTCTTCCACCAGACCAGACTTTTTTTTATTTCCACCTGCCTTTCATCACATGCTGTCCCAGAGAGTGACAGAACCAGTTCCTCCTTTCCAGGTGGGGAAACATTTTTATTCAGGATGTTTTAATACCAAAGGAAGAAATTGATTGGAGGCCAGTTCTGTATCTTTCTTTCCTAAACCTGTTTGTGATAGTGCCCCGATTCAAAACGATGTTACTTTACCACCCATTATCTCTTCTTCCTCATTCAGGTTTCCTGGTAACAATATATCCTTATCAACATGCTCCTGTTCATCCAGACATCAGGCGTTTCTTAAGGTTTTGTGTGTCTGGATCACATTATCAGTTCTCTGCATTACCCTTTGGAGTATTCACTGCTCCAAGAGTGTTTGCAAAGTGTCTAGCTCAAGTTATAGCTCATTGATGGTTACATGGCATTCACATTTCTCCATGTTTAGATGACTTGCTTAACTTTGCAGAGTCTTTTTCAAAGTGTCGCAAATCTCTCACTCAGGTGAGAGGTCTGTTACACAAGCCGGCATTCCACAGGACTGTGCTCTGAGTATCAGCTGGACACCTTAGTTCAAAGAGCTTTTCTTCCACAGGAACAATTAGATTTATATCTATATCTATTTCCAAGGTTTTCCACCTACAGTTCGCTTACTGTGAGGAAGTACCTCAGGATTTTGGGCCTCATGGCATCATGGCATCTATGATTCTCATGATACCCCTAGCACGACTGCACATGATAAAAATGTTGGGTTTCTCAACCTGCTTTTGTCCCAGCACCAGCATCCTTTGTCTTTTCAAATCCCAGTGCTGGGGTTTGCCAGAAGAGAAATCATTTGATTGAGACAGCAAATATCCCTAAATCCAGGTCTCCCCTTCTCCTTCCCTGCTGCAAAGTAGTCATTCATCAAAGGTGCCTCATACTTTGGTGGGGGAGAGGCTTCAGGAAGGATAAAAGTGCAAGGTGTGTGGAACACTAAGGGCAGATGCAAGCACATAAATATACAAAAGATGCTTGCCATGATCAAGGTGCTCAACTTTCTGAATCATCTTTGGTCCCCAAGACCTCTTCAAGTTGTTACAGACAATGCCACAGTCATGTGGTACATCAACAGACAAGGGGGAAACAGGTTGTAAACCCCTTTGGAGGCTAGTCATGTTAGCTTGGGATATAGCTTTCCATCCCAATCTTACTCTACAGGCATCCTACATTCGGCCAAGATAAAATTGTGTGGCAGACAAGCTAAACAGAACAAGGGTAGACCTTCAGAAATGGAAACTAGATCAGGGGGTCTTGAAAGATTTGATCCAACTGTGGGGAATTCCTCAAGTAGACCTATTTGCCTCCTCTCTGAACAATCAGCTGGCAAGATTCTGCTCCAGGACTCCATGAAGGAAGGCCTAGAAGATAGATGGCTTTTCTTTTTCTTGGACAGGAATGCTGATGTATGTTTTTCCACCCTTTCCATTAATGTCCAGGTTACTTCTGAAGTTTCAGAAGGAATCTCCAGAATCATTGTGATGACTCCTTTCTGGCCCAGGCAACAGTGTTTTTTCCTTCTTTTGGAAGTGGCCGGGGAAAATTATCACAAGCTTCCTTGCAGACTTGGTCTAATCAGACAAGAACAGAGGTGTTTGATGCACCCCAAAAACAATCAACTTCAATTGACTGCCTAAATGATAAGGTCTTAATTCCCTTAATCCCCTAATTTACAGGCAGTCTGTAAATATTTCATCTCCCAAGCCCCTGCTTACACTTATCAAGGGTACAGAACTTGTCAGAGATTTGGAACACATGGCTAGGCTTAAAAAGGCCTTTGTCATTAACCTAGTAAACATCTATTAATGTATGAACCTATTTAGGCACCTGTTTACAGTGAATATGTAGCAAGTACTAATAAAGGTAAGAAAGCTTGCTACTAGAAAATCATATATTTGCAAATGGAAAAGGTTTTCTAGTTGGTGCCAGCATCATGATCAGCCCCCATTTAGGGCTAGCTGTTCTGTGGTTTGACAATATTTGCGTGAGTTACTGTCCTATGTTCTTTCTTACTCCTTCATCAAGGTTCATTTATCAGCCATTTTAGCATGTCTGCCCATGGATCTTCCTATTTCAATGCATTCTCATGCCAAAATGTTTTTGGAAGCGGTTTTGCATAAGAGGCCTCAAAAAAAAAAAAAAAAAAAAAAAAAAACTGGTGGCCACTCCTTGGGATCTTAATTTTGTGTCAGAAGAGCTAACATTTTCTCCATTTGAACAAGCTAACCTTATTGATGAGGTTCTTAACATGGAAGAGAGTTCACTGATTGCTGTGACCTCTGGAAGAAGGGTATCTGAATTGCAAGCTCATTTGGTGAGTCAATCTATTCTAATTTTCCTTAGTAACAGGGTGTCTTGGAGAACTAATCCTTCTTTATTGCTGAGTTTACTTTAAGCAAAACTATCAATGTCCGTGTTTTCTATCCTGAACCTCAAAATGAGGAAGAAAGGATATTCGGATCAATTGTTCATTTCTCGTGAAGGTAAAAAGAGGGTACGATCTGTGTCAAAGCAGACTATTTTCAAATAGTTTTGTTATACCCACCACATAAAACTATTCCAGGCAGGGTCAAGACCCACTTTGTCAGGGCCTTAGCTTCATCTATGGCTTTTTGGAAAGGGTTGGATTTTAGATGTATTTTAGAAGTAGCTACTTGGTCCTCTATACATACTTTTTACAAAGCACTATAAGCTTGATTACTTCTCTAGGTCTAGATTAGGGTTTGCTTGGACCATTCTCCAGGAGCTCCTGGACTCTTTCTTCCACCTCCCAAAGGTAGTAATGTAGGATAATCTACACATTTACCTAAGGCTACTGAACAGTGATCAGTATGATAAACTTTCCATAAAAATAGATGCTGAAATAATCACTGCTTTAGTAAGTACTCCCTCCCCTCTATCTCTGTTGTTTTTCGGTGTGTTGTTCATTCAATGGTGTGAATAATTACTTTTTTTAGTTCCTAGCATTGTCCTTACAGGGCTTAACCTCTCTCTCTCCGTTGGCATGAAAGCACTGAAGCGCTTGGCATCAAAACATGTGCTTTTAGTCAGGTCAGCTCAAGCTGACTGAGTTTGGGTGAGTGGAAGGTGCCCTGAAGCTTTGGAAGCTGGCTGGCTGTTATATCCTTGGCAGGATATAACCCTTATAACTAAGGCTACTGCAGCAGTGATCAGTCAAACATCTACTGTTTTGGGGAGTTTACTTACACAGCTGTTCCATCTCCTTGTTCTAAGAGCTAAATTATTGCCATATTATATGTATTACAAAATGTGAATTCTAGTGGCTCCTTTTATATATGCAAAATGTGTATGCTAATGAACGTTTTATAAGATCACATTTGCTAGTTTAATTTTTCTTTGCTTTTTGATAAGATAATTTACCAAGAAAGTGCCCTCTACAAAAGTATAAAATGTATATTATTATTGTAGGATGTTTTTGCTTATTTTGTTTACTTTTCTTTATATGTAAGTTTTAAAAATTATTTTCTTTAACTTACATGTACTGCCTTTTGCTTCTTAGGTTGTTGTCTTAGATTAAATACACTGACTGACTACAGCTCAGAAATGCTCTGCAGTATGATAGCATGGCTTGCTTACTTTAATTTGATGTGTATGGAACATAAAAGTAGTTTAGCTTGTTAGGGTATTATCTACTGTGGTAGAAATGGCAGTAGTGACTTAAGAGTGTGTTGAATGTATGTGGCACTGACAGGATCCTCAGTTGATTGTAGTACCCCTGATGTGGGACAGTGCAGGTGTGTACATGTCCACCTAAGATGTTATGGTTTACCATGAAAAAAGCAATAATTTAGAAGAGCTTCATATCATATTCAGCAACAAGGCTGGCACCCCCTTACTGTATATAAAATATCAATTCCTATTAACAAAAAATAATACAGTAAATTATGCACTCTAATCTGCATGATGAATAGTTTGAAAACAAAAATGCCTGCCTGTGTGGAATAAGGTGAGGTTTGAGTGAAGTTTGCTACTGTGCATCCCAGGGATAGTAGTAAGTATTTATAAGTTAATTTTCTTCTACTTCCTTGTTTACATCTTTGTCTTTCTGATGCTGATCTCAAGCACCTGATAATCTCTTAATTAAGTACTGTGTGTGTGGCACATATCCTGGTTAAAGTACTGCATATTTTATGTGCCAAATACCAGCATCATCACTACTTTGTGTATATTTTAATAGCATCATCAGATTTAAGAATTTGTTAAACTATTTTCAGTTATATCTGCTGTATTCAGCATGTTCCCATTTACTGCAGCAGTACTCATCTTATTTAAAATCAAATGACCTAAAACAGATACATTTGACCTATAAATGTCTTAGTAAGTAGTACATAAGATATAAGATGACTGTTAATATATTATAATTTCTTTTTGTGCATAGCGGTTTCTTTTCTTATTTTTGGTACTCGGAGAATTGACCTAATTGTTTTCTCTTTTTGCATCTAGTTAACCTGTTTGTTCCTTCCTTATTGTGGGAGTTGGGATACAGCAGAAGAAGCCACTGGCCCATTCATTCTTTGACTGGTGAGCCTAATCATTCTGTTCATTCTTCTTTGGAAAAGGCAGCCATGTGCTAGAGTCTCAGCCAGTCTGCGGATTCTGTGGGCTGCCATAATCCCCTCCCCCATTGTCACCTTGTGGGTTTCTCATGTCGTATTTGTCAGGTAGAGCAAGAGTGGTAGCACACATGTTGGGTCTGCTAGCCAAGGAGTACACTGCAGAGCAGCAAGAGCTTACTAAGCTCATAGCTATGAGCAGTGACAGATGGTATCAATGTAGCAAGATGGACTGTTTCTCTCCCCCCAGGAAGGGCAAACTGTCATTGGCTACTCACTCTCTTCTTCCCCTGAAGAGGGATCATTTAGGGTGCAATGAAGGCTTTATCTCAATATGCCATGGAGCTAAAGCCCTTTATGCAGGGAGTTTGACAGAGAAAGACATTTATTTCTATATCATTTTTGCACCCTCCCCCCCATGTTAGCCAACTAACAATTCTTCTTCCATTTGGACAAGGCCCATTAATTCCACATATCTATTTTAGGACTTTCCTTTTGTGTCAGAGTGAGAGATGTCTGTAGGGTGCTATCATTCAGGTAGCCACAAGGGTGTTTTGTGCCTTCACTGGCTTTTGAACAATTGAGATAATTCCTAATGACCTAAGTCCATGTCTGGGCAGAGGGTTGTGTGATCCATGTCCCCACATAAATCCAGAATGCATTCCTCACATGGCTGTATACTTCTGCATGCCCACCTTGATGGCTTGATGGCTTGGTGGACTTAGTATATGCCCTCAGCCCACATATTTGTGTGGCGGCTTCTCCTCTAATGGATCTGTGTATATGGCTGGCTCTGCCTCTCACTTCCTCCACAATGGGCACTCCTATCCTCCTCAGTCAACTTGAACATTCACCTTGGCTGCTAATCATTCAAAGATTGCTTTGGCCATAGTCAGGGCTCTGACCTTCCACAACATTGAAGCTGACAAAAAAGTCATTTTAAAACATTTTAACAAGCAATTCTGAATAGCTTTAAAGCAGAATAAGATAGTAGAGTACTATAATTGTAAAAAGTTGTTCAGCATACAGAACTCTGCAAGTATGAAGAATTTCATATTGATAAATATTCTGTTTTTAATTAATAAACAAAAAGACATAGAAGAGTCATATAAAGTATTTTTTTTCATAACAAACATGAATAACCTTAAAGTAAAACATGATGAGGTTACTGTGAGTACAAACTTTGTTCAGTATTTATTTATCAAATGAAGGGTACTATTTATCCAGTATTATACAATGTCTCCCTATTAATATTGGAAAATGTGCACGCTGATTGGCCAGCCCAGCCAACGTGCCCATTGTAAATCCCACACTATACCAACGGAAGAAAGTCCAGTCACCCAGACTTTTTTCCGTTGGTATAAACTGCCCCAAAACCTTTTTTTTTTTTAACAATAAAAAAAAGAGAAAACGGAACAACGGAGACTTTCTTTTCTCCGTTGCTTCTGTTTCAAAGCATTGATGTACTGGGTATGCATGGGAACGTAAGTCCCATACATATGCGCAGTACATCAAAACGCAGAAGCAGTATACCACAACCGGCGGAAGAACAGCAATCCGCCATTATACAAAGACATTATTTAAGAAAAGTAAGTATTTTTTTTCTTAAATAATGTCATTGTATAATAGCAATAAGCAACTCCGTGGTTGTGGTATATTGAAGATTTCCTCATGGTTGCCTTTGTTTAATCACTCGGGCTTTGCCCTCATGATTAAACCACACCAACCATGGGTAAATCTTCAATATACCACACCACGTCATTGGTTTTTGCTTAAATCCTATATTTTTATGGAAACAGAAAAATATGAAAAAAATCTACTTTCCCATATTTAGACAAATGGAAACTTGAATTAAAGCATACATAAATGACAGATTAATATTAGTGAAAATGTTCAGCTTCTAGCCAGCTGCAAAGCCAGCAGTGTTTCGTTTACAATGGTCTTTCAGATTTTTCTTTTGAATTTGGAAAAAAGAAAGTAAATGGAAATACTATGTTTTTATTTTCTGTTTTCCCACTAATTCAGTATGTTCTTAAAAATAAACAAATAAATAAAATATCTCAAAAATAAAAACAAAAACAAGTAGAATGTTCATAGGTTGGTACTAGGCTATCGGCCCTAAGCCTATGCAAGCCTAGCCATAACAATTCCCTGGAAATTTTTTCCCACAATATTTACTTCTCTGGGCCCCTGTCTAGCAGGGCGACTGACATGATCCCCGGGGTGAATTTGCTATCTCCCATCCAATCATCAAGGTTTCTTTTGAAGAGGGCCAATGAGGCGCTCTGCTTGACATGTATGGGCAGTCTATTCCAGAGTATGGGGAGTCTCTGGGTCAGGAACCTATCTCTCCAGCATGTTTTGTTCATTGTGATGATAAGGTTTAGATCCCTGGGGCATGTGGCTTTGAGGGACTGGGATTTCTTTAAGTGGAGCATGTCCAACAACTCAGGGTTTGACATGGCCTTGTATGTTAAGCAGAGATCGCCTCTGAGTAGACGATATGCCACAGAGTATAGCTGGAGTTTTTTTAGACAGTCAGCATATGGCATCTGCTTTAGGCCTGTGATTCTTTTAGTGAGGTATTTCTGTGGTCTTTCCAGCTGTTGCAGATGTCTTGTGAGGTACATGCCAAATGGGGCATTATACTCTATAATGGATCTAATGACGGACAAGTATAGTGGGACAATAGCCTCCTTTTTTCTGGATGAAAAGCCCTTTGTGATGAGGTGTGTCACATAGAAGGATTTCCTCACTGTTGTGGTGATGTGGTTGTCGAAAGTGAGACCACTGTCCACTTGTGTCCCCAAGTCTCTCATCACACTTTCGATGTTTAGTGTCCTGACACCTATGTGGTAGTTCATGGGTTCATGTTTTTTTCCAAAGGGGATAACTATACATTTCTTGGCATTAAGCTTGAGCCCATGGCTCTGGCACCAGGTATCTGTTTCTGTAAGGCCCTTTTGTAGAATATCCACATCATTTGGGGATTCAATAATGGCTCCCAGTTTGCAGTCATCTGCAAACTTTGTTAGGCAGAGTCCCTTAGTGTTGGCCTGTACTTCATAGAAGTAGATGCCAAACAAGAGTCCAAAGGGGATAACTATACATTTCTTGGCATTAAGCTTGAGCCCATGGCTCTGGCACCAGGTATCTGTTTCTGTAAGGCCCTTTTGTAGAATATCCACATCATTTGGGGATTCAATAATGGCTCCCAGTTTGCAGTCATCTGCAAACTTTGTTAGGCAGAGTCCCTTAGTGTTGGCCTGTACTTCATAGAAGTAGATGCCAAACAAGAGTGGTCCCAGGACTGAACCCTGAGGTACTCCACTTGTCACTTGTCTGGAGCTGGATTTGGAGTCGGCTACTTTTACAGTCTGGGTTCTGTCAGTAAGCCAGTTAGCAACCGATTGAGTGACATAGGGATTTATGTCGAGCTTAGTAAGTTTATCTATGATTCCAGTGTGGGGATGGTGTTGAAGGCCTTGGCGAGGTCCAGATAGGCTGTGTGGACCGCCTTACCCTTGTCCACAGCTCTGGAGACCGATTCGAAGAAGTCAGTTAAATTCAGTAGACAAGATCGGCCCTTCACAAACCCAAACTGGGTGGGGTCCAGTGTTTGAAGGTTGCCATTGTCTTTGTTTATAAGTTCCATGATAATGCGTTCCATGCCCTTGCAGATCAGGCTTGTCAGACTGATGGGATGGTAGTATGTATTGAATATGCAAGGTCAAGTGCAATTTGTTGTGCTCATATGGCACATTCATGATTTAACCACTCCTAATACAACTGTACAGCCCCCATAGTAAAAAAAAAAAAAAAAAAAAATCATATTAACCCCTGGACTCCCAAATAGCTCAATCTATCTTAATAATAAGGCTGCATAAATACTTTGGATAATCTACATATACATGAATATATGCAGACTATTAGAGAGAGAGGCGTTATTGATTTTATGTTCTTATTGGCTAGATTTTCGAGTTTTTACAATATTCATAAGGTTCATTTTTATTGGGTACTTTGGATTTTATAGACCTATCTTAAACAGATTCATGCATTTTTCATGATCTTTTTTATTGGTTACCTTTGAATATATGGACCATTTATGAGTGAGATCTTGCTAATTTTATGATTTTATTGGCTAGTTTTTTTGAGTTTATATATTAGTTATGAAGTTCGTCTTTATTGGACAATTTAGATTTGGTAGACCAATCTTAAATGGACTCCTACAGTTTGTATAGTTTTAGTAGCCAACTTTTTATTAATAATCTTGATCACCTGCTAGGATAGTGGGTGGGTTATATATGATCTTGTTGAAAGCATTTGATTGGTTCCGCTTTGTGATTTAAAGACTTTTGTTTTTGTATGTTTTATTGGTCTGAAGAAGTGGTTTGTATATCATGAAAGTGCTTACTTTATTTTTTATTTTTTTGTTATTAAATTTTGTTGTTTTTAAGCCATGGTAGTTACCCTGGGATTTTATTATTTTTTTACGCATTCTTGGTTATTCCTGGTTTGGCTTTTACCTGTATGCCTATTTCCTACAGTTTTACATTGTGGGATAATAGTTATAGAAACACAAACTATTAGGTAAGAAGACTAACCACTGCCTTTTTTTGCTTACTGCTGTTTTCATCAATAGTCTCTCTAGTGAGATACAACATACGTTTAGCAGTCAGACGCAGGAAGAAAAATAAATATTTGCATCTTAATTTTTCATATGATTTCAGGACATCCCATTTTATATCTGAAACACATGCATTTGGGTTAATTTTCTTTCCATTTGTTTCTCTCCTTGCTGTTCCTTACCTCTGTGGAAAAGCTGCCTGGCTTGTCTTTTCACTGTAGCTCTGTGTGTGTGTGTGTGTGTGTGTGTGTGTGTGTGTGTGTGTGTGTGTGTGTGTGTGTGTGTGTGTGTGTGTGTGTGTGTGTGTATGTGTGTGTATGTACAGAGGGGTAAAGCTGGTAACTTCTACATGTTCTTCCTTGTTTTGTACACAGAACAGCTGTGCTGGTTTCCTTTATTATTGCTGTAATCTAGCTCTTACTGTGTAATACATGCACATAAATGCATTAAAGGCACATGTATGCTTTCATGTATCTTGTGAGAACACTAATTTTATTAATGCTTACTTTTTAGTAAGTTACAGCCTTGCTTCTTTGCACAATAATAAGGTTTACCTTTCTTGTAGATGTAAATACTTATCAGTGACACCTACCTCAAAGATTCAGGTGGTTACCCATTGGTGGTACTGAAGTAATAAATATAAGATACTACCATCCACAAAAGCATACATTAACAGTCAAACACACAAATTATTCCTTGTGATCCATCATTGAAGAGATAGCTTAGAACTAATCAGACCCCCCTTTTGGATTGGTTACTGGAGAAGGGCTATCTTTAAAATTGGACCAGCATCTTGGAATAGATTCCTGAGTGAAGCCATACATGAAGCATGCATCACATCTTTCAAAACAAATGTGAAGGATGTAGTCATAAAAATTGAACAAATGTAAATGCTTCAAGCTGCACTGGATAGACATTACAAATCTATGGAAGTTATCCTCTTAGCCTCTTATCCTCAGTGACACAAAGCAATACTATTCAGTGTTTGAAATCCTTATAGATATGTATATATTAAAAATAACCACAATACAAACACTTTGCAAAACTGATGCTCTGCCTAACAATATTTTTTCTTAGGAATAATACATTACAGTGACACTGATATTTAACATGTCTACAGTATCTTATAAGTTAATTTAGGCCACGCAACAACTCAGAAAAGTGGCAAAATCTCATGATCCAGTGATGAGCAATGTTTCCTTTGGTTATGTCAGTCATCATAATAACCTTTTAAGCTGTGTAACAACATTTATCAGTCTATATAAATATCAGTGCAACAACACTGCAAACACCTGTGTTCAATGTGCATAAATTATTGCAAGCACGGACAAGATTAATAGAAGTTACTTATGTTTCAGTTTTGTTTAAAAAAATTATATATGTTTCTTCTTTTCTACTACTGCTGTCTAAGCTGATGGCTGAAAAGAAACATCTGACCACCCAACCTGTCTGGTAAATAAATAAATAAATAAATAAATATAAATAGAAGACATCAGAATAAAACAAAATACAATTGAAAAAGACGCAAAACAGACAAAAAACAAAACAATAAATCAAAACAATAAAAAAAAATAAAATAACAAAACAAAACAGAATACAGAACAATAAAAGAAGAAGAAGAAAAAAAAAAAAAAAATAAAAGAGAAAAAATATAAAAAAATGATAAAGCAATTATTAAAAACGTAAAAAAATTATAACATAAAGTAGAAAAGTAGAAAAGAAGTTAGGTAAATTTAGTACTGAATAATAAAAATATAATTTAATTAAATAATAATAAATATCCAAAGGATTTAAAAATCATAATATAAAAGTCATAGGAAGCTCAAGGTAGAAGGACTTTTGGGAACTTCTTTAATCTCCATTCAGTCAAAGTCCAGGGAAGAAGGAAAGGCTAGCCAGAAAATGGAGTCAAAGCAATAGCAAGGGGTACAACAGGCACTAGTCAGAAAAACCTAATCTGCAAAATAAGGCAAAACCTATGTATCAGGCAGCAAAGAATGTATCAGATTAAATATAATGGTAAAATTATACTAATTAAAGTGTACAAAACTATAATTTTAAAACAAAAGATAATTTTATGATTAAATGCCTATGGGACCAATAATAAAAGACTAATGTTTAGGTTTATCTTCAGTGACTTGATAGATCTTCTAGTCCTTTTCAAAATTATAATTTAGCTTTTGCCAGGTAGATAAGATGCCTGTGCCAAGCCACATGTAAGAAGCAGAACATAGGTGTAGTTGTTCCCACCACCGTTAACAAACCAGTTTGTGGTTTTTGTAGTTTAAGTAGTTCTATGTATGTAAGCCAGAAACAAGTTCCATACAAGAACAAGAATTTTTTGTGACATTAAGCATGCATGCACTAAGAGATTAACTTGTACCAGAAGATGTGTTAATATAAGAACTGTTTTAAAATTAAGAAAGAAACAAACAACAAGAGTAACAGGTGAACGCAGTCTTTTTTATTAGATTGTTGCCACAAAAGTAATATAAATAGTACATCACTTTTCAGTGGAAGTTAGATGTGTGGTGGCATAAACCACCATAACAACCTTAGCAGGGTAACGAGTCAGTGTGTATTCCATATCATGTCTTTCCACTTTTCTAAGTCATCAAACTGTAGTTGGATAAGATACCCAAGTTCCAGGATGCCCTCTCAAATGAAGTCATCTTTGAGAGAAACATAATCAGAGTAAGATAAAAGAGAATGTGTAATGTCATGCTGCAAAACATAACAGAGGTATAGTAAAGACTCCCTGGAATGGACCCCTGCTGAGCATCACAGGTAAGAGGCAGGTAAAAGAAAGAGTTTACAGAATCTGACTACTACAGACATCAATCATAAGGGTTTAAAAGAAAGTTGTCAAGAAAACTACAAACAGAGTTTGATAAGTGTTCAAACAATTAAGGGGATTGAGAAAGAAACAGAACAAAGTCTTCAATCCCTCACCAACAATAAGATTGAGAAAGACCAAAACAGAGCAATGATATCAATCCCTCACAGTAAGGGGATTGTTAAAGACTCACTTAAAACCATCTCTTATATTATTCTTGGCTGTAAAGCCACACTGGAAAGGATCATTGATGTTTTCATCTCACAAGTAGAATTCCAGCTATAGGATTCCACCTGTTGGTAGAGTACTTTCTCAAGAAGCTTACAAACAAAAGGAAGGTTTGAGACTAGACAATACTTAACAAGATTGTAAGCATCTAAGGGATCCTCTATCCTCAAGGCAGGTGGAAGCAGTTTGGTAGAAGACTGGAGCTAAATTCATTAAGCATGTCAGAACAAGCATGGTTGATCATGAATCCATTGTACAGATAGTATTCTTACACATGCTGAAGAGAATTGAGGCTAAACTCCCATCAAAAATGGACAATGTTCTGTTTAATAGCCAGTGTGGCCTGCAAAGTAACAGACTGCTAATTCACTCTGCTGCAATGAAAACATTCCTTTGATGTGGAGAGGCAGTCCAGACTGCACAGCTTTCACAGTACATGAAACAGAGAAGTAGAAAGGCTTGCTGCAGAAGAGATTTTCTGGGACAAATAATCAGATTTCTTCCTGGAGATCTATGTCTGGTAAACAAAGACATATGTATCCAAAGCAAGCTTGTCTTCATGAAGATCAGAACAGGGTCCCTTCCACTTCTAAGTTTTTATCAACTCTCCTAGGCTCTCAAACCCCAGAGTTATACAATGGCTCACAAGAGACCAAATGAACTGGGTATACATGGTTAGGGGCCACATCATCAATCAAAGAAGTAAGAGTTTAGTTGCAAGCCTCAAAAAGTTAATCAAAACTGTTGGCAATACTTTCATGGAGATGTTCGAGCAAAACAGGAGCAAAAAAGTCAGGGGTAACTGAAACAATGCTTCTGCCCTGCACATAACCAACATGAGGTGAATCTATGCAGGGTTGTCAACCAGGGAATGAAGAATTGAGTGATCTGACTAAATGTTAGGCTTCACTTTCAAGCCAATTATCATCACACCCAGCTGGAACATTAAGTTTATTTTATTTATTTTATTTTACATTTGTTGACCAGGCTAGTCCAGCTGGATGTATGTCTATTTTCAATGGAGGCACGGGGAGAAAAGCTCCACAAGTTTCACAAAAAAAAAAATACATAAAGACAATGATATTTACAAAGACACTGGAACTATTTATTAGAAAGTCGCACACAAATGTCAAAAAATGAAAAATATAGTGAATATTCATTATAAGCAGTATGTGAACACACTCATACTATAAAATTACACATGAGGTCTAAAGAGTAGACTGGCTATAGTTGATAAAGACAAACAATATATACATAGGCGCATGCCCTAAATAAGATAATGTGATAAGAAGCATGGTATTATGGGAAGGGTTAGTTGTTTAATCTGGGTTAGCACAGGGGCGTAGCCAGTGTGATTTAAGGTAGGGTTTAAGTTTACTTTTAAATAGGTTAGCTGAGGATTGTGAAGTTAAGTGATTGGGGAGACTGTTCCAGGTTTTGCTCACTGTATTAGAGAACAGAGTGTCCCCTGCTGAGTTATTAGATTTAGATATTTGTACTAATAGTTTGTTACATGAACTCAGGGTTTTGAGATTATTATAGGGGGTGACTAGGGAAGTGAGTATAGGTGTATTTTCTGGGTGATACAGGATCTTGTGGGCTACTATTACTTGATTGAATAATATTAGATTTGGCAATTCTAGCCATCCTAGTTGATTCAAATTGATACAATGATGGGTTCTATAGGAGGACCCTGCAGCAAATCTGCAATATTGTTGTAAGAGGTAGACAGCTTGTTCAGAGCACTTTTATATAATTTGGTATAGATAAGAGAGGCATAAAGCAGAGTAGAGATAAGGTGGGTGCAAGCAATAGTGATTCTGGCTAGTGGAGTTAGAAAGGGTTTGATCCTGTAGAGGGAACCTAATTTCTTAATAACTGTTTTTATAGTGCTATTGATGTGAGGCTCATAAGAGAGGTTATTATCAATTAGAACCCCGAGTAGTTTAGTGGTAGGATCAGGAGATATAATAGTTCCATTACTAGAAGTTACAGTAAAGTTAAGTGGGGAGGTTCTATGGGTAGGGGTGAATAAGAGCATTTTTGTTTTCTTTGGGTTTAAGATAAGACATCTATGCAGGAGCCAATTTTCAATTGTGTTAAAGGCCTCTTGGGTTAGAGATTGAAGTTCTGATGGGGAAGTGGCAGAGCATATAAGTGTGGAGTCATCTTTGTATTGGATGCAGGTGGCTTGTGGGATTACAGAATGGAGGTCATTTGTAAAGATGGAGAAGAGTAAAGGTCCCAATATGGATCCTTGTGGGACTCCTGGGGTAACTGGAAGGTGGGAAGATAAGGTGTTTGCCCACAGTACAGCCTGTTTTCTATTATTTAAGTAGGATTGGAACCACTGAATAGCAAGATCATCCAATGACAGGTTATTGAGTGTGTTTATGAGGAGGTGATGGTTGACCATGTCGAAGGCTTTCGACAGATCAATAAAGAGGGTTGAGGACAGAGTGTCATTATTATGATTTCTATTAATATGGTCAGAAAAGGATAAGAGAGCAGAGGTGGTGCTATGAAATGGTCTAAAGCCTTGCTGACAGTTGGCTAGTAGATGTTTTTCAAGTAGGTGGGTTAAAAGTTGCATGTGAATACATTTCTCCATTATCTTTGCAACAGGGGAAAATATGGCTATGGGCCTGTAGTTGGAAAAGTCCTTGGAAGTACCATCTTTATGCAGGGGGATAATGTGGGAGACTTTCCAGATGGATGGGATGGATATTTCAGAAATACTTCTATTAATGAGGATGGATATGGGGTAAGCTATGACTTTAGCTGATTTTTGCAGGTATTCTGCAGGTAGTTGATCTGCAGAGAGTGTGGTGGGTTTAAGTTTCTGGATAAGTTTACAGACAAGGGATGAGGGAACTGGTTGAAAATTAAATAGAACAGTTCTTGGTGGTGGCAGTGGTGGAGCATGTGATGTTAGGAGATAGCTGGTTGGCCAGGGATTGAATGGTTTCTGTAACGAAAGTGTTAAATGAGTTGGCTATTTGGGTAGGATTGTTGTGATTAGAGCCAGAGGGAGTAGGAGTGCAAGAGTGTCCTGATTATAGGAGGTTATTTATGCCCTGCCAGAATTTTTGTGGATTATTTTGGTGGGTTTGTTGAAGATGGCAGTAGTAGTTCCTTTTATCAGACACTATTGCTTTTTTGTTTCATTTCTTAGCTGCCTAAACTGTAGGTGATCTGAAGGGCTTTTTGTTGCCTGCCAGCTGGCCCATAGTTTATATCTTTGGTGGATTTTTTGTTTGGTAGTTTTGGTGAGCCATGGGGCTGGTTTAGTTCTAGTTCTAATTTTACGTATAGGGGCATGGCAATCTAGAATGGCTAAGAATTTTGTATTAAAGTATTTGACTGCATCATCTAATGGAAGATGTTTCAGGGGTGTCCAGTCCCAGGCTGAAAGTTCAGTTTGGAAGCTATCCAGGTTAAAATTTTTGTTGGTCCTTACAGTCCTATAGTTGGTTGAGTTTGGAGATTCAGTCTTATATCTGATTAAGTAGGTGAGTGAGTGGTCACTTATATATTGTGGGAGGGTGCCTGTTTTATTAGTTTGCTGGTGAGTATTAGTGAGAATCCAGTTTAGAGTGCGTTTTTTGTTGTTAAGCTTATTGGTTCGGGTAGGGGAAGTTATGGTTTGGGTAAAGCCATATAGATTAATATGAGTAGAAGGCTGCTCAGTTGTACAGGAAATCCAGTTTATATTAAAGTCACCAAGTATTATGGTTTCTTGTGGGTAGTTGGCTGATAGCCAGCTAAGGATAGCTTCTAGTGTGTTAGAATTATTGCCTGGGGGAAGGCAGATACAGATTATATATATATGGATTTACATTTGTTGAGCTGAAACTTAGATATAAGAATCTCTGCATTACTGGAAAGAGGCAGTTTGGGGTCTAGTGAGGTGACTTGCAGTCCAGTATATGATTAAATTTATGGACAGCAGAGGTAACCACCTGTGTGAAACTGAATACATCCATTATACAAAGCAACTCTTTTAAAAAGGTACTGACTGTTTATTAACCTGCATGTTAAAATCCCCAAGAATAAACCACCCATGATACATCAATGTAGAGGAGACAAGAAAGTCAGTAACTTCTGCAGGAACATCATTATACCACAGTGCAGGTGATAAATGAGGAGGCACCTATAGGTTTGTTCCTGTACACACAGTGCACTCACAAGGAAGTGGTACAACCAAATTCAACCTGTTTGAAATCAAAGGCTAAATGTTACACAGTGACAACCCTGCCACCCATCTGCCTGTGTCATGGATTCTGTCAGACTGAGAACCCAGGATGCACTAAGGCCACCAAAATTAGACTAATGTACAATGAAAGTCAGGCTTATGTAACACAACAAGTCTAACAGATGCCATACTTATTGTAAACAGACATGGCACAGCATTACAGTGTCCAGGTATGGTCTCCAGGAGTGCAGGTCCTGCCTACCTGTCCCTCATGTTAGGAGGCACAATAAGGTAGACATAGTCTGTCTTTTTTTCCTAAGCTGATATGATAGACAAACTGTAAAACCAAAAACAACTAAATCACTTTATTTAAGTTAGTGCTTTTGTTCCCAGTAGGTAAAAGAAACTTCTTAAGACAAAGCCCAAAAACTCCATGGGTGACTTCTTAAATCTTTAAGAGAACCGTTGAGTTTTAGGGCTTTGTCTGAAGAAGTTTCTTTTACCTATTGGGAATGAAAGTGCTAACTTAAATAAAGTGATTTAGTTTTTCTTCTACTCAGCTACACTTTTTATTTTATTTTCCTAAGTATTTCTCTCGTCTAATCCATCTATTACTCTATCTCATGCAAGATATCCCCCTACATCCTAAGCCCCCACTTCCTCTAACTACAACTTTGGTCCCTTTATGTTTCAATGAATGCCTTACGATTACATCTTATCTCACAGTGGAAATTTCTCATGTAATGTGTGTATGTACTGCTGAAGAATCCCATGTAAACTCCTTAGCAATTAACTAGGTAATTTGTAAATAATGTTATGTATTTGTATGTGACATAAGAAACTCTTTGCCATGAAATGAAAATTTGACTAGTATGTAATTTTGTGCTATTAAATTAACTTTGTGACTTCTGTGTAATTTTGGGTAGTATGCACTTGGGTCTTGGCTGAAAAGGGTCCAAGAACCAGTCCACCTACTTGGTTAACAAACGCAGATAAAATAAATATAATAAAGCTACATGACATTTCTCCATATTGTGGGAACAGCAGTAAACAAGTATTGGCTGTGGATTTGATCCCTGTGGTCTCCAGAATGTGCAGTGGCTACAACCAGCTTGCTGCTTACAAGAAGTACCCAGTCTAGAACTGAAATGAATAACTGCACTAAGAAGCTTGGGGGGGGGGGGGTTATTGAAGGCACAATAACTGATCCCTTTCATAAATCAAAAGTAAACCTCATAATCCAAAAATTTATGTTGGGGAAATAGGATTCCTGTTGTTATTAACATTCTAAGTACAGTGAAGTGTCAGCAGTGTAGTCTATACATAATAAGACATAATAAAAAGAGTGACAAAGGAATGTCCAAAGGATGGGGTAAGCTGAAATTTCCTAGTGATTGAAATAGAAAGCACTATAAAACTAATGAATCTTGATGAAACAGTACACTAAAACCTGTAAGAATAACAACAAATGAAAACTGATTACTGAATTAATACAACATTTTCCATAAAACCTGTACAGAAATGAAAGTATGATCAATAAGGTGATGCAGAATTGTGAATATCTACAGAGGAAGAGCCTAGTAACTTTTAAAAATATTTGAAAGTTGTTGAAACATATAATTAAAACAATAAATGTTACTATAAAATAAAGAAAGAAAAAATATGGAGCAGTGTAATAACTGCAACAAATTCTGTAAAATAGTTGAAAACCAAAAATTAATCAGTAATAAAGTCCAAATAAACAGTAAATCATAAGCAACAAACCATTTAATAAAATCAAATGACACCAAAAATATAAGAACAGTTATTCTAGTAAATAGAAATGCAATCAAAAAAGAGTCATGTTGTAAAAGTATGAATTAATGTAAAGGATATGAAATCCAAAATAAATGGAATAATCAGTAGATGGGTGTTATCTGTCAAACACTGCAAACACCAGGCATAAGATTTGAATACATTATCCATCTAAGAAGGATGTGGTCAATGGTTTGGCACAAAGCAAAATCTCTAATCAAGTTCCAGCACTCAAAATGGCAATGGATAAAATAGCTGACAGTTGCTATCAGAATAAAGGCTTCAACATTCAAGTCAACAGAGGGCAGACAAAAAATTGATACCGGACTCCTAGAAAACTCCAGTAAAGCTCTAGTGAGAATAAAAAGCAGCAAAAGCTCCAGACAAACCCCAAACCACTCAAGTCAGCAGAGTTGTCAACCTCTTAATGCAAACATTGGTGAGATTCCAAAAATAACGAGTTATCAAAAGATCAAACTCAAGGACAGATGTTAAATATTGCTGTTATATACTTAAAAGGTTGTTAGAATAACAGGTTTTAAATATGCATGCATTTTCTGCAGGATATGAAATCTGAAAGTCAAATGTTTGTCATTATTTAATGGCTGTAGTTCTCAATAATTTGCCAGAAAATAATAGATTTTACATGGAACAGAGCAAAAATATTAGCCAAAATCAGGGACATGCTGCAGAATCAGAGACCATTGAGAGGTATGCATGGCAGTAACCAAGAAAAGAACATGAACCAATAATCTCCTATAAGAAAAATGTCATAATTAAGTTGTTGTATGTTCAGCAATCAAATAAACAGAAGATGAGATACAGAATTATCCATCTGTAGATAGCACACCAATCAGGCTGCACAGGTAGACATTGGAGAAAAGTGAAGTTGTCCTTTGCCACTCACCAAAAGAGCTTCCCATAAAATTTCCAGCAAGTAGAAGCTCCAGGTAGCTAGAAAGGATTGTCAATGTTGTTCAAATAAGAAGGCAAAGTCCCTTCCCCAACAAACCTAATTGCAAAATACTAGGCTTCTGACCAGCACAGCTGATCAGTGAGTATTTAAGAGAGTCAATACAGGTCAATACAGCTCACCTGTATTAGGTGTACAGGATATCACAGACCCCAAGTTTGTCTGCAGATTCAGGAGGTAAGATTAATTCCTAAATCAGTCAGACTTCCACTTATGGTCTGCAGAGAGGAGCTGAAAAACAGTAGCTGGGAGGAAAACCACAAAATAAACGTAAAACGAAAAGGAGACATTGAGGCTTACTTCACTGATGACTAGCCTATCAAAATCTTGTACATGCTTCATGAGTAAGCCAACAGCAGAAACATCTATGAATGGGTAAGCAGAGTGAGTAAAGAAGGGTAAGAAATTTAGAGGCAGACTCTTGCTGATTTCATGGTTCTCTGTTCAAAGCAGGGTAAGGGGAGATAAAATCTGAATCTTTGTCATTTTCTTAAGTCATGTAATCTGAGAAAGTGCATCTTTTACTCTGTTCTTAATTTGCTGCTTTATTAAAATTATCGCCTTGCTTGTTTAATGTAGTTGAATATAGGGAATATGCAAGAGGAGAAACACTTAAGCAACTAATACAAACTGTTTGTATTTAGCACTACTGCAGTGAGGGAAAAGAAAACTTAAAAATTATGACTATTTAGTTCTGAACTTGTATTTTTTCAACACTATAAGCCTTTGATTCATTCATCCAAGCATTTCCTGTCAAACATCTAGCCATATCAATCTACAAAAGTTCTGTTGTGGAGAATAATTTATATCAGTGTCTGCAATTTATTAAAATTACTATATTTCACAACTAAAAAGCACAAATAAAATAAAGCATGTGGTATGCTGCACACTGCTCTTACCTCTGTGAAAATGAGCTCATGTACCCTTTTATAAAATGACTATACTTGAAAAAGAATAATTCAGTCAGTGCTTGTATTTTACTTAGTGTTCTGTCTGTAATGGTAATAAAGTGGCTTTAGCATAGTTTCTATATCCATATGGGTTACTTCAGAGTATACAGCCTACAACGAAGGAAAAAAAATGACAGTATGAATTTTTATGGGTTCATCTGGGAAAAACTGAAAAATATAAACATGATGAAGTCAGAGTTTCCATTTATACGAAAGAAGTGAGCAATATTTTATGGGGATGACAACATACCTTTTATGAAGCATATGGTAGCATTACTCATTGTTATGAATATATCATCAGACACTGGTAGCAGAAGAAGTATTTAATTGTAATCGTTATTTCCAGATGTCTAACAGTATTCAGTGATTAAATGAAGTGTGTTTAAAGCCCAGAGCCTGTGCAGGCCATTTAAGGGCTTGCTTTAATATAGACCTTGTTGCATAAATTAATTTGCTATACCATAAACCAAGTAAGGACTTAAAAATAAAATAAATTATTGGGACATGTAATATCTATTGGTAAAATGTTTCACAATCTACTGGCTCTGACATAAAAAAATACTTCACTTTAGATCTAACATTTGATAGTTGAACTAGTAAGTTATTATTCTTAGTTTTTAAGTGATGAGCAATAAAACCACTACCACTACCCAACGTAGCTGACAACACTTCATCTTTAGTGCATTTATATACCAGCATTAAATCAGCTCTTAACAGTTTCTAGGCTATTGAATATAGTGATAAATTTTCAGGTTGCTTGGCATATTATAAAAATACATATCCAACTATATGTATATTGAATTCCCTCTAGATTAGCCATCCACAATACCCACAATACACAAAAAAGAAACATTGTATTCTACTATTGGGTATATACAAACTGAGAATAACTTGACTATAACAATTCTGTCCCTAGAAGTAAACGTCCTAAATATGTTTTTTATTATTATTATTATTATTAAACCATAACATTTCCTGACAACATTTATTCAAATGATGATCAAATGAAAGAGATGAGTCAACAATTACACCTAGGCAATTAACCTGGTTAACCAGAGAGTAGATAGAGTCATCCAATGCATAAAGATAACAGTAATTAGAAGAATCAAAATGAACAACTGAACACTTATTATTGTTAAATGTCTTTGCTCTTAGTTATACCCATGTGGGTAACATGTCTAATACACTTCATAAACTCTGATGGTCTTCTAGATTTGTTGTTATACCTCCAATCTTTAGATCATCAACAAATCTAGTCAAACAAATTTGACTAGATAATGTACAGTCACTCATCAAAAACCTAAATAACAAGGAACCAAAAACCAAACCCTGGGGTACACTACATTTAATAGAGACAAATTTAGAATATTTATTCTTAATTTTAACTCTGCTTTTCTGACATACTAACCAGTTGTTAACCCATCTCAATATATAAACATTCATGTTGGGCTAGACCAAAATGTCAATAAATACACAAGGTGGAACAGAATCAAAGGCCTTACTATGGCTAAACCCTAATCCAATGAGTTTACTACATATTTGTAGAAATTAACGAAATTAGATAAACTTTATCTTCTAGATACAGAACTATGCTGGTGGATATCTTTAGAAAAACTCAACATGCTTAAAAGATAGACTTAATTCCTGCTCAAAACACTTCTGTAATCACCATCAGTATAACCAGAATACGCTTTACTTATGGAAATAAGAATAGCCTTCTTCCAGATTTCAGAAGTATAACCCTTAGCTAGAGATTTTTGCAACAAATAAATTAAACAAGGATAAAGAAAATTAGATAGACCCCTCGGGATGTGACCATTCAAGCCAAAGCTGATTTTATATATATCTTCTGCCAATAAAGGTGAAGAGTTACCCCCTAAGTTTGGTAAGGGACAAAAGTCAACATTGTTTGCCAAGGATCTACAAAACAAAACATGAGCAAACAAGTTGGCCAAGGATTTAGGTTAGATATATGCACAGAAACATCACTTAGTTGCAGACTTGAAACATTATCTAAGTCATAGCTTGACTGATGTTATTTATCGTTGAATCTAAACCATGCCATGTGAATTGTGTACCTGTTTCATATATGGACAAAGTACTAGTTTTTAAGTGGATTTTGCAGTATATCTTTCCAGACAAAAAATATTTTCTGATTTAAATTTAACATTTTGCAAGGTGTTTCAGATTGCCTTAAGCAAGGAGACTGTAGACTTAGGCACAACAGCTGAGGAAGCACAAGGTACAGGATGTTGATATGTAAAAAGTACAAATGCAGTCAAATCCTGCAGAAAGCTTGTTTATTGATGTAGCAGTAAAAATCAAGTTCCTTCTTCATGTAATTATAATGAGGCAAAATGTGATATCTGAGGAAACAATAATAAAGTACAGTTGTAACTCAAGTAAAATTAATAAATTTCACAGCAAATATATCTGCATATAGAAAGTTGAGCAGGTCAGTACAATGACACTTAACCATTTTTTGATAAGTGCTCAAAACTTTGTTTAAATTTATTATACGTAATACAGAAAATATGGACTTGGAAATAGATACTGGGTAGTCAAGTCTGTTATTCCTGAATAAGTGTTTCACACATTAATTTTTAAGAAATGCTTTCAGAATACTATTATACAACTTAAAACATTTACAGCTGAGAGTCTGGCTGTGATGCATTATATCATGACTATAGTATGTTTGCCTTCAGCTATGGTAAAAGCTGTACGAACAGCTTTGTGCAAAAAGATTTGGTTATAGAAACTGGTGATCTGATATCATTTTCATTCGTTCCTCAACTGATGGGTCTTGGATCCGACCTCAGATCTGGCTCAGCCGCTTTCACTAGATTCACAGATCCACCTCTCAACCTCCACCCTTACCCATAATGTCCCACCAACCTAACATACCTCAGATCTTGTTTGCCACCATATGGCTGAGATGCAGATCTCCTCTTCTTGAGCCTTAGAGTGAAACGTTTCAATATTTTCCAGTTGTAACATTGTTCTTGTTAAAGGAAATTATATTTCATACCATTTTCTCAAATTTCCCCCATAAAATGAGGAAGATACTTGATATTCCACCCAATCAGAGGGACACAGCAGCTCTGGAAGTAAGAAAGCTGCTAGAAAAAAAAAGAGGCATCCAAAAAATCCATCCTAGACCAGATATGATCTGGAATTTACTCAAGATTATTTTTAGTGCCAAAGAAGAGAGTGGACTTAAGACCCAGTCTGTATATCAGCAAGTTAAATCCATACTTAAGATATTCAAAGTTCTGGGTGGTCATGGTTCAGTCCATTCTTCTATTGTTGTGAAAGGATGATTGGATGTGCTTGATAGATCTTCAGGCTGGGTACTACCACATAAAAATAAACATGTGCTCCAGAAGATATATGCACTTCTGGCTGAGAGACGGTCATTGCAAATTCCGAACACTGCCCTTTGGTCTCACTACAGCCCCCAGGGTGTTTACCCAATGCATGGCAATGGTAGCAGCTCACCTAAGACTGCTAGGATTCCAGTTGTTTTGTATCTAGAAGACTGACTCCTGACTGCTCTGACCAGGCATCTGCTTCTCCAAGGAAGGGACTGCTTGTTCCAGTTGTGGCATAAAAGTCAACTACAACAAATCGCATCTTATGCCTACATAGAACCTGTAGGTCATAGGTTCTCGTCTATACATGATTAGTCAGATAGTGTCTCTACCTCCAACAAGAGTACAAACCCTCAGATTCCAGTAAATGAAGTTAACTTGCATTCCTATCCTCCAGCAAGACTAGTCTTGCAAGCCTTAGGATCGATGCCAGCAGTGATAACTCTACAGTGGACCCTGTCAGTTCAGTGGTCTACTCTTTGACCGTCCTTATGCACTCCAGTCAGGATTACACAAATTTGCAAGAAACACCTCCTTTGTTGGATCTGTTGAAATGAAATGTCTCATGGCTGTCTTAGTTTTATTTCTCCCACTGGCCACAGTTACTGCGGACAACTCTGATCTTGGCTGTAGGCAATTTCTTAGTAAAGGGCAGTCCAAGGTACATGGTCCCCTCAAAAGGTCAATTCACATATCAGTGTTCTGGAGATGAGAGCTGTTCTTTTAGATTTTCAAGCATTTTACATCACAAACTATACTGACACACTCCCAGTTGAAAACAAGTATACTTCACTTATAATCTATCCAATAATTTTCAGTCAAACATTCCACAGCTCATTTAAGTCCTGCCTTCATTTAAACCTCATTCCTGTCCTGTATGTATTATTCCCACAATTCCCATTTTCCTATGTAGTCTGCTCCTATCCTGTACTAAAGATCTCAATTCCAGTTGTTTTATCTTTGTTACTATATTCAGTACTTGTCTACTTCTAATATAGTTGGTTTAGATTTTGATTTCCATTTTCTAGTAATTGCTTTTTTGGCAGCCACCATAATTATACACAGCAATGATGTAGACTCATAGGCTGGTACTAGGCTATCGGCCCTAGGGCCTATACAAGCCTAACCATAACAATTCCCCTGGCTATTTCTTCCCACAGTATTTACTTCCCTGGACCCCTGTCTAGCAGGGCGACTGACGTGAACCCGGGATGAATTTCCTATCTCCCATCCAATCATCAAGGTTCCTTTTGAAGAGGGCCAAAAAGGCGCTCTGCTTGACAGGTTTGGGCAGTCTATTTCAGAGTCTGAGGAGTCTCTGGATCAGGGACCTATCCCTCCAGCATGTTTTGTTCATTCTGATGACAAGGTTTAGATCCCTGGAGCATGTGTCTGTGAGGGATTGGGATTTCTTTAAGTGTAGCATGTCCAACAGCTCTGGGTTTGACATGGCCTTGTATGTTAAGCAGAGATCACCTCTGAGTAGACGATATGCGACAGAGTATAGGTGTCCTTTTTTTAGATGGTCAGCATAGGGCATCTTCTTTAGGCCTGTGATTCTTTTAGTGAGGTATTTCTGTGGCCTTTCCAGTTGTTGAAGATGTTTTGAGAGGTACGTACCAAACGGGGAGTTGTATTCTATAATAGGTCTAATGAGGGATGAGTACAGTGGGACAATGACCTCCTTTTTTCTGGATGAAAAGCCCTTAGTGATGAGGTGTGCCACATAGAAGGATTTCCTGACTGTTGTGATGATGTGGTTATTGAAGATGAGACCACTGTCCACCTGTGTCCCTAAGTCTCTTAACACACTTTCGGTGTTTAGTGTACTGCCACCTATGTGGTAATTCACGGGTACTTGTTTTTTTCCCAAAGGGGATAACTATACATTTCTTGGCATTGAGCTTCAGCCCATGCCTCTGGCACCAAGCATCTGTTTCTGTAAGGCCCTTTTGTAGAATATCCACATCATTTAGGCATTCAGTAATGGCTCCCAGTTTGCAGTCATCTGTGAACTTTGTTAGCCAGAGTCCCATAGTGTTGGCCTGTACTTCAGAGAAGTAGATGCCAAACAAGATCGGTCCCAGTACTGAACCCTGAGGTACTCCACTTGTCACTTGTCTGGAGCTGGATTTGTAGACAGCTACTTTTACAGTGTGGGATCTGTCAGTAAGCCAGTTGGCAACCCATTGAGTGATGTAGGGAATAATGCCCAGCTTAGCATTAATCAAGTTTATCTATGATTCCAGAGTGGGGGATGGTGTTGAAGGCCTTGGCGAGGTCCAGATAGGCTGTGTGGACCACCTTACCCTTGTCCGTGGCTCTGCAGACTGATTTGAAGAAGTCAGTCAGGTTCAGGAGACAATATCAGCCCTTTACAAACCCAAACTGGTGGGGTCCAGTGTTTGAAGGTTGCCAATGTCTTCGTTTAAAAGTTCCATGATAATACGTTCGATGGCCTTGCAGGTCAGGCTTGTCAGACTGATGGGGTAGTAGTTCCTGGGATCCAAGGTGGATCCCTCTTTGTGGAGTGGGGTAACTGTAGCTGTGCGCCACTCAGTGAGCACGAAGCTTCAGGTGAGGCTAAGATTAAACATGACACTTAGGTGAGATTCCAGTTCATTTTGTAGTTCATGTAGTACACAGCCTGTGATGTTGTCTGGTCCCATGGATGCTGTATTATTAGCTTTGGAGACTGCATTTTTTACCTGTGTGGCCATTATTGCTGGAATTTGGCAATATTTCTGTATTGAGATGGGCCCTTTAGGGGGTGAGAGGGGGCTGAAGTTTGCACTGAATCGATCTGCCAGGATATTGGCAATATCCTTGGGATCAGTATATTTAATGCCATTCTGTTGTAGCTCAGAGAATATCTGAGCATTGTCATTTAGATTCTTGACATAGCTATAGAATGCCTTGTGGTTGTCTTTGGAATCTTTGGCATTTTATTTCGTAACTAGCTTTGGAGGATTTTATGAGGGATCTCAGCTTCTTACTGAGGCTGGTAAGGCAGTTTTTTGCATCCTGGGATTTTCCTCTTTTCTGCAACAGTTTCTTCCTTTTGTTGTAAAGTTTGTTTATGGCAAGGGACCTCCAGATTGGCTTCCTTTTTTTGAAGGAGAGTGTCTTGGTTCTATTGGGGATGGCACAATTCATGCATGAGTGGATGTGCTCGTACAGTGCCTTAGTGTAGGATTTAGCAATCGAACTTTCAGTTCCCGTCTGCATGGGTGTCATGAAGTTTGTCACTTCTGACTTGAGTAGCATGAAGTTGTCTCTGGAGAAGTTTTTTATGGAGGTTTCCTTACTGGGGGGTGGGGGGGTGATGTGGATGTCAAGGGTGATTAGCTTATGGTTAGACCTGACCACCGAGGGGGTGATCATAGGTGTGGAGCATCAATTTCCCATGTTGGTAATGACCAAGTCTAGGATATTGGAGCCCCTGGTGGGACTAAGGATTAGTTATTCCAGGGCATTGGAATTTATGAATTCCAAGAACTGTTGGGCAAAGGTGTTGGTACATGAGTAGTTTTCCCAGTTAATGGCAGGGTAGTTGAAATCACCCAGTATTAGGGTGTTTGGTTGTATCTGAATATTTTTCAGTATGATTAGAAAGGTGTAGTGAGAATCTTGGGGCATGGCAGGGGATCTGTAGCAAGCTACAATTTGGATTGCAGTCTTACCTAGTGTTAGTTGCACCAGGAGAATTTCAGACGCACTGTGTTGGGCAACTAGCCTGGTGTTGTGAATATCCTTGGTGAATATGGACACTCCTCCACCTTTAGTGTTTCGGTCCTGATTTGGTGGCTGAAAAGTGTGGTAAGAGTTGTAGCCTGGTATTGCAGGGGTGCTCTCTGGAGCCTTGAACCAGGTCTCACTTACCGCACAGATATCGATCTTCTCCATTTTTAGGAGTGCCTCTAGAGAGTGCATTTTGAGGTTTAGACTTCTAGCATTACCTTCATATTTTGCATGCTTGTACCTGTTACGGTGGTGGTTTTGTCCTTTGAACTTTGCCCAAAAAAGGCACTATAGGGGTGGCAAGAGCCTTAGCCAGTAACCTGAATCCCAGGGGTGACAGGTGCAGACCATCTCTGGCAAAGCATCATGGTCTGTCGATCATGTCGTCCCAGGCAGGCAGATACTGGATCCCCTTTGAATGACAACAGAAGCTTAGCCAATTGTTGAAGTTCATCATTTTGTCCTTATATTGTGGTATCATTCTGGGTGAAGGCAGAATGCTACTCAGGGCTAGGGTCATACCTGCCTGGGCCACATGATCCGAGAGCTCTTCCATGTCTTTTTTCATGTAGTCCAGGGAAGTACATCTCAAGTAATTCACTCCAACATAGACAATGACAGAGTCATATTTGTACTTGCTGTGGAGTGACTTCAGTGCATGCATTATGTGGGAGATCCTGGCACCCGACAGGCAGCTGACTGTAATTTTCTCCTTGTTCATCCTGGTGAGTGGGACATCAGTATGCCTGACTATAGAGTCACTTATGACTAAAGCGTTGGGTACGTTGTCTTGCCTTAGGGGCTGTTGGGTGGCACACTGGTGTTGTGAGCTATGTGACACTTTGGTTGTGATTTGTGTTTGTTTGCATTTCAGCTTCAGAGGTCCTTGTTGCTTGAGCGGGTTACTGTTAAGGGCCTCCACATATGTGGATTTAGTGTTGCTATGTGTGGGTGTTGGTGGTGTGGGTTTAGAAAGGCTATGTGTTGCCTGAGGTATAGTGCGGCTGTTAACCTTCTCCTCTTGACTGTCTAGCTCAGTCTTGGTTGGAGAGAGCTTTGGATCCAGTTTGGCTATGTAAGTGCATCTCTTGCAGGTTGTAGTGTTGGGTGGTAGGAGGAGAGGGTTGTCTGTGTGCATGAGGCAATTGCTGCATTGCCCTAGTATGTTCAGATTCATCAGGTGCACATGAGAAATCACCAGACACTGAACCTTGGACATGCCTGATTTGGTGATTTTTTTTGTAAAGCCCACGAGCTGTTTTCCCTTACCTTAGCAAGGTACTTTGCAATTATAGGCTGTTTAGTGCCTACGATTAATTTTTCCTTATTAACAAGGAGAGTTGAGTGCTTGTATCAGTTTAAGTCTTCCTAGTGCTTTCCAGCAGGTTTTAAAGAAAGTGCTAGTCACAGGAATGCTTAAAGGTAAGATGAAAAAAATGGTTTATCCTAAACACTGCAGTGTGCACTAGAGGAGTTAGATGTGAAAGTAGGTAACTTAAATTTTACCTGTCAAAAAGTTAAGTTTTAGTGGAGAGTCACTATTTTTAAAACAGCAAAATATATTGAAAGGGGGTGGTCACTTTTGTATTCTGGTACTATGGAATAAAGTAGGATTGCCAATAAACTTAATTAGTTGAAGGGGAGTGATTCCACAAAATTATAATTTTGTACTTACTCACACAAGTCAGTAAAAACAGAGAGGAAATGAGATATGTGGTCAAATTAACATAAGGGGAAGGCAACTAGAAAGACAGTGTTGTTTAAGAACACTACAGTAACTGGGTGGGAGGGTGTGGAAAAGTCTCTTTTCAAGTTTTAAAATGCAGTTAAAAGCAGAATACAAGTAAAACACAAGGTAAATAAAACAAATCATAGTATTAAAATAGGAAAAGGCAATAAAGTAATACAACAAATAAAAAGCAAACTAACCTTTCCCTCACTGCAAAGTGCAGCATAGTCTGTGTGAGCCTTTCTAGTATAGCTCTGAAATGTTTTATTTTACCCCTTAAATAGAAGGTTTAGTTCCTAGCTCCACCCCCTCAGTTCACAGATTATTAACCTTAACTGACCTGTTCTATTGACCTGTAGTAATTTCTGCCCGACTCACAAGAGACAGAGCTGTGGTCTCTTTTCAAGTTTTAATATGCAGTTAAAAGCAGAATACAAGTAAAACACAGGGTAAATAAAACAAATCACAGTATTCAAAATAGAAAAAGGTAATAAAGTAACACAACAAATAAAAAGCAAACTAACCTTTCCCTCACAGCAAAGTGTAGCAGAGTCTGGGTGAGCCTTTCTAGTAAAGCCAAATTCCAATTCTGTATAACAGTTCAGAAAAATCATCTCCCTCGTCACACCAATCCATCCAACCAGCATCTCTGACACTGCATCCCACAGAGAATCCTTAACGTATGCCAACCCACCACACTCTCAGAAAATATGTTCCCAAGTAACTCATTCTTCCCTGTCACACTTCCACCATTTGCTCCATCTACGTGGAGCATTGTAATCAATTATTGGCCTGATAAGGGTTGAATACAGGGATGTTATGACCTCTTTCACTCTTGAGGCAATGCCTTTGCTAATGAGATGTGCTATGTAGAATGCCTTCCTTACCACAGTAGACACATGGTAATCAAAGTTTAGGCCACAGTCAACTTGCATTCCCAAGTCTCTCCCTGCTGATATGTTGCTAAGGTATTATTATTTAAAATAAAGAAAAATGCTCCAAAGAGACCGAGTAGGCACGATAACTGTAACGCAAATTTATTAATCAAGCAAAAGCGTTTTCGCTTCCATACAAACAGAAGCTTCATCAGCAAATAGAGAGCACAAGCTGACAAATTTTAAAAACCTCAACCAGTGACACCTATTGATGTCACTTCCTTCAACATATACAGAATATGATATATTTTTTTAAAAAAATATATATAATGAATAAGTCCGAGATATTCAAACTACATGCAACAAACAGCTAGTACCAGCAAAAGACAGGCAACAATTGCATAAATAAGTAAAGTATGATAAAATAAATGTTTAAACATTCTGTCAATAAGACAGTCGCAGTGCCTATCCATAACATCCTAGGCACATGCAATATTTTTACAAATATAAAAAATTAAGAGAAGGAAACCTTTATTAAAAAACTAAGTGGTAAAGAATTTTGAACAGTATTAAAAATTATTAAAATCAAATTATCTAAGATAACTCCTATATTTTAAAATAGATGCAATGTTACAATTATCATTAAGACCCGGGTAGGAGAAGGCATCTAACTGGAGCTGCCATTCCAACTCACGAGTTTCTAAAATTAAAGATTGGGGGCCACCTCTAATATCAACTTTAATATTGTCAATAGCCATAAAAAGGAAACTATGTCCACAATTGGCCAAAATATGTTTAGAAAGAGCATTGTCACTTTTTTTATTTTTAATAGCATAAATATGTTGGTAAATACGGTCGCGAAATCGCCGATCCGTTTTACCAACATAGAATGCCGGACAGCATTCACAAAATGCTATGTATACAATGGATCTAGTGTTGCAATTAGTCTTATGATTGATAAAATACTTCCTTTTACCAATGGAAAATGAATTCCCTACCCGAAGGTATCTACACCAATTACAACACCCACAAATGGTAGTTCCTTTTTGTCTAACCATTGGATCGGCAACCTTATTCCTCTGTAACAAAGCTTTAAGGTTGCTACCTCTTCTAAATGTGAACAACGGTGTGACACCCAGTCTTTCATGCAAACTAGAATTGGAGATAAAATACCAATTCTTACGTACAATTGAACAAAGGTGACCAGAATTATTATTAAAAGTTACTATGAAACTAGTTGAAAAATTAGGTACCTTGATGTTAACATCAGTTACTGGAACCGATGACAAAGGGCCACCTGGTGTATCAATCCTAACCTCACTCGAAGGGACCTCCAATTTGGTAACCAACAATGGTAAATAAGTCCCATTTATACGTTTAAATGACACTTCAGCTATTAAGCCTTCAATCAAAGCCCCGGGATAGCCTCGGTTCAAGAACATGTCCATTAGCAACCGACAATCATTGTCGAATGCCAAGTCTGTGCTGCACATACGAGCAGCCCTGATCAATTGGCCCTTGACAATGGGCCGCTTCTGCTTCCACGGATGACAACTTGTGTAATGCAAAAAAGAATTGCAGAAAGTTGCCTTCCTAAAAATGGATGAGCAGAATCTGTTATTAATGGTGTCTTTGACTAATTGGACATCAAGATAATCTATCTCAGAGGTTGAAAAATGATATGTAAATCTTAAAAAGTCTGTTGAGGCATTCATGTACGAAATAAGGTTCAACGCCACTTCCTCACCTCCTTTTATCAACATGAAAACATCATCTAAAAGCCGGGTATATATTTTAGAACAACCCTGGAAAATTGAGTGGTTAAACATAAAATTCTTCTCCCAATAGGCTACAAATAAGTTAGCCACACGAATGAAAGACTGGGTGTCACACCGTTGTTCACATTTAGAAGAGGTAGCAACCTTAAAGCTTTGTTACAGAGGAATAAGGTTGCCGATCCAATGGTTAGACAAAAAGGAACTACCATTTGTGGGTGTTGTAATTGGTGTAGATACCTTTGGGTAGGGAATTCATTTTCCATTGGTAAAAGGAAGTATTTTATCAATCATAAGACTAATTGCAACACTAGATCCATTGTATACATAGCATTTTGTGAATGCTGTCCGGCATTCTATGTTGGTAAAACAGATCGGCGATTTCGCGACCGTATTTACCAACATATTTATGCTATTAAAAATAAAAAAAGTGACAATGCTCTTTCTAAACATATTTTGGCCAATTGTGGACATAGTTTCCTTTTTATGGCTATTGACATATTTAAAGTTGATATTAGAGGTGGCCCCCAATCTTTAATTTTAGAAACTCGTGAGTTGGAATGGCAGCTCCAGTTAGATGCCTTCTCCTACCCGGGTCTTAATGATAATTGTAACATTGCATCTATTTTAAAATATAGGAGTTATCTTAGATAATTTGATTTTAATAATTTTTAATACTGTTCAAAATTCTTTACCACTTAGTTTTTTAATAAAGGTTTCCTTCTCTTAATTTTTTATATTTGTAAAAATATTGCATGTGTCTAGGATGTTATGGATAGGCACTGCGACTGTCTTATTGACAGAATGTTTAAACATTTATTTTATCATACTTTACTTATTTATGCAATTGTTGCCTGTCTTTTGCTGGTACTAGCTGTTTGTTGCATGTAGTTTGAATATCTCGGACTTATTCAATATATATATTTTTTTTAAAAAATATATCATATTCTGTATATGTTGAAGGAAGTGACATCAATAGGTGTCACTGGTTGAGGTTTTTAAAATTTGTGAGCTTGCGCTCTCTATTTGCTGATGAAGCTTCTGTTTGTATGGAAGCGAAAACGCTTTTGCTGGATTAATAAATTTGCGTTACAGTTATCGTGCCTACTCGGTCTCTTTGGAGCATTTTTCTTTATTTTAAAAGTTTGTTTTGTTTCTTCAAAGGTATTATTATTTATATGAGTCTACAGAGATATAGTTTTTACCAAAGGGGATGATAATGCATTTTTAGTATTGAATTTGAGTTCATGGCTTTGGCACCAATCACTGGTTTGTGTAGGTCCCTCTTGAAGTATATTAACATTGGTTGTAGACTCAATGATTGCACCTAATTTCCAGTTGTGAAAAAAATTTGTCAGCCACAGGCTTTCTGTTTTGGCCAGAACTTCTGAGAAGTATATTCCAAACAGTAGGGGGCCCAGCACTGGCCCCTGTGGAATCTCACTGGTGACAGGTCTGCTGGTTGAGGTCCAGTACCCAGCTTTGACTGAGTATATGTCAGTGAGCCAGTTAGCAACCCACCTGACAGCATAAGGATTGATATTCAACTGGGAGAATTTATAAATGATGCCTGAATGCGGGATTGTGTTGAAGGTCTTTGCTAAGTCAAGGTAGGCTATATGCACACATCTGCCTTCGTCTGTGGCTCTGCTGATGTTTTCAAAGAAGTCCACCGGGTTTAACAGGCATGACCTGCCTTTGACAAAACCAAACTGTGTTAGATCAAGGGTTTGGAGATCACCTATATCCTTATAAAGGTCCATGATGATTCATTCCATGGCCTTAAAGATAAGGGTGGTTAAGCTTATGAGTCTGTAGTTCCCATGGTCTGTTGCTCTACCCCTTTTATGAAGGGGAATGACAATTACTGGTTTCCATTCAGAAGGGAAAAACCAGTACTCGGGCTATGGTTGAAGAGAGTACCTAATGGATTTGTTAAATCATGTTTTAGACCATTTAAAATGCAACCTGGGACTCAATCTGGTCCCATAGAGGCTGTGATTTTGACCTTGGAGAGAGCATTAATGACTTGCTCTTTGGAGCTGCAAGGTGGGGGAGATGTGCAGTGACTGCTTTGAGGAATGTTTGGAGCGGACAGGGGGTGACATTTTCGCCAAACCTGTCGGCTAATAGGTTACGTATTTTCACAGGCTCAGAGTGTCTGATGCCATCTGCAGCTAGTTCAGCACATGTCTGGGTCCTACATTTTAGGTTACAGATCTAACTGAAGAATGCTTTATGGTTATCTTTAGCTATGGTTGCTAATTTTTTTTCGAATTTGACCTTAGAGGATTTTACAAGTTGTCTTATTTGTTTACTCAAGCAGGGGATCTCTCTTTTTTATTCTTCGGCAACTTCTTCTTATTCTTGTATAGCTTATTAATGCTAGATGTCTACCAGGGAGGCTTGTTTTTTCTTGAGAATGTTGTTTTAATCTTATCAGGTACAGCTTTGTTAATATAGTTATGTAAGTGTTTGTACAGGTCATTTGTGTATATGTTAGTATTGTTGTCAATGCCATTTGTGGGAACAGGAGCTTGGAAATTATTTATGCCATCCCTTAGGAGGGTATAATTAGCTTTGGTGAAATGTTTTAGCCTGATTTTACCTATGAAGGTGGTTGGTGTTGTAGCCACTTCAAATGTGACTGATTTGTGATCAGATTTAACCAGTGAGGGTCCTATACTTGTGGTGGTGCAGCAGTCACCCATGTCGGTAAGGACCAGGTCGAGAATATTTGAGTCCCTTTTGGGGTTGCATGCTATTTCTTCCAGGCATTAGTGTTAACAAAGTCCAGGAACCCTTGTGCAAGCATATTGGTACTCATATAAGTTTCCCAAGTCAATAGAGGGATAGTTAAAATCGCACATGACTAGAGTGCTTGGTTGTAATTTGATTGACTCAGGTAGGTCCAAATAAGCAGGTCCTAATAAGCAGCATAGGTGTCTTGGTTCATTGAAGGGGGCCTTTAACTAATGATGACTTGAAGGGGGGACTTAACCACAGTTAGTTGAACTTGGAGGAACTCCATGGAGTGTTCCTGTCTAACCAGTCTAAAGGTTTGTTTATATTTGAAGATGGATACTCCTCCTACTTTGGTTCTCACGTGTTCATTTTGCAGTCCCAAAGTGTGGAAGGCATTGTAGCCTTGCAAAGCTGGGGTACTCTCTGCAGCCCTGAACCAAGTTTCTGTGACTGCACAGACATCAACATCCTCCAGGGAGAGGAGTACTTCCAGAAAGTGCAGTTTCTGATTTAAACTTCTAGAGTTTAGCAGCATATCCTTTAATTTATTTGTAAGTGATATTTTCATATCAGAAATTTTGTTCTTGAGACCTTGCCTAAAAAAGGCACTGTGGAAGAGACAGGTGCCTTAGCCAGTAACCAAAAGCCTAGAGGTGACAGGTGAAGACCATCTCTTGCAAAGCAGCATGGTCTATCAACCATATCATTCCAGGCTGACAGGAACTAGATGCCTTTATAATGACACCAGAAACTAAGCCAGTTGTTGAAGTCAATCATTTTTTGTTTATATTGTTGTATCATCCTAGGTGAAGGTAGAATGCAGATCAAGGCTAAGGCCATGCCTTCCTGGGACAAATATTCATAGAGCTCAAGCATGTCTCTCTCCATGTAGTCCAGTGAGGTACGTCTCAAGTCATTCACACCAACATGAACTATGATGGAGTCATAACAGTACTTTTTGTTGAGAGCCTTGAGTGCATGTGCGATTTGATGGATCCTAGCACCTGATAGCTGACCATAACCTTTTCCTTGTCCAGCCTGGTAAGTGGGACATCTGTGTGTTTCACAATGGAGTCACCTATGACTAACAATTTGATTTAGATGTACTTTGCATTAGGGGCTTACTTAGTGAGACACTGGTGCTTGTGTTTTTATGTGTATTGAGTGCTGTAGGTGCTGTATTAGGTGTAGCATGTTTGTGTTTAGAAAGTCTCTGGTGTTTAAGTAGGCCTCTGGTGAGTACCTCTGAGTATGATAGTTTATCTGTTGAGCATGGTTTGCGTAGGACTTGTATCATGTGAGCTGACAAACCTGTTCAGTGTTACTGTTCTTTGCACAAGAGAGGAAGGATTCCAGATTCTTAGTGTAGATGCATCTCTCCCAAATTTTGCTTGAGTGATTTAGGAGTTGAGGGTTGCCCATAGGTTCATAGGTTCATAGATTAGTACTAGGCTAACTGCCCTTGCGAGCCATTTTAAGCCTAGCTAATTATCCCCTGTGAGATTCAAACCCTGTACCTTGTGTTTGTAAGGCAAACACCTTAACCATTAGGCCACCCTCCCAACCCCTGTACATGAAGCAGTTGCTACACTGCCTCAGTCTACCCATGTCAATCAGGCTGGTAGGTGAAATGGAGGGAAACTGACCATCCATAATGCTAGGTTATATCCTGTTTTCACAGTGGGGAGAGAAATTGGAGGGGTGTGGTATAACTGGGTGCTCTAAATAGGGTCTGTACTAATGGGGTGCTCTATAAAGGGTCTGTACTAGCGGGGGATTCTGTAAATGGTAGGAGACTATTATAGATTTGGTGGCTTTGGGACTGTTTAATGGGAAAAAGCACAGCTGAGATGCTCTCTGAGCAGCTAAGCTCAATTTAAGGACTTCTCAGCCGGATCATGGGCAGCTACCTAAGGGAAATTTATCTACTGAAGTTTTTGCGTCTATAACCACCAAATCGTTAGCTCCACTGCACGGTAGTGCATGGTGACGCACAGAGGTGTGCTACATGTAAACAGATGAATACAGCAGAGCAGTGGCTGGTCAGCTAACCCTGCAGCTGTATTAAAACAAGCGCAAACCTCTGCAAATGCAGGGCTTATGTAGCAACAGTGAGAAAACTGAATAAAAAAAATTAACAAGCTGAAAACTAAGCCCTGTATCAGCAACCTTTAATTAGATGAGTCCTAACTGCACTCTTCTACCAAAATGGCCTTTCCAACAAAAGATAGCCTGGTTTAGTTTTCAATTTAACAAACAGAACCAGATTCAGCAAGTCTGAATCTACTCTATGCTACCTCTGCTGTGTTTCGAACCAGAGCCCATTACACCTGCAGCACACAACTCTTAAATAGTATGTTCATTTACAGACATATTCTGCCTGTTATGGACTTGAACCCAGAACCTACTGCACATAAGACCGTAACTCTACCTGTAGAGCTAGTTGGATGTTTCACAGTAGACAAAAAGTGCAACAATCAGCCAAAAACAAAATTCTCAGATTTAATAATCTGGCAAACAACAGAGATCTTCATTTTATTACACTAAACAAAACTAACTGGTTCCCTTTGTCACCCTGGGCTTCTCTTCAGCTCAACACTCTCACACGCAGACTTCTGTGTGAAAGATATTGCCTCACCTCTGCAAAACAAATATAACATCAGAAATCAGATTTATTCCCCAAGGAACACTGATTGCATTCAGTTAGTCAGGCCAACATTTACCTTTGCTGTCTTTGATAGGGCATTTTCCAAAATATCATGCTCATACTAACCAAAACATGGCTAAAGCTTACTATTGCTAACCAGGAAATGTATCCACCTTGATATGATATGCTTCGACAAGACCAATCCCATAAACATGGAGGTGGTGTTGCTATCATCTACTCTGACAAACTCAGTATTAGTTCCTACCCTAAAGAAATTCCAACTTTTGTTAATGCAGAAAACCTGGTAGCAATTCTGTGTGTAAATAACCACAAAAAGATGTATGATAGCTCTCTTTATCCAACTTAATCACAAAGAACATGTTCCTATGGTTGAAGATATTTTAGCTTGGGCCAAAACAATCTGACATACGAAACCATTATACTTTGTGATACTAACACAAACTGGACCACTAATAACCCCTTAGAACATTCTACTCCACCTAAGACCCCCTATAATCCCTGTCATCTGTTTTCCATTACTCAACTAATAACTTCCTAAACTAGACTACATAAAGCTTCCTCCACTGAAGCCTTTATAGATCATATCCTAACCAACAACCCAAATAACATATCACAAGTACTACCAGACTGTTTCAGTGATCATCTTATTTTCACTATTCATTCCCACACATCCACTATCAATTCAACCCTATACAACTGTGTAAGAAATCTAACTTTAATGCTGATACTTTTAACAGCACATTAGCTTACTGTAATTGCAACATCTTAAAAGCACTTCCTCTAGATGAACCTGTCACACATTTTAACCAAACAGTTCTAGCAACACTAAATGCATAAGCCCCCATTAGCAAGAATTTCTAAAATAAAGTCATATCTCCTTAAGTTATGTCCCACAGCATTCCCACCAGACAGTGCTATAGCTTACCCAATATCCATTCAAGAAGTAAACATCTACATCATTTGGAAACAATCCTTTCTCATTCCATTACATAATGGTGGTTCTCTAACTGACCTGAACAACTTTGGACCCATAGCTATCCTACCCCTATTGCCTAAATTCTTAGAAAGGTGCATTCATTCATTCATTCCCAACTGCTTCATCGTCACCTATTTGATAAACCTCTCTCATCAGCACAACATGGTTTCCACCCGTATCATAGCACAGACACTGCTGTCCTATTTTTCACTAATGCAATACACCGCCAGAGAAGCAATAACAATCTAGTATCTTTCATTTTCTGGATCTTGCAGAGGCGTGTGACACTGTCCCTCATTAGAAACTACTCTTTAAGCTTGTTAACTTAGGACTCTCTCTCTCCTACCTCTTCAACAGGAATCAGAGCATAAAATGGCATCTTGACACATCCTCTTTTCTCCCCACATCAGTTGGAGGCCCACAGAGTTCCATTCCTGGACCCTTATTATCTACCTCTAAACTCCAGTAATGCACCTATGATCCAATACTTTACTTTTTAATATCTTTACTAATCAGCTCTATACTTCCTGTCTTCAGTCATCTTTAGTGCAATACGCAGATGACTCTACAGTCATCACCACAGCCAATTCTCCCTCTAAGCTCTTCTCAGCTACTCAGACATCTTTTAACTTAGTTGAAACATGGCTCTCCAACAACCAGCTCATCCTTAACCCTAAAAAAACAAAGTTGTTACTCTTCCTACCTAAAAAGTTCAACAATATTAAACCGTCCTTCTCCATACAGTCCCTTAATAACACTCCCATTCACGAAGAATCCAGTACTAAGCTCTTAGGTGTAACCATTGATGATGAGCTTAAATTTGACTTGCATGTTAATAACTGTATCAAAAAGACTCATTCAAAACTGGGGCTCCTTTACCGTAACAAGAAATTACTTACCTCTGAAGCCAAGATTACTCTCTCTTACCTACCTTCTACCCAGTCTAATGTACAATTCTCATATTCTCACAAATCTTAACTCAGCACTCCTGACCAAACTCGAATCTACCTACAACAAGGCAGCTAGATTTGCTGCCCAACAAACCTACAAATTCCATCACTGTCTCTCTCTAAAACACCTAAACTGGCTTGAATTACCCCACCAGCTTCTTCTCTCTCAGTTCCAGATTATCCATTCTGTCCTATACAAGCCGTCCTACTGCCCAGCACTATCCCCTCTCATCTCCCATTGTTCTCCCTCCAGACCTCTCTGAAGCTCTAACCAAGACCTACTCCAGATCTACAAACCCAAGTCTAAATTTGGACGCAACATGTACAGCTATCACCCCACTATTGCCTGGAATAGGCTCCCACTAGAAATCATGACCCTTATACATCCTAAACAATTTAAGACAGCCACCAAAGAGCACTTTAAAAGTCACTGGTCCTGCCACTGCACTCTCCCTCCTTAAACATCCCCTACTTCTCATACCTAAATCTACTTTCTGCCCCTAACTTACTCTTCTTACTAGCTCTCTCTAATCTTCCTTGACTACTCTTTCTACTGTCTTCTAAAATCTATTAAGCAAATCGCCTCAGGGAAACATTCTGTTGTAACTGTCTTGCCTTCATGCAACTACATTATGATAAAACTGGGTTTTTGTAACCACTTACCCTGAAAATTATACTAATTTTAATGACATATTTCTTTTTATACATCTTGAAATAGTTATGCTATACTCCTGATTATTGACACTGTATAATATTGTATTGCTAGTTAATGCCTTGTAATAATCCTGTAACATTGCTGTTTAATGCTAATTTATAATGAAAATTGTATAATATGTTGGAGCGTTTCTCCCTAGGCCTCCGCTGAAAAAGGGCTCTTTAGCTCAGTCGGACAATCCCGGTCAACAAATGTAAAATAAAATAAATAAATAAATAATAATAAATAAATAATACACAGAAGTGTTTTCTATCACCTGAAATGCTAAATCAATCCCCAAAGTGAAAATATGACTCAGCAAGTCTTTACAGCAGTAGAGTCTTGTCTTAAACACTCTAACCTAGTGCTCAGCACTAAGAAAACAAAACCAAAACTTGTGCTCATATCCCTGTATACTACAAAATCTAACTTTTCTCTCATCTCAGTGAATGGCACTCTTGTAGATATAGTCTCTCAAACCAAATTATTAGGTATAATGATTGGTGAGAAACTGAAATTTAATATTCACACCATGGAAGTGGTCAAGAAAACAAATCAAAAACTGTATGCTATACGGGGCCAAGAAGTACTTTCCTGATTACATCAGAAAGCATACTGCCTCAGTTTACCAGCTCTCAACCTAACACTCAAAACTAGAATAAATATATAATAAAATTGTTGGATTTGCCACTGACTCTTCTGCCCAAACTCACCTCTGTGAGTCGCTCAAACAAGTACACTGGCTTGAGTTCCTTCACTTCCTCAATTTAATTCATTTGAAACAAACATGTAAAATCCTCTATTTTTATGATATATGTTCTACACTTAAGACTCTCATGTCTTGTTACTCTAGAGCTCATTCCCTTAGATCCTTTGAAAAATTCCTGTTGTCCACCTTCCCTGTCAACAACTCACATGGTAAAGCCCTCTACTCTTCTAGTGTATCTAAACTGTGGAAAGCTCTTCCTCTGTATCTCTGTGAAACCACTAACCACAAAGTATTTAAATCTAAATTAAAAATATATCTCTACTCTAAACACTCTTACTCTGTATCTCTGTGAAACTACTAACCACAAGCTATTTAAGCCTGCTTTTTTTTGTACGACGTATAACTCTACCTATTCAATATGTGGTTTTAAAATGTAATCAATCTAATGCAATAAATCCTATTTGAAACAGAACAACAATTGTATTTAAAACAGTCCTTAAGGTCCTATTTGCTAGATTTTACTGCTTTCTGTTGTGTGCTATATATTTCCAGGGAGTTAGTAAGCAATACTGCTCTACGTACTTTTATGTAATTCTGTTTAACTCGTGCACAATTAGCGTTTTTGGTTTAACATCATAGTAGCTTGATGTGATTGTTGCAGTACTGTTGCTGGATATTTTCTGTTTCTGTTTTCTACTCTAATCTCTCACTGGTATTGTTCATCCTCATCACATGTATTACATACTTAAATTTAATCTTTTATTCTCTGTTTCCTCTCCTACCTTTTATTTTCTGTTCCCTCTCCCACTCTACTTTATCACAAGTATCTTTCTTCCTCTTCCCTTGCATCTTATACTTACATTTATTTTTTATTTTCTTTCAGCTCCCTACTTGAGTCAAAAGATACTCCCCTTGATTACCTAAGTCCCACCATATTAGAGAATGTCACAATCTTTCTACCTTTAACGCTGAAACCTTTAATGACAGGCTTGCTGCTATTAACTGGAGCCACCTGAAGTACTTTCCCCTCAATGATGCAGTTCTACAATTTAATCATACTTTTCTTGATATCCTTGACTCTATAGCTCCCCTAAGAAAAGTTAGAAAAAGAGAGATAAGTATTGGAAACAATGGCTAAAAATTAAATCTGCAAATTTTTTACAAAAATATAAAGAACTTCAAAACCTTTCAAAAAACAAATCAATAAGGCAAAAAGACATTTGATTATGATGCCCAATTCACCCATAAGTCTAACCCAAAAAACTTCTGGTACTTCATCAGTAAAATTATGCACCCTGGAGAACCTACCACCCCCAATTCCTATTCTAACAATCATCCAAAATAAACTGCCACCTTACTTAATACCCACTTTATTGAAACAATTCAAAAACTAACCCAAACCTGCCAAAACCTTTCTCGTACCACACATGCCACTTGCAACACCAACCCTTTCTCTGTTAACCCAGTCTGCGCTGCTTATATAAAGCCCCTTCTACTAAAACTAAAACCATGGTCTCCCTCCACAGACAACCTCCCTCTTCCATCTTTCTTAAACTTGCAGCCCAATCTATAGCCTACCCTGTGTCATTCCTAGTAAACAGATCTCTCCAAGAAGCCACTGTCCCCACCATCTAGAAATCTTTCTATACCATACCACTTCACAAAGGAGGTAACTCCACAGACCCATAGCCATTCTCTGTCCACTCTCCAAAATCCTTGAAAAATGTATTCATAACCAGCTTCTTAAATACCTAATTGAAGAAAACCTTCTGACGTCTTCTCAGCATGGCTTCAGGCCTAATCAAAGCACTGCCACTACCCTCCTATCTTTCACCCATACTGTTGCTGAAGCAAGGGATGAAAATCTTCTTGTATCTTCCCTCTTCCTCGACCTCTCTAAAGCTTTCAATACTGTCTCTCATCCCAAGCTAATTTCTAAACTAACTGATCTTAACCTCTCCCCCTCTACCAGTCAGTGGTTCTCAAGCTCTCTCTCTCAAATGGCTCCAGTCTGGGCAGTGGCAATCCACCTGTTCCCCTTTCCTACCTACCCAGACTGGCGTCTCCCAAGGCTCAATCCTTGGTCCTCTCCCATTCAACATCTTTACTAATAAATGTTACTCCTCCTGCTCCACCTCCACTCTTGTACAATACGCTGATGACTCTACTCTCATCTCTTTCTCTGACATCTCTAACCTTCTTTACATTACCCAAAAAAACACTTGGAAAAATGGCTAACTGACCACCAACTCACACTTAACACCAAAATGACTAAGCTTCTACTATTCCTTCCTAAATCTCTCTCTCACCACAAATCCACTTTTGCCATCTCTTCTCTTTTTTTTTTTTTTTTTTTTTTTTTTTTTTTAGCTTGTTTTACATTTTCTTTTTTTTCAAAACAGGTTTATTGTTTTAACATATAAGAAAAATATCATAACAATTTTATACAAGTAATTAAAAATAGGTATTATTATAATATTCAACAAAACAACTAAAGTATTTACAAAGACATCCACTACAATCAGATTAATTAAACTAAAATACCATGCTATTGAAATTAAAATTTTTTTAACAAATTTTGTAAATTATCCCATACAATATAATAAGATGTTTTTCTATTTGTTCTTGTCCTAATTGTGTTTATTTCCATATGGCACACTATATTCATAACATTTTTAAATTCATTGAATGAAGGAGGTGTATCTGAAATCCAATTTCTAGTTATTATTTTCCTAGCCACTGCTAGAATAGACCATAACATGGGAAGCTTAACCTTTTTAACACTTTGAGGTACAAGTGTGTTGAATAATATAAGAGATTTAGAAATAATGAAATTATCTGTAAAAAGAGCCTGCAAAAATTCATTAATTGACTTCAAGTATTCTTTCAATTTTATACAGTCATAAAACATATGAGCCCAGTCAGCATTAATTTCTACATTACATCTCTTACATAAATTATCTTTATTATTTATTTTATTCATCATCAAAGGTGTATAAAAAGATCTATGTAAAAATTTCCATGTATAAAGTCTCCAGATAATGGAAGACGTAGTTCTATAAGCAGATTCCAATATATATTGTTTATCTTGTTGATTTGGTGGGTCCCCGTTAATAGAAGTGAAATAATTCCAGTATGAATCTACACTGTAAAAAGTTTCTTGTCTGATAATTTTATGTATGTATGAAAGTTTACCTTTATCAGAAACTTTATGTTGTAAATTTAATATCAAGTAATCAATCAGTGTGGGAATAGATTCTTTAACTGTTATAGACATTAGATCTATTTTATTAATGAGATGTTGCCTAAAGGTCTGAACCTCTAACCAGCAAGTTTCTCTTAGATCAAATTCTTGTTTTAAGAAATCTAGATTTTTAACTTTATTATCAGATATCAACTGATACCAGTACTTTAGATCATTATCTATAGCTAAATGAGTTCCTTCAGAAGTAGATGACAAAAGCATACCCTGAGTATACATTATAGGGAATACAATAAAATTCCATTCCCTATACTTAGGGTGCATGAATATAAAGTTACGATAACTAATAATAATATTTAATGGGTAACAAACCATATGTTTAGGTGTAATAGGTGAAGTACAAAATTCCTTTAGTAACCATAACATGGAGTTATTTACAATCATATTTTTATGTGTTAAGGAGATTTTCATGAAGTGCATACTAATTAGCTCCCAATAATCTTTCCATTTTGCGACATATGACTGATCTATTAATAAAGTAATAACTTTTACAATAGAAGAGAGAGTATATAAATTAAAGTCTGGAAAAGAAATACCCCCTTGAGACCAGCTATTAGTATGTTTCTTTAATGCAATCCTAGGTCTATTAGGTGCCCATAGGAAATTTAACATTAGTGTATTCAGTTTCTTGATAATTATTTTTGTAGGTGGAAGTATTATTGATTGTATTAAGTATAAAATCTTGGGGAATATTATCATTTTAATAATTGTAAGTCTCTCCTCCATAGTAAAAACATATTATTCCAGGTATTAAAAAGATTTTGTATATTAAGAAAACAGGTATTATAATTATTATATATAATAGATTTAATATCTTTAGATAGTATTATACCTAAATAAGTTATCTGACCTGAATTGGGTACATATTTAGTAAAATAACTAATGAGAATATTTTTTCGTGTATATATAGGTAGTATTTTAGTTTTTTCTTCATTGAATATTAAACCAGAAATACTTTTAAAATTCATCATGTTATCAAATAGAGACTGCATAGAAGAATTAGATCCCGCTGATGTAATTAGAACATCATCTGCAAAAAGTTGAATTTTGGATGTTGTATTTTCATCTATTTCAAAACCCTCTATGTCAGTACTGTTTCTGATCAAATTAGCCCAAGGCTCCATTACTAAAGTGAATAATAGTGGAGAAAGTGGACATCCTTGTTTTGTACCTTTAAGAATGGGTATTTTTTGTGAAACATATGTTCCTACCTTAATATAAGCCAACGTTCCTTTGTATAAATGCTCAATTAGATTTACAAATGCATCTGAGAAGTTTGTGCACTTCATTAAGGTAAACAGATAGTCCCAACTTACTGAATCAAATGCTGAACTTATATCAAGACTAATAAGTGTTAAATCTTTCTTTTTCCTATTTGCAAAATCTTTTAATGTTAAAGTTCTTCTTATATTATCAAAAGTATTTCTATTTACAATGAAGCCTGTCTGGTCTATATCTATAATGCCGGGAATGATTGTCTTCAATCTATCAGCAAAGATACTCATAAACATTTTATAATCAACATTAAGTAATGAGATGGGCCGATATGAAGAACATCTAGTTGGATCTTTATTAGGTTTTAAAATTGGCGAAATAAATGTATATTGCCAAGATGGGGGTTATTAACTCAGTTTGGGCCAAAATAAAAACCTTATGTATTAATGAATATGTACTTTTAGAAAGGATTTTATATATCTCTGGTATAATACCATCATTACCCGGTGCTTTGTTTGATTTAAGCTTATTTATTTGTGTAATAACCTCTGTATATGAAATACTTTTGTCCAATAGTTTAATCTGTTGTTTATTAAGCTTTTTATTCATGTTTGTGGTTATAAACTCCTTTATTTTATCTTTAGGTTCCATGTTAATGTTATTATGGTTAATTTTGTGAAAGTGATTTCTAAATTCATCTAGTATTTCTGGTATACTAGAAACATTCTTCTTTTTCCTTAGAGAAAAGATTTCTTTGATATGGTTTTGTTTATTCAACCTTTTTGTTTTATTTTTAAGTCTATGTAAGTATTTGGGGCTTATTGAAAAAGACAAAAACTTGTATTTCTCTAAAGTTATTTTAACTTTATGAGTTAAAATTTCTTTGTATTTCTCATTTAGTTTGTTTATTTCTTCAATAACTTTCTTGTCCATAATATTTTCTTTATTATTATGTTTATAAGAGTCTAATTTACTTTGAATATCTAACAATTCCTTATCCCAAGATTTCCTTTTATTATTATACCATCTGATACTTTGTCCATATAGATATGATTTTAAGGCATCCCAAACATAAACAATGGAGACTTCAGGAGTATTATTTATGTCTAAAAATGTTTTACTTCTGAAAGTATATTATCTTTATAGTCTTTTACTTGAGTTAAGTATGCTGGTATCCTATTGATCTGAACATTATGAGTATTTTTTATCATGAATTCAAAAACAATTGAATTATGATCAGATATAGGACATGAAATGATTTTGGAATTAATTAAATCTGTTACCATCTGGTTAGAAATAAAGACCCTATCTATTTTTGAATAAGTTTTGTATCTGTTAGAAAAAAGGTGTATGGTAATGATTTTGAATCTATCTGATTATTAATATCATTCAAATGATAAGAATTAGCAAAATCATTTAAATGTTTTGCATTAGATGTAATTCTTCTTTTCCCTATAGTGGTAGTATCACTTTCATGTAGTATACAATTAAAGTCACCAGCTAAAATAATATCTCCTATAGAGAATGATATGATCTTATCAAGATGATGTTTCACTCTATTAATACCAATTCCAGGTATCCAATATACATTAATTAAAGTATAAGTCTTCCCATTAATTTGTATTGTAACCATACAAAACATTCCTTTGTCATCCTGATAAGACTTAATGGTTTTAGGAATGGGCATATTTTTATTCCATAAAATAGCCACTCCTCTTTTTTTCTGAGTGTGCTCTGAACTAACCAATACTGTATATTTGTTTGTGGCTAGTTTATCAATATCTTTTTCAAGAGATGGGTTTCTTGCAGGAAGACTAAGTTGGCCTTATGTAAATTAATGTATCTTATTAGGCTTGCCCTTTTACATGGATTATTCAATCCATTAATGTTTAAAGAAATTCCTTTTAAAGATGTCATTTGGCATTTTTAAAACTTAAGAATCTTATGATCAAAATAACAAATAACAAGATAAGTAATGTTACATCTCCTCCTTTAGGTGTACCTTTAAATATAGCTGTATTTATTGAATCTCTTATGGGATTTCGTATAGGATTCAATTTTGTTTGTAGTGACAATGAATGTACAAAATATATTGTGGATGTCAAAACTATATACAAATAACAATGAACAAGTGAAAATAATGTAAGGATTAAACCTTGCATCCAGCCTGGAGTTATAAACTCCAACTTAGAGTAGTATTTACCACTCAAGTTAACCCCCTACCCTAAGCAGCAGTATCTCAGCTACCACCTTATCAATTTAATACTAGTTATATTTAACTGAGGTTAACAGTTTTCAATTCAATTATCTAGCAAGACAAGACTACACATTTGGTAAAACAGCATCATATAAACTAAAATAAACCTTTTTTTTTTTTTTTAAACTGTTCATACTACTATATACATCCATGTAATATAAAACACTTGTATTCAAATAGCATTCAAATAATCTTGATGTTAGAAATCAAGAGGAGAGAAAAATAAGTTCTAACATTCATTTAAATCAAAAACTTTGGCTAATATGATTCAGACATTACATATATTAAGATGCATCTATTTTCTGTCATGTAAATGCAATTAACAGCTTCCAAAAACCTTGAATTGCTTGTATATGAGCATTTACTCAAACTCATTATTGTCAATAGAATAAAATATTGTATTCATAGAAATTGTTATAAATCATACTGCATAGTTATGCAGATTCTCAGAAACACTTATATACATATATACATACACACACACACTCACACACACATATATATATATATATATATATATATATATATATATATATACACACACACACACACAAATATATATATATATATATATATATATATATATATATATATATATATATATACACACACACACACACACACACACACATATATATATATATATATATATATATATATATATACATACATACACACACACAGACGTACACATACACATATACATATACATATAGATATATATATATATATATATATATATATATATATATATATATATATATATACATATGCATACACACACACACACACACACACACACACACACATATATATATATCTGATCTCACTGAGTTGTGTCCTTACTGAGCACCATCTTACTTGCTGTCCCTACAATAAATCTGTCTGCTTTATACAAAATAATGCACAGCAAACACATTTTAGTAACCAGATTTTACAACCATGCTATACTACTGCTTTAAAATATATCACATGACAATTTCTTCCAGTATAGAGTTATAAAATTATTTATGCTTGTCAATCAGATGAATTAAATGAGTTATAGTAATGTATATGTTTGGAACATAAGTTTTAACACAGATTATTAAGCTGCTGTTAAGTAGATTTTCAAAAACACTTGAATAAATGTTTCATTTTCTATGCCTTCTAAAATAAGACATTTACTTACTACAAGAAACTGTATCATTTAAACTCATTATAACTGACATATTTTATGAATTATAACATAGATATTTAAGTAATTATATAAAATAACTCACATTTAGATGTTAAAGAGTTCATTTTCCTTCACATAGTCGCATTTGTATCATTTCTATTTCCTGGTAGAGTGTCATTGCTGAATCTGTGATGTGTCAGTGTGATATCTAGGTCAAAGGTGAGACTAGCTGCTTTCAGCTTCTCTGAGAATTCTGAGAGTTGAAGCTTTTGAAGTAGCTCATGGACACTGTGCATGAGACAGCCCACATCCCAGATTGTCTCTCTTAACATTTGGCGGAAACTTATTAAAAACTAGTGACAAACATTCATTTAGCAGTGCAAATGCATCTAAACATAACAAAACCTTCACAATGTATTTTACAGGTTATTACAGCATCTATGTAAGTGAAATTAAGCCCAAAATTATTAATAAGTAATAAAACTCAATATTTTTGTCCCAACTCAATTTTTATGCAAATCTTATTATTTACTGTGTCTATATGATCAAAAGCATTTCTATATATTAATAAAGAAAAGAAAAAGAGAGTAGAAAGTAAAAGGGTGTAAGGCAGAAATAAAAAAATGTAAGAGAAAGCTATAAGAAGTATATACAATGGAATATTACTTACTGTTTATATTAATAGAGTTAAAAATAAAACATATTATTTACTATTATTTAGTTCTAATTATTATTAGTTAAAGCATGACAGATTATTTACAAACAAGCATAAGCAGTGTACTCAAGAAAGTATAATTAGGAATAGCATTTGAAGAACATATAAACTTCACAAGGAATAAATATGTTATTATTCTATTAATCATATTTTCATTACTCTTCTCTCCCTGCCCTCCCCCACCGTTTACCCACTACATAATCTAAATAGAATGTCATTTTTTAAACAAAGAAAAGAAGAAAAGGAGAAGAAAAAAAAAAAAAAAGATAAAGAAAAAAATGTAACAAATTACTGACCTTACTTCTCCTTTTCAGAAAGAGAAACAAGTTGAATCACAACTTGCCATTAAATCTCCAGATATTTTGACTAGTTATGAAACAAAACATTTCTTTGCACACAGAGAATAACTTTGATTAAATCTTTTTCAAAATATTTGTTGCTTCTTGGAAATGCAGGAACTATATTTAAAAAGATTAATAATGAAATAAAATGATGAGAGAAAAAAAACATAGAACAGATCATTTGTTTTTAGTCTCTTCTTCTTCTCTGAAGTCTTCCACGAAGTTTCAGTTGCCAGTCTCTTTAATGAAGGACTAGCCCATTCCATTTCTTCTATTTTATCCAAAATCTTATTTTTTGATAAACAGTAAGGCAGAGTCTAAGTCATCGAAAATTTTAGGACCATCAGGAAGGAAGAATTTAAGCTTGACAGGAAACAGAAGGTATGTTTTAAACTGTGCTTTTTAAGCTCCCTTATTAGTGGCAGAAAAACTTTTCTTTTAGCTATTACCATGGAAGAATAGTCATTGTCAAACGCACAGTTGTCTCATTAATCTTAACAGGAGCTTTAGCCCAAGCAGATTTAAGAACCATCTCTTTATCAAAGATGATAGAAATCTAACTATAACTGATCTAAGATAGTTTTGTTAGAGTTAGTATTAGCTATAGATCTATGTGCTCTTTCGATACCAAAAGAGAATGCTTCTGGTAAGTCTAAAGTTTTAGGGAGCCATGTTGTTAAAAAGAAGTAATATTGTTACCTTCAATATTTTCTGGCAGTCCAAAATCCTAATGTTATTGCGCCTAGATCTATTTTCCAGGTCATCCAGCTTTGTTTGTAAATGTGTATTTTGTTTCAGCAGAAACTCAATGTTGATTTCCTCTTCTTGTATTCTATTTTCCATGTCATTCACAGCTTCTTCTATGCCTGTCATCTGGATCTTCTGTTGTTGCAGGTCTATATGTAACAAGTCTATTTGTTTTGTAGTTTTTCTATGAAGGTGTCTATTTTAGTATCCATTTTATCCATCTTAGCAGTAAGTTGCTGGATTATAATTATCAGAGACTGAAGTTCTTTCTTGATGCTGGAGTCTTGAGAATTTGTCTTACTGGAACTCATTTCAGACTGATAAACTGACAGGAAAATTTCCAAAGTGATTTCTGACAGGAATATTGTTAAGATTTCCTTTCTTTTTTAGATATAGTTCAAGAACTATATAAAACAAACATATTTAGAAAGAAAATTACTTCAAAAATTAATTTTTTAAGTAATTAATTCCTGTCAGTGTAATGAAATTGGTGGAGCTGAAGAAATCTGCTGCTATCCTGTGTTCATCCTTGGCCACGCTCCCGCCATCTCTTCTCTTGATAACACCCTTATCAAAACAGAACCACATATCAAACTACTTGATACTATAATTGATGACAGGCTAAAATTTGATATCCATATACAACACTGTATTAAAAAAAACAACCAGAAATTAGGTCTTCTCTATGGAAATAAAAGATTCCTAACTCCCAACTCCAAACCCACTCTAGCTCAAGCCTTCCTCCTTCTATGCCTCCTCAATTCTTATCCATCTATAGTCATCCCTTCTAACCAAACTCGAGCAAGCCTATAACAACATAGCCAGATTTGCCTGTGACCCACCATATAAATCACATCATTACCTTGCCCAGACAAAACTTCAATGGCTTGAATTCCCCCAGCTCCTGCTTCTTTCCCAGCTGCAGCTCACACACTTCCTACTAAATAAACCTCTAGACTGTCCCTCTTTTTCTTCCATAGTATGCCCTTATACCCCAGCTCGTTCACTTTGTAGTTCTGACCAGAACCTTCTAGCCGTATATAAACCAAACAAAAATACTGGCAAACTCCTCTACAAAAACTCAGTGTCCCAAGCTTGGAATAGTTTTCCTCCTGACATCCATAGCATTAATTGAACCAGTTTCTTCAAAACTGAAGTAAAAAACTACTTACTAAACACTAGAACCTGCCCTTGCCATAATCGTCTTTTTTTTCATTTCCACTCCATTTCACTTTCACCTCCATTCTTCTTTTTCAGAATATTCTCTTCATATTCCCTCCTTTCTAACATAAACAAAATGCAATATCATCCTTGTACATTTACCCTCTGTACAAAGCAAATTTCACTCAGTCTGCTGAAAATTCTATATTGTTATTCTGCTGCCAGGTAAAAGATATGCCTTTACTGACTCTGCTTCCTCGCAATACTCAACTGATTTAAAAAAAAAAAACATTAGTTCTTGTTGATCTCCACTGGATGTCTAGTCTATGTACTTTATATTTCAACACTGCATGTCAACATTTGTATTCTTTGTTTATATTCTTTCTTGTAAATAATTCATTATTCTGTAAACTGGAGCTTTTCTCCTCGGGTCTCCACTGAAAATGGGCTGGCTCAGCTGGCCTAACCCAGTGAACAAATGTCAAATAAAATAAAATATCTCTACTCTAAATGGGCATGCCACTTCTCATTTCTTTCACCTGAAGCCCCGTCTATCCCAAATCTATCAGTAACAACCCATGCCAGCTCTACTTTTAACACTTCCGCTGTAGATAACTATTCATCAGTAACCACAGGATGAATATCCTAACTTATCCAACTGCTCCTTCATTCCCTCTTCTTCATCTTTCAATGCCTCTGCAATCGCTTCTTTAACATCACTCTATTTTTATTACTGTGCTACTAACTAATGATGTACTACTTGATTCATAACCTTTTTACACATCAGATTCTACTCCTCCTCATGCTAACTACCAGATAATGTCTTGCTACCACATATACAAATATTAGTATATTTGAACATACCCCCTAATATTCCTCTTCAGTAGTTCAGTATTTTCATTAGTGACTAATGCATAAGTATATTTTACTGTAATAGTTGGCTTTATTTCATAAGAATATAATCTAATGAGTAAATTCCTGTGTTACTGTTACTGTTTATGTCTTAATATTTTTCATGTGTTTTACTGAATGTCTGTCTAAACTGAAAATGTGAAGCTTTTCTCCCAGGCCACCACTGAAAATGATTTTTGGACTAAACCCAATCAGACAAACCCAATAAAGAAATGCAAATGAATAAATAAAGAACAAGTTACAACAAGTATAGACTGCCTCCAAAGCTAGAGGAAGATGCTAAATAGAGAAGAAGATGACAAGACAAAGCACTGTTTTGCTTGTGGGACTGTTATGCCTGTACCACTGAAAATAACTTTTAGATGGTTTGAAGATATCCTGGGACACCACTTGGTGACTTGACAATTCTGCCACTTGTATCAGCATTCTTGTTTCTTCAGTCAAAACCCAAAGCTAAGAGCCATAGCTGAGGATTTGGAAATAGGCAGACTGACAAACCAACAACTTAATCATAAGCCTCACTTTGCAGTTCATCACCAAGGTCCAATACTACACCTGCAGTATTTCTGCTTATGCAGACATTTACTAGTAGTTTTCTGATTATCTCTGCCATCAGTACAGAACAAGATCTCAAAGCCTAACCTCTTCCTTCATTTATGGCAGATGATCAACTGCTTATTGGGAAAAACTGTGAACATTGATTTGGAGGCTGCTTTACAATCAGCAGTGAGCCCTCCAGTACCTCCAGGAGATTGTACAGTATGTAACCATTTAAAATGTTGGAATTGCTGCGCTCCTAAAATGTGGAGACAGAATGGTCTGTATTTTGAGAGCTGGCAATTTGAGTCTCAATATATCGGTAGGGAGCCTCAGAAAGTCAGCATCATCTACAAACAATAGAGATACAACCCTCACACCCAGACCTTAGGTGTGCCTTTATATCCTGTCCATGAAGACTGCAACTAGAAGGGGAGGCAACTCACACTCTTTCTGGCATCCTTTATTTATCTTGGGAATATTTGAGGGAACACTAAGAATGATGACACCGTGATTGTTAGAAGGAATGAATAGCATGCTGCAGCTGCCCTAAGACTTATAACACCTTCCCAAGATTTTCTGGGGTGTATGGGCATATGCCATCTTCAAGTCAACAAGACACATGTAGTTGGTGTTGTCAGAATCCCACGATCCATCAAATAACTGAGCAAGGAAAAAGAGATAATCTACTGTTCATGTCCTAAATAGATGTTGCTTTTCTTAAAACAGAGCCTGAACTATTGGATGAAGTCTCCTTTGCTGTACCTTATAATAGAGTTTTCCAGGGAAGTCAAGGACCATGATCCTTTTATAACCATAGAAGACTTTCTTATCCTATTTTGAAGTTGTAGTCCACTGCCCATGTTTGCTAACTCAGAAGTATTGTCTCAGCTTTCCACCGAAGAGGTATGCTAACAGTGATACCTTCACAATACCCATTACCTTCAGTATTTATGGCTGTGTCTCAGCCAATCTCATAGCCTCAGTGGAATTGTTTAAGTATTGCAGTGACCACATCTACAGAAATTGATTCATATCCATTATTTCCTTCTATATCTGTCTCTGAGGAGGAGGACATGTCCACTGGATTCAGTGGTTCATCAAAGTGTTCCTTCCATTTTTTGACAGTGTCCCCAGCTGAGGACAGCAATTCTCTGCCTTTGCTTAAACCAACTTGGACAGTATTCTGCTTTTTTCCTACTGTATCACTAGATGATTTGCCATGTTATTTTTAAGGCCACCTGAAAGTTATTCTCAGTGGCTTCAGCAAACGTCTTCAACACATGAGTCTTTGCTTTAACAATGGCTACAGTTGCTGCCTTCCTGGCATGCTGACACCTATTTAGTCAAATACAACGACTCTTCTCCCTGCTATCTTTGTAGGGTAGACTGTTTCCTTTAACCAGTGGCTCCTTTCAACCTTGCTGTCAACAAGTGCATCCTAGAGTTACTGACATGACAAACACTAGCAACATTTTGACTGCAGCTACATACCACCATATCAACTGTTCAGGTCTTAAAACACAGACCTAACAAACATAAGCACTGTCAAAGCACCAAAAATCTATTTAATTGCTGGTCCTGTGGGGTTGTTTACATCATAGGTTGTGGGTGCAAACCCACAAAGTGGTACATAGGACAAACCAAGAGAATGGCAATAAGTCACATAATGGAACATCTGGGTGATATTAAACATGGCAGGGTTGAAAATCCTGTGGCACATTATATTCAGACAGCCCATGCTGGGTTGATGTTAGTTTGTTTTTCAGCATTTTGGCCAAACCTCTCAATAAACAAGGAGAGGATTTTTTAACTGGGTTATTAAAATTAGAGACAAAGTTGAGCATTAATTTTGGTACATTATTTCCCAAAGGTTTGAATCAGGAGTTTAATATTAATTTCCATTAATAAAGGGTAATTTTTATACATAATACAATATAATACATTTAGGTGGCAGCATATTAAATTGTGGGCGGCCACGGTGGTGCAGTGGTTAGCATTGCCGCCTCACAGCAAGAGGTTCTCCGGTTCGATCCTCGGCTGGGGTGCCTTCTGTGCGGAGTCTGCATGTCCTCCCTGTGGTCGCGTGGGTTTCCTCCGGGTGCTCCGGTTTCCTCCCACATCCCAAAGACATGCTGCAGGTGGATTGGACTCTCTAAATTGGCCCTAGGTGTGCGTGTGAGTGTGCCTTCTGTGGAAGGTTGGGCGCCGGGCTGGCAACTCGACACCGTAAAACTCCACTGACATTCAATGTGCGGACAAGGCGATCCACTGTGGCAACCCCTAACCGGGAAAAAGCCGAAAGAAGAAGAAGAAGAAGGTGGCAGCATATTAAATTATGAATATGCACTTTAGGGTGATGTACATGTTATTTGGAAAAGAATTGTGTGCTTTTGACATTTTAGTTTTTCTTGGGGGCATGTGTTAAGAACATTTATCAGCTTTACTAATATATAATTATTATTATATTAAAATGTTTGTCATATATTAGTAATGAGGTCACAAAGTTTATTGTTAAGACATGAATGGTTGGAAAGTTTATAATTCATATGTTTTCACAGATTTCATACATTTCTGGGTGTTACGTTTATCAATTATATTTATCAATTGCATTATTTATTCTTTGTATATCGGGTGTTACATATATATCTGTTTAGAAAGGGTTAATATTTAATATATAGTTAATGACACAATGCCACTTGCAATTGAATAATGCAGTGATAATTAGCCTCTCAGTTTGTATTTAAAGTTGTTGCATTTGGTGGAAAAATCATTCCTTTGAAGGATTTTGTGCCGAGGTACCAGGAAACACTAGTAAAGAATTTTACACACCATTTCTGTGAGCAGTTTCTTTTTTTCAGCCTAGTAATCCAGTTTTTCATGTGTTTTTGTGACTTAAACACAGACCTGTCAGAATCCAGTAAATTGTATTTTAAATTTTATGACCTCCCCTTTCCTCAATGCTATCTTCCACCAGCATATCCACATCACAGGCAGGAATATTCATCTCAAAATATATAATGGTGCACCGCATGTACATTTTTTATTTTGTTCATTTATAGTGTGCATACTTGCATTGTTTTCTTGTCTTGTACTGTTAAGGCAGCATTGTTGTACTTAGTGTTTGTTTTTCTTGTAGTTTTAAAAAATATTAGTTTAGATCCAGGAAATAAACTTTTGTGCTGCCTTCTTTCACTGTAGAAGGATTACCTGTATCTGACTTATGTGTGGAGGAGATGATAAATAGCATTTTATTAAAGTAAAAGCAGCTGCTCAAGCTTTAATTGTGAAAACTGGCAAGTAAACCTGCTGTATAAGTAATTTAAGTTTATATACTTACCATTGTTGTAATGACTTTTATTTTATTCCTGTGATCCTTATAATTCAGTCCAACTAATCCGACTGTTGGGTTGGAGCCGTTTGTCATATCCATTTAGGCAATGCTAAAGCTTCAAGCTTCCGGCTCCTTTAAGAATTTCTCCCTCCCATAATCCCTTGGCTGTCTTCTCCTAAGATAGTGTCTACTGCCATTCTGGTTGGTTGTATGGATTTAGAGCAGCAGCTAAGTGCTCCTTTTACATTTCAATGCATTTTTCCTCTTTGACACTGTTTATTGTTATTATTATTATGGATCTCCCTTGAGAATTTGTATAGTATTTCCTTTTCATTAGTTAGTCTAGATTTTTCTGTCTCTTTGGGTAAAGGCCTGCCTATTAGAAAAAAGTTAAGAGTTTAAGTTAAAAGTTAATGTTAAGTATACTGACATAGCTTCTCTGACATACATTTCTTACTTAAGTATTTTTATTGTGATAAAATTATTTCTAGATATGGATAAGCAGGATAAATATGATAAGTCAAGAACTGTAAATTCTGCCCCAGTACAAGCATGGCCATTGTGTTTTGTGCCTGGAGCTGGAGCATCTTTTGGCAGACTGTTCTGTCTGTAAGGGTTTGGGACTAGATCCCTCTCCGAATGCCCCAACAAATTGATTATTATGGTCCCCCCAAGAACCATTCATAGAAAAGCCCCGAAAAGAAAGAAAATAGAGAAAGAAAAGGCAGCCAAAGATCAGGAACCAAGGAAATGTAAGCTGGACAATTCCATCCCCTTCTCAGCACCTAAGATATTAGAGAGGTAGATTCAGAGACTCAGCCACCTTCAGATAAAGGAGTTCATTTAGAACTGATAATCATTATTTCAGTCAAGTTTTCTAAATCTTCTACCAGCAGGCATTCTTCTGAAATGGAGTTACATTGATTCGTTTTGAGATCTGATAGGGAGTTGCCTCAAATTTTATCAAGAACTCCTTCTGTATCCTCTTTAAGATCTGCCAGAGCCTTTAGAAATACTGATGATGTTGTTTCAGAATGTATGATGATAACCTTTACCAAGACTCAAATTGAATTGAACTGTGCGTAAACCCTTCCCCCTCTGTGTTTAGGATATGTCAGGTTCAACGTTCTTCCCCTTTAATGGCTGCTTCCTGTATCCATGTTCTGGATCCGGTGGTCTCAGAGCCAAGATACCCCCTGGATTCTGTGTCCAGAGCCAACTGGGACTCATCAATAGGATTTGAGCCATCTGATTCACCTGATGCTGAGATCTAGGATGCCAAGTGAGCCTCAGTGCCAAGTGCTTGACACCAAGTCTTTAGTACTGTCTTCTTTGCCAGCCTAGATGGACCATTCTTGGTGTTGGAGACCACAGCCTTCAAAGATTCAGTGCTGATCTACTTCTCTTTTCTGGCTGGGTCATCAGGGCTGGATTGCATTCCTTGATGATGCTGTTGTCATCTTCATTTGATATGCATGCATCCCTAAGGGCAATATCCTCAGTGCTGGCTAATTGCAGATCAGCATTTGAGGTAATGGAGAGGGTGATTGCTTCTCCAGTTAGAACTTCAACACAGCCTCCAAAACTGTTGGCCTTCACCCCAAGACACCCTGCAGTCTGTGTCTAATCTGCTTCATCAAACTTTGCATGGGTTGAGCAGAGCAGAGATGATAGCCTCAAACAGCCTGCACAGGCTACTTCAGGGTCCCCTGAGGAGTCAGACTTTCTTCCCGACATTGCACAAAAGAGAACTTGCATAAAGAGGCACATAAACGTAATTCTAGTGTCTCTTACCTCAACCACTGAGTTAGAGGCTCAAGATGGCTCACCACAGCCACCCTCAGAGTGCACCTAATTTGGTGAAATGCTAAAATTGATGAGACAAAGGGGATCCTGGCCTGCAGAGACACCATCTCAGGAGAAGGAAGTGTTGTTTGAGGAATATCATTCTGCATTCTCTGCTTCCTGGGTGGTCCATTGTGCCAACTGCCTCATTGATTTGGCCACTGCAGAGCATGGCTGGAACTTGATACCTCATATTCTTTTTCCAGAAAAATGAGTAAGATTCTTTGTTCACTTAAGTATTGGCAGCACTGGTCCAAAGGTCCCTTGATTGTCTCCTTAATTATAGCAGCAGTCACTCTTTTTTAATTTCTCCAAGTCTTTTGGTTTTCTAATACAATGATGGGAATGGACCCCATTCCTAAGTCAAAGCATGATTAAAGTTCATTAAATTAGTATTGTTTCAATCTTTGATGTCAGCCAAGAGTGCTCTTCGTAGCACCCACAATGTGCACAATAATGACTCCTCCTGCAATTCGTATGGGGTTACATGGATTAGTAACATATCTAAATATGATTGTAGATTCAGTTTTATAAGACATGTTGCTCCTACCACTATTGGAACTGTCTGGGTATCTTTCTTTCACATTGCTCTTGTTTCTGCCTGCAAATCCTGATATTTTGTGACTTTGTGTATCTCTGTACACAACACACTGTAGTCACTGGGTGTGGTGATTTTAATGGTCAATGCTACTTTTGTCTTCTTTTCTTGGACCACTATATCTGATATTCTAGCATCTGTGTTTTGAACTGTTGGTAATGGGTGATCCCCAGCAGTCACCAGAAAGAGTTATCTGATGAAGCAGCAGCTTTCCATCTGCTTGGTAAGGAATCACGGGCAATGGATAGGATGGAGAAGCTTGCCTACACCTCAGAAACATTAGCAGTGAGAGCATTAAACTGGGCTACACTCATGAATTGTTTCCCAAGCAATCTGGCAGAACAGGCACCTGTCTTAGGAGCCCCCCCCCCATGGCAGAATCACTTAAACAGTTAGAAGCTGTGTTGGGGACAATGTTGAATATCTCCAACCTTCTCATGTGAAATGCAGAAATGGGACAGATAAAGTGGGAGGTATAGGCATCACCATGAGACACCTAGCCTCAATTTACCTCTGCAACATCATGGATAACTTGAAAGCATCCTTTACAAATGGCCTTATGACAGTTCTTCCCTTTTTGGACTGAATATAAAAGAAATCTTATTGAGAAGTGAAAAGGAAGGTAAGTCTGTCTGCTGTTGGAGTCTAATTGAAACCCCCTCAATGATCTGTTAGCAGAAATTGGAAAGGGTAAAAATCTCTGTGCTTTAAAAACACCCAGAGTCAGCCCTTCAGCTCCTCCTCAAACAGAGGTGGCCATGGTAGGGGTGGCCTCAACAATGGATGCAGTGCTAGAGTTCATGGAGGACTGCAAAATCCTGAAGTTTTTAGGGCCCTTTGTGGGCAAGTAAAACCGGTATCTATGAAAAGTTACCCAACTTCTCCCCTTTAGAGGCAGTCAGGGGGCCAAATCATTCTTTATGCATCTGCATGGATGACTATCACACAGGACTGTTGGGTAAGAGAGATAATATCCAGAAGTTATATTACACAGCCTTCCCATTCTCCACCTCACCAAACATGGCTGCTGCCAAACAGTCTAACACAGCAGCAAAAAGAGAAAGAGTATTTCACTTTTAGAAAAAAGAGCAATCCAAGAGGTCCTACCACACCATACATGGTCTGGCATCTATTCTGGATTCTTTCTAGTGCCCAAGAAACACAAGGACCTTAAGAAATTTGAGATCTCAGCAGACTAAACACTTACGTTAAAATGATCCACTTCAAAATGGTCATGGTGCAGTCGATTCTCCCATGTCTAAAGGCAAATGATTGGATGTGTTTGATAGATCTCCGGGAGGCCTTCCTCCATATAAAGATAATCCAGGAGATTTCTACAGTTCCAGCTGCCATCCAATTATTACCAGTGCAGTGCCTTGCCCTTTGGTCTTACCATAGTCCCCTGGGATGTTCACCAAATGTATTGCAGTAGTCGCAGTGCATCTGTGATTGGAGAGAATCATAGTGTTCCCATACATGGACAATGGTTCCATTTAGCTACAGGCCAAGAAGAGATACTCTGCAAGTAAGACCCAGATGAAGGCAGGAAGCAGTTCAAGTAGACAAAAGATTGCCAGCACCAAATTCAGTGTAAAACATCAAAAAGCATCCAAAAACACTGATAAGTAAAGTATATAAACTTTTATCAAATATAATAAACAACCCAGACCGGTTTCAGCCAACAGGCTTTCCTCAGTGGGAATAAAAGACAATCTTTTGTCTCCTTTTAGCTACAACAAGGGAGTCTGTTGTAGAAGCCAGAGATTGTTTGCTACAGTGCTGTCCATCCTTAAGTATCTCTGTAAATTGCAAAAATATTCAGTCTGTTACCAATTCAAGTCATTATCTTTAGTGGATGCTATATAGATTCAGTGTTGTGTGTAGACAGCCTCCCTTTGGAATGAATTCAAATTCTTCATAGGTTCATAGGTTGGTACTAGGCTATCAGCCCTAGGGCCTATACATAGGTTCATAGGTTTATACTAGGCTATCTGCCCCAAGGCATTTATAAGCCTAGCCCGAATTTTTGTGGCTTACGCCACCCCTTATATGAAAAAATACTGTACCCATTAGTTTGTTGTGCCTCTGTCCAGCAGTGACACAGAGATGATTCCCGGGGTAAACCTACGATCTCCCATCCACAGGTCAAGATTTCTCTTGAACAGAGCCAGCGAGGTGCTCTGCCTCACATGGACCAGGACTCTATTCCACAGCATAGGGAGTCTCTGAGTGATAAATCTATCCCTCCAGCACGTCCTATTTATATCCGTGCTAAGGTTTAAGTCACTTGCTCTAGTGGTTTTGGTGGATTTGGATTTTTTGAGGTGGAGCATGTCCATTAATTCTGGGTTGGACATGGCCTTGTATGTCAGGCACATGTCACCTCTGAGCAGACGGTATACGACTGAATAGAGCTGGAGTTTCTTCAATCTGGCAGCATATGACAGATTTTGGAGTCCCTTTATCCTTTTGGTGAGAAACTTTTGGGGTCTCTCCAATTGCTGCAGATGTCGGGCGAGATACATCCCGAATGGGGCATTGTACTCGATCATTGGTCTGATAAGTGAAGAGTACAGGGGAACAATGACCTCACTAGATCTGGATATGAATCCCTTCATGATCAGGTGGGCAATGTAGAAGGTCTTTCTAACCACTTTAGCAACGTGAGTGTCAAAAGAAAGGCCACTGTCAACCTGGGTCCCCAGGTCCCTGATAACCTCTTCTGTGCTTAGTGGATTGCCACCTATATGGTAGCTTGGGGTTACCTTGTTTTTCCCAAAGGGTATGACTATACATTTTTGGCGTTTAACTTCAGGCCATGGCTCTGGCACCAGCTATCTGTTTCCGTGAGTCCCTTCTGAAGGATATCCGTGTCCGATGCACTTTCCACTATGGCGCCCAGTTTGCAGTCATCTGCAAACTTTGTCAGCCAAAGTCCTCCCATGTTGGCCTGTACTTCTGAGAAGTAGATGCCGAACAATAGGGGGCCAAGGACCGAGCCCTGTGGGACACCACTTGTGACCGGCTTGGAGTCTGACATAGCGCCAGCAACTCTAACCCTGTGGGTTCTATCCTTAAGCCAGTTTGCAACCCATCTTGTGACATATGGGTTTACATTTAAGCTGGTAAGTTTTTCTACAATACCCGAGTGGGGTATTGTGTCAAAAGCCTTTGCAAGGTCAAGGTAGGCTGTATGGACTGCCTTTCCCTCATCAATGGCCTTGGTGACTGTTTCGAAGAAGTCGACCAAGTTCAAAAGGCATGATCTTCCCTTGACGAAGCCAAACTGGGTCGGGTCCAATGTCTGCAAGTCCCCTATATCTTTGTTTATGAGCTCCATTATGATCCTCTCCATAGCTTTGCAGACTAGACTTGTTAAGCTTATGGGGCGGCAATTACCAGGGTCCGTAGAGGCACCGCCTTTGTGGAGTGGGACCACAGTTGCCGTATGCCACTCCTTGGGGACGTATCCTGTGGTAAGGCTGAGATTAAACAGCTGCCTTATGTGCGGGTTTAATTCCTCATTTAGCTCGTGTAGCACACAGCCGGGGACACCATCCAGTCCCATTGATGCTGTGTTTTTAGCTTTAGAGAGAGAGCAGCTTTCACCTGCGCATTTGAGATGTCTGGGAGGCTACACTCCGCTGGGATAGTTATCTCTCCTTTGGGGGAGGGGTGAAGTTTGCACTGAACCTGTCTGCCAGTATGTTGGCAATGTCTGTGGGTTCAGTGATTTTTGTATCATTTTGGACTAATTCTGAGCATATCTGGGAGTTTCCACCCAGGTTCCTAACATAGCTGAAAAAGGCCTTATGATTGTCCTTTGAATCCATGGCAATTTTTCTCTCAAAATTGGCCTTAGTTGATTTTATGAGTGCTCGTATTTTTTACTAATAATGATCAGGGTGACTTCCCTTTTATGGATTTTGTTCTATCATGTAATAGCTTTCTCCTCTTATTGTAAAGTTTGTTAATGGCTGGGGTCCACCAGACTGGACGTTTGCCCTTTGTGGAAAGACTCTTGGTTTTATTTGGGATTGCCTGATCCATGCAGTCCTGGAGGTGTTCATAGAAGGCATTTGTAAGGGCTTCCGCAGCTTGGGTTGTGGTTTCCACTGTCTCAGGGGCCTTGAAGGATACCACACCAGTCTTGAGTAGTGTGAAGTTTGCTTTAGAGAAGTTCTTCACTGTGGTCTTTTGTTTGGGGTGGGGCGGGATGTGGATTTCCAGTGAGATTAGTTTATGATCAGATCTCACCAATGAGGGATATACTTCCGGTGTGGAGCATTTTGTCCCCATGTTTGTGATAATGAGATCTAGTATATTTTCTCCTCTCGTGGGAACAGTGACTAGCTGTTCCATGGCATTTGAATTTATGAACTCCAGGAACCGTTGGGCTAGAAAGTTAGGGCTTGAGTAATGTTCCCAGTCTATATTCGGGTAGTTGAAGTCACCCAATATGATGGTGTTTGGAGATACATTTATACCCTCCAGTGTCTTCAGGAAGGCTGTGTGGGGTTCCTGAGTTTGAGAGGGTGGCCTGTAGCATGCTACAATTTGTAGAGCAGTTTTGCCTATGGTTAGTTGCACCTGGATGGTTTCCGAGCTTCATGCGTTGCCACCAACTTGGAGGTGTGGGTATCCTTTATGAATATGGATACACCCTCCTTTTGTGGTGTGGTCCGGGTTTTGGGGCCGAACGCATGATATGAGGTAAAACCTAATAGTGCCGGGTGCTCTCAGGAGCCTTGAACCAGGTTTCAGTTACAGCACAGACATCGATGTTCTCCATACTGAGAAGGGCCTCGAGTGCGTGCATTTTGAGATTTAGACTTCTGGCATTGAGCAGCATTACCCTCAGTTTCTTTCCATTTTTGTTTTCTAGGGTGGTAGGTTTAGAATTTGAGCCTTGCCTAAAAAGGCACTATGGGGTGGCAAGAGCCTTAGCCAATATCCGGAATCCCAGGGTGACAGGTGCAAGCCGTCCCTTGCGAAGCAGCGTGGCTTGTCAAGCATGTCATCCCAGGCAGACAGACACTGGATCCCCTTTGAATGACACCAGACATTAAGCCAATTGTTAAAGCTGATCATCTTGTCTCTATATTGTGGCATCATTCTTGGTGAAGGAAGGATACTGCTCAGGGTTAGGGTCATACCTGCCTGGGCTACATAATCAGAGAGCTCCTCTATGTCTCTTTTCATGTAGTCCAGGGAGGTACGTCTCAGGTCGTTCACACCAGCATGGACAATGACTGTGTCATATTTGTACTTGCCGTGGAGTGACCCGAGTGCTTGTGTTATGTGGCGGATTCAAGCCTAGCCATAACAATTCCCTGGCTATTTCTTCCCACATTATTTACTTTCCTGGACCCCTGTCTAGCAGGGTGACTGACGTGATCCCTGGGGTGAATTTCCTTTCTCCCATCCAAATGTCAAGGTTCCTCTTGAAGAGGTCCAAAGAGGCACTCTGCTTGACATGTATGGGCAATCTATTCCAGAGTCTGGGGAATCTCTGGGTCAGGAATCTATCCCTCCAGCATGTTTTGTTTATTGTGATGACAAGGTTTAGATCCCTGGAGCGTGTAGCTCTGAGGGATTGGGATTTCTTTAAGTGTAGCATGTCCAACAGCTCTGGGTTTGACATGGCCTTGTATGTTAAGCAGATATCACCTCTGAGTAGACGATATGCGACAGAGTATAGCTGGAGTTTTTTAAGGCGGTCAGCGTAGGGCATCTGCTTTAGGCCTGTGATTCTTTTAGTGAGGTATTTCTGAGGCCTTTCCAGTTGTTGCAGATGTCTTGAGAGGTACATACCAAATGGGGCGTTGTATTCTATAATGGGTCTAATGAGGGAGGAGTACAGTGGGACAATGACCTCCTTTTTTCTGGATGAAAAGCCCTTCGTGATGAGGTGTGCCACATAGAAGGATTTCCTGACTGTTGTGGCGATGTGGTTATCGAAGGTGAGACCACTGTCCACCTGTGTCCCTAAGTCTCTTATCACACTTTCTGTGTTTAGTGTACTGCCACCTATATGGTAATTCATGGATACATGTTTTTTCCCAAAGGGGATAACAATACATTTCTTGGCATTGAGCTTGAGCCCATGGCTCTGGCACCAAGCATCTGTTTCTGTAAGGCCCTTTTGTAGAGTATCCACATCATTTGGGGATTCAATAATAGCTCCCAGTTCTTCTTAATCATGCACTCCTCACAGCCATTCTGGTACTACATGTCCTAGGCCTTTTGGTGTCTTCTATTATAATGGTACCCTATGCATGTTATCACATTGCACATACTGCAATGATTGCTAAAGGTTCAATAGTCTCAGGTTTCAGACCATCCAGCAACATCAGTATGCATGACAAGCCTTTGTGGGACATACTTGAAATGGTGGACTAAACGTTTTTAAAGTTTCAGAAAAACAAATTTCAAATAAAAAAATGCTAAGTATATATAAACTAAAAATCAAAAATACTCACAAAGCAGACATAATTGGCAACCATAACAAGTAAAATGAGACCTATTTTCCTTTCTTTAAATAATCATGCTATTTTTTTTAGCATCTCTAACATTTCAGATACAGTTAATCCATTTGAGGTCAAACAGTGCTACATAAATGTTTGCTTTCCAGCTAACAATTTTAAATGAAAACAACACTGTAATAAAGCAAGAGTAAAGGACAAGGGCTGGACTTCATAAAAAAGTGTTTTGCTCCTGTGCAGCAATAAATTTCAAGCAACTCATAATGTGACAGGGCCTAGGGTTACTCAAAGATGTATAATGGTTTGCATAGTGCCAGTAGTCTGAGAAAAAAGAATGTACTACAAATTAACAGTTGTATTACTAGGGGAAATAGCATCAGGTTGATGTAGTGCTGAAGACACACTACCAAAGTGCACATAATCAGGGTGTCCCATGTCACAGCAAAGTCAAGGAAGTATGTCCGAGCATGCCTAAGGCTGCGTGTGCTGAAAATATGTCATATTGTTTTTATTTATATAAATGTATGATTGCCTATGTCATAAGTGATAAGTCAATAAAGATGTTTCTTGTTTAAAAAAATAAAGGAAAGAAAAGTTCACCACCCAAGAGACTGAGGTTTGATTGCAGGTCCTCTACTCACATGGCATATTCTTCCTGAAAAAAAGATAAGAAAGACAAGGTTTAATCAGGACCAACTGTGGCAACAAGTGATGCAGGACATAGGTGCTGTGGGTGACCATAATTGGAAGCTATAAGAGATGAGAAGAAGGGTAAGCAATATGATAATGCATTCCATGGACAAGGCATGGGACATTGCCAAGGACGTGTCCACCAGGGGATGTCGGCCACCAATATGGAAGTGGCACACAGAGATGGAGGAGTTCTTGGTGGCCTGCTCTGGAAAGGGGGATAAGACCAACATACCCAGCTGTGACTTGGATACGGAAACTGGGCTGGCAACAATTGTATTAGTATGTGTAGGAGATGCATCAGGTTAGTAATAGTTAAAACATTTACATATTTTGCAGTGCATTGTATGTGAGGCAGGATGTAGGCAAGAAGAGGCTTCTGTATTATCTGTCCTCTAGTTATCTTCAGATTACAACTTCAGCACTCTGCATAGCAAGGTATGTTATGTGCCCATATGCTGCTGACAAACTGTCATCTTCCAGTATGACTACTGTAGGGGGATGTTTAGTTGCTTACTGTGTGTTTAGGAGGGAGTGTTTAAGCACATGTTTCATAGCTGCTATAGATACCTTGTCTTTATGCTTTCACAGATTCTGTTGTTAGAGAATCCAGCAAAATGGGACAGAAGATTCATGATGTCAGAAGGTCACCTTTGGCTGCTAATAATGACAACATGCACAAGGTACAGTCTGGTGATGCAGTGGCATTGTCAGCAACACTAAAACATACAGTCCAACATATGAGGACACTGTGGAAGGAGAGGCACAACCTCAGGCCTTATGATTACTTAGCAGATTACCTGTAATGGAAGCCCCTCCCAAGCTATACAGGAGACCTGATCCTCCATGGCATCCATATGTTGCACTGCCTCTGACATGTAAGTACAACACATAAAGGAAAGGAGTGGTGGTCTGAGATGCCACCATGACTCCTGGTCTTTCCCTATATGGAGTTCAACACTTGACATTAATCACTGGATATGTAGGTCAGTGACCCAGGCACAGAGAGCTGCTACCCACACCACTGTGGAAATGATGAGTATGCTGCATGGTCTGTGTGATAAAATGCAACATCAGCCTGTCCTACTGGATGGCATCCAGTGCCTGCACAGTGATATTAAGGATGGATACAGAGAGCAGAAGGTGTTGCATAGGTCACTGGTGACTGGCAATGAATTCATTGTTTCTTTCCATGAGGCACATGGTAACCACCCATCTAGTTTGCCTGTGCAGGCCATGTTGTCTGAAGCCACAGAAGGGAAAAGATGAGAAGTGGCCAGTCACAGGCTGTGTGACACAGAGATTTCCTGGCACAGCATTGCTCTCTGCTCTGGCAGCAGATGCCACCATTCCAGAGCTTGGCTTTTCTCACATATGTAGCCAGTTATGCTCCTCAGACTAGACCACAGTTCTGCACCATCAATATCCCTTGAGGCAGACAGACTACCACTCTTACATGTGGCCATCACCTAGGTCATGAATACCATATATTTGCTGGCACCAGCCACATGATGCCACACATCAGAATATGCCCCCAAATGCTCTTGTAGTTGCATGACATCCCTGCCAATGATCAAATCAAGCACAGAAATGCAGGCCGCCACAGTGCGCATTGCCAATGTTTATGACATGATTGAGCTACCCCCTCCATCTCCATCTCTCTAGCTTGCTTCTGTGAAGATTGGACTCTGTGTGATTCCATGTTCCTTGAATTGTTCTCCCCTGGAAATGCCTATGTCCCAAAGTGGAGGCATCTGTGGTTACTAATGCTGCTGGAGAAGGTAGAACAAAAGGTCTCCCTTCTTAGACTATGGAAGAAGAGATCCACCATATGTATTTTTCAGGTGTAGCCTGTTATGAGAAATGTTCCTCATTTTGAATTTTCAAAGTACGTATTTCTCATTGTTACACATTGAAAGGGTCTGTCACACATTCGGTGTTACTGCTATCCATTTTAAATAATAATGAATCATATTAATTCATCAAAATTACTTTTTATATGTATAAAGTAACACATTTTAACCATCGCATGAACTTCCTAGTTGAAGTTGTTGGTAAGATGTAATCAGGTTTTCCACATTGTACCCATTTGTTCTACATTTTGGAAATGGAATGTTGACAGCTATGATACCAGGAACCAGACAGTTATATTGCATTCTTTAACTTCAAAGGTATTAACTTTTTCTGAGTTGTAGGAAGAGCTAATCAGTAGCATTTTTATTTAAGCTAACAAAACAAGTCAAAGTACTACTGTCAGTATTTTTGATTTTCTTTATCATACCCACTGTGTCCTTGTTTTTATGGCCAGTGGCTTTTGAGTTACATATTGTATATTTAACTTTAGCAACTCTCTTCACTCTGATCATTGACTACACTAATAAGCACTACAAGATCATACTGGGGAGGTCCTCCCCTTAAGGTCTATTGGTCACATTTTGAAGCATATGCAAGTAAACAAGCCTTTGGAGTTGGATATCACCTAGTTACTGTATACAATATCAAATTATAAAGATGTTGATTCAAAAGGTGTGCTATTTTTGATTTTATTTAGTTAATAATGATGACCCTCTGATTTGTTTTTCTCAGAACTGAAAATTCCTGCCATAACATCATGAAAAAGTGAACCCACAATGCCTCACCACCTAAATTAATGTTTAAGCTACTGTATTTCCATGCTTAATGCATCAGTAGTAGTTTCTTACTTCCTAGCAATATAAATTATCAAGTAGTTCTTGCAGGTGGAACACCTCATATTAAAAATGAACTCCTGTGATGATGTGATAATGAAACTCTAATGTAAATTAGAAACTAGTTCTATAAAGAGGTAAGTTGTTTTTACTTACTGATAATACTTTGCAGCTATATGTAAATCATTCCTGAGTACCTAATATGGCATCATCTGATGTTATGGTGATAGAGGAAAAACTGTGTAAACAATGAAACTAAAAAAAAAAAAAAAGAAAAATCACACAGCAAACTATAAATTTCATTTCTGCCAAATCACTTGCAACCGGATTATGAGAAATAGTGTGAAATGGCATTAATTGCAAGACAAAGGTGACCGATATACTTGAAACACATTAATTGTCAAATAAAACTCCTTCATATCTTTTCAATAACTAGGTGTACACTGCAGTACCTAAAGGTTAACATCATTTAGCAGTTTATTTTTTTAAATTTCATTCTAGCTCCTATTGGTGTCCTACTAAGAGAATAGAAATTCCTCAGTTAGGTACAAACAAGATATGTCTTCAGGAAAAAAACAGAAAAAAAAAAATAAAAGCAACCCATTTGGGGTTCTAAAAGTAGAATATAAAAGGAATGGCAGTCTGGATAAAAAAGTGGAGAGAAAAAGAGATATCTGACGTGTTTATGAAATAAAACATCTGCTGACATAGGGAGCTTTGAGTTTGCAGGGGATGTGGGGTCTGCAGGAGATTGATAAGCTTCACAGTAGAATATGGAAGCTAGACATGTTAAGCTGGTTAGTCAGGCATGAAAGGAAAGTGTGACTAGAGTGGTGGAGATAGCAGGTGGTCAAGAGACAGAATGTGGTAGGAAACGTTAGGTGGTAAACAGCACAAGACAAGAAAATACGGACAGAGATTTCTAGTGGTATACAGGCAAGTGGGTGTGACACAGAGTAAGGTGAACTGAGATGGATCCATGAAAGGGAGGACAAGGAAAAGAAACCTAATGTGGAAGAAGAGAAGCAGACAGTAGTAACAAGTGATTAGGAGAAGCCAGAGCAAGAGGTAACTGGGAAGGAAACAACACAGCAAGATGAGTAGGAGTCAGAGGACATGGAAGGACACTCAGCCTGAAGGGTGAGGAAGAGGGCAGAACAGAAGAGGGATCTTGTAGGAGAAGCACATTAAGGATGAGGAAGACCTTACACAGACCACAGGAAGAGAACTATCCATTACAGATTGTGAGAAGGACTGAGAATGATGGCAGTGGAGTAGAAAGTGCTATAGTTAGGAGAGATGGGAGCATGGGATGGGAAACAAGGAGAAAAGAGGTAATATGGTAAAACGAGAAGAGGGTTTTGGTGATTGGACAGAGTCACAAAGGGGATTAAGAGTCATGACAACTGAGACAGAAAAGATACCTGTCAACTATTCAGATGGCTTAGACTGAGTAAAATATGGGAGGAGGTGGCCAAAATAATCACCAAGGAGGAAGGGGGGGGGATCTACTTCTAAAGCCAGACTCTCAGATGACCAACTTTCAAAATCCTGAGACAGAAATCACAAAAGTTCAGAAACCCAAAAGTCGACTGTTTACTAGGGTAAGTAAACACTTGGCCAACATAGGTTCATAGGTGTTTACTAGGCTAATGACCACAAGGGCCTTTTTAAGCCTGGTCATGCATCCCAAATCTCTGACAAGTTCTGATACCCGTGATAAGTGTAAGCATGAGCCTGCGAGATGAACCATTTACAGGTTATCTGTTTACATCAGAGACATAGGTGCCAAATCAGGAATGAATTTCTGGTTTCCCATCCAATTATCCAATTTGCACTTGAATTGGATTAGGGAGGAACTCTGCTTCACATGGATGGGGAGCCAGTTCCATAGATGGGGTAGTCTCTAGGATACATACCTATCTCTCCAGCAGGTCCTATTTATATCACAGGCAAGGTTTAAGTCTTTAGAACGGGTAATTCTGGTACTGTTTGTTTTGTTGATATGCAGGAGGTCCATCAGACTGGGGTCTGACAATGCCCTGTATGCCAGGCATAGATCTCCCCTCAAAAGCCTGTAGGAGACCGAATACAGGGATAGGGCCTTGAGGTGGTCTGCATAGGACATATTATTTATGCCCTGTATTCTTTTAGTGAGGAACATCTGTGGACATTCCAGTTGTTGGAAATGCCTGGTTAGGAACATACCAAAGTGGGTATTGTACTCCATGATAAGTCTGATGAATGCCGAATACAATGGAACAATGACTTCCTTGGACTTAGATGCCATACCTTTGTTTATACGTTGGGCAACATAGAATGATTTCTTTACCACTGTTATCATGTGATGATCAAAGGCTAGATTACTATCTATGTGTGTTCCTAAGTCTCTGACTACTGGATCAACTCTAAGGGGTGTGTTGTCAATATGATAGTTACCAGTGATGGATGACATCCCAAAGGATATGATTATGCATTTCTTGGCATTTAGTTTTAGTCCATGACGACTCTGACACCAGTTGTTTGTCTGTGTCAGCCCCTCCTGGAGAACATTTGTGTCAGTGTGAGATTCAATGACAGCTCCTAATTTGCAATCATCTGGAAATTTAGTCAGCCAGAGACCACTGACATTGGCCTTGACTTCTGAGAAGTAAATGCCGAAAAGGAGCGGTCCAAGGACTGATCTCTGAGGGACTCCACTTGTGACTGGCCTCTTTATAGAGGTGGACTCCCCAATTCTAACTTCCCGGGTCCTGTCTGTGAGCCAGTTGGCTATCCACTGGGTGACATACGGGTTTATACCTCACTTCTTGAGTTTGTCAACAATGCCCGAGTGGGGTATTGTGTCAAATGCCTTGGCCAGGTCAAGGTAGGCAGTTTGAATTATTTTGCCCTCACCCATTGCTTTGATGACCTTCTCAAAGAAGCCCAGCAGGTTGAGTAAGTATGATCTGCCTTTTATGAAACCAAATTGGGTTGGGTCCAGTGTCTGGAGGTTTACTATATCTCTATTGATCATCTCCATAATTTTCCATGGCTTTACATATAAGACTAGTGAGACTTATGGGTCTGTAGTTTACAGGGTCTGTAGATGGAACACCTTTGTGCAGAGGGATGACTGTTGCCTTTCTCCATTCATGAGGCATGAAGCCTGTTTGGAGGATACAGTTAAATAGTAATTCAAGAGGCCCTGATAGGTCATGTTGCATGCTATTTAGAAGGCATCCTGGGATATTGTCTGTGCCAATTGATGCAGTGTTCTTGGTCTTATAGAGACCATTAAGGACCTGTTCCCTAGTGATAGTAGGAGGAGTTATATTTGATATTTCCTGAGGGAAGGTTGAGAGGGAGAGAGGAGTAAAGTTGGAGCTGAATTTATCAGTCAGGAGGTTTGCTGTATCTTCTGGCTCAGTATAGGTGGCTCCATTTACAATGAGCTCTGCACACAATTGTGTATTGTCTTTGAGGTTGTACACATTGCTAAAGAATGCTTTGTGGTTGTCTTTGGCCTAGGAGACCAAACTTACCTCAAATTTGATATTGGTAGACTTTATTTGTCCCCTGAGTTGTTTGTTTAGTTTAATGTGTGTGCTTTTGTCCTGCTGGGTGCTGCACCTCCCAATTTTTGCCATGGTTTTCGTTCTCCTGTTATACATCCGATTGATTTTGTGATTCCACCAGGGCGCCTTGTTTTTTGAGTTAGTTCTGTACTTCTTCCTGGTGGGTACAGCTGACTCTATGCAGCTATTAGCATGCTTGTACAGGGTTTCTGTGAACAGTTCTGTATAGGCAGAAGTGTTCTCAGAGTTTATAGTGGCTTGAAATTTTGCCAAGTTCTCGCTTAATAGCAGGAGGTTAGCTTTAGAATAGTTCCTGAATATTCCCGGTTTAGCTGGGGGTCCAGGTTTTATTTTTACTTCAAAGGAAACCATTTTGTGGTCTGACCTTACCAGGGAAGGCATTACAGTAGGGGGTGTGCAGCACTCTCCCATATTAGTGAGGACCAGATCCAGTATGGATGCATCCCTGGTTGGTGTATTGATTATCTGGTCCAGGGAGTTTGTGTTTACAAAATCCAGGAATCTCTGTGCATGTACGTTTGATGTCATATAGGATTCCCAGTTAATAGTGGGGTAATTAAAGTCACCCATGAATATGGTATTGGGTTGGATGGTTAATGTTTCTAATAAGTTCAAATACATGGTGTGGGTTTCCTGGGTCATAGAGGGGGACCTATAGCTTGCAAGGAAGCTGTATTGGATTTTACCTATGGCGATTTGAACATGTTGCAGCTCAAGTGCATTGTCCTGTTTGACCAGCCTTGAAGTATATTTATTTTTCGTGTAAGTAGAGACACCTCCACCTTTAGTCCCTGCCTGTGAAGTAGCTGGTCTAAATGTGTGGAAGGCATTAGAACCCTGCACTATTGGTGTGCTGTCCACGGCTTGAAACCACATCTCTGAGACTACACAGACATCAGCATTCTCTAGGGTAAAGAGAGCTTCCAGGGAGTGGAGTTTTTTTGTTTAGGTTCCTAGCATTGAGCACTAATACCTTTAAATTTTCTTGGTATTGGTTTGCTATGTTGGAAGTACTTTTAATTTGGCATTACCTAAAAAAGGCACTATGGGGGAAGACAATGTTTAGCTAATATTCAGAAGCCTAGAGGGGAGATTTGCAGACCATCCCTGGCAAAGCAACTTGGTCTGTTGACCATCTCCTTCCATGCTGACAAATATTGCACCGCCTTAGAATGACACCAGAAACTAAGCCAATTATTATTAAAGTCAATCATCTTTTGTTTGTATTGTGGCATCATCCTTGGAGAAGGTAAAATGCTGCTCAATTCTAGGCTCATATCAGCCTGAGACACATATTCCGAGAGTTCCATGATGTCTCTCTGCATATAGTCTAGGGAGGTACATCTTAGGTCATTTACTCCCAGATGGACTATGACTGAGTCATATTAGTAATTGTGATCCAATGACCTGACTGTATGCATAATGTGGCGGATCCTACTACCTGATAAGCAACTGACCGTAACTTTCTCCTTACTCAGCCTGGTGAGAGGGACATCATTGTGTCTCACAATGGTGCCTCCAATGACTAGAATGTTGGATTGTTTGGTGACTTTCCTTATGGGCTTAGAGTTAGAGGCTCCATGAAATTGTAGCTCTATGTATTGATGTGGGAGATGTTTTGAAAGAGTGTGTTTGGGGGTGCTGAGGGTATTTCTTATGTGTACTTTGTCTAGGAGGTCTTTGTGGTTTAGGAAGGTTACATGGAAGTGCCTCAGTATATGTGGGTCTATATGTCTGCTTTGAATTGTGCGTGATGGGTGCAGCATGTGTACTAATGACAACCTTATTGACATTAGAAGTACTTGTATGTGAGAGCTTTGCCTCCAGTGACATTGTGTAAATACATCTCTCACATACCATATCAGTTTGTTTGATAATTAACTGGTTGTCAGTAAACATGAGACAATTTCTTCATCCAGTAACGGAGATAGTAGGAAAGTTCATATCCATGGCAACAGACCCTTTTTTATTGATTAGACTGTTGGGGTGAGAATATCAATCACTGTCAGGAGTATACGGTTTGCAACTATGTGGACAGTGCCTGTCACTGCAAACTAGTTGTTCTGTGTGCAACTAGATATTGGAGAAATTTAAATTGTGCTTTTACAGGAAAAATGTCACTCAGGGTGTCTGCGTCTGTACAGAACACTGCCAAACAATTGAGAGGAAAGTAATGCATGGACCCTGAAAATTTAATGATGAAGTATTTAGGCAGATATTATGAAGTTAGAAAGAAATCAAGCAGTACTTACTGAAAACAAAGAATTAGCTTGTCAAGAATGATGTAAAGAGAGGAGCTGCATGAATGGCTACTGCCTGGCTACTACTAATCTTGGGCTCACCACAGCTTCACTCTGTTTGGGATACAATACTCTTTTGCTTCTTTTCTCACCAGAAGCAAAATGTTAGCATCAGTCCCAAGAAGAGAAGCGGGCCACAGCCCATTTGGTGATCCACAGTCTTGTTCCAGATGATGCAAGGGTCTGTAGGTTTGTAACCTTTTTCTAGTAGATGCCTTGAATAACAACCAGACCAATCAGGTATGTTAAGCACAGACACTCATTCTCCAACCAGAAAGAGTCAGGAATCAATGCACACTGCTCCTACTCTCAACAGGATCAGAATATAAGCACGGATTCCAAATTGTCACCTATGAAGCAGTTATTGGGCTTTCTGGTGATCAGCAGTCTCCAGGAAATAATGTCCCTGTGCTCCTTCTCTCACCAGGAGAAAACAGAAGCACTAATCTCAAGATGACTACTGAGAAGCAGAATGTGGGCCATCCAATAACTGGTGGTCTTGCAATTGATGCTTAAAGATAGTGCGATCCCAGAGTTGGTATTGTTAGTTGGGAGGGGTGTGGTGGGTGTAGCCCCCTACCTAGGTGGGTTTTACTTACCTCAGTGTGTGTTTTGCTTACAGTTGGTCCTGTATTTACTTATCCTGGTAAAAATCAATGTTTGGCTTTCTCAACTTTTGTGATTTTTGTCTTGGGATTTTGAAAGTCTGTTATCTGAGAGTCGAGCTTTAGAAGTAGACACAGAGGAGGGATAGACATATGTTGTGGTATATGTAGGCACCAGTGATCTTGTCAGGAGAGACAGCTGAGATGGTAGCAAGCAGGGCCAGAGAGGTGGCAGTGAGGGGGTTGGAGGTAGCATTCTCATAAGTGTTGCTTTTACTGACAGCCATCACACACAGGCAAGATAGGATTACAAATTGTGATGACTGGCTGCAGCAGGAGACAAAAGAGAAAGAGTTAAGTCTGATAGGAGTATGAGAGGGGTCCTGATAGAGGGACCATCCCTGAACTAAGGAAAGGCTGCATCTTAGCCAAGAAGGGACATTGATGCTTTATGCTATACTGATAAGTGAGTATAACCCAACAATTGTATCTTTATACCTAGATGGAAGGGGGAGGGAGGGTAACAAGCAGAAGGGAAAAACGTTTGTTTAGGCAGTAGACTGAAGGTAAAAAATAAATGCAAAATATAGCAGATGAGAAACAAATGTGTCTTAGATATGGATTTATAATCTTAGTCTGGAATGCAAGGAGTTTGGGTAAGAAGATGAGGGAGTTGCAAGCAGTGATGCAGAAGGGAAGAGTGGGCATTGCTGGTATCAAAAAATGGGCCAATGACAAGAAGTAGTTTAACGTGGAGGTGCATGGGTGTAGGCTGTTCAAGACTGACAGAGAAGGTAAAGGTGTGGTTGGAGTAATTGTCTGCATAAAAGAGGGTGTCAGGTGTAGTGTCAAAGAGGAAGGAGGACATCAAATTAGGAACAGGGCTAGGCTAAGTAATATAGTAGGTATTGTAGAAGAAAGGTAGGAGAGCTAATGGATTGATAATTTGTCCATCAAATACAAGAGATGAGGATTAGAGACTAGAAGAAAAAATAAAGGAGCTCCATAGAAGGAAGAGGGAATTACTCACAGAGGATCTGACTCTATTAGGATCAGTCTGGAAAAGTCTGAGTACCAGAATAGAGATGGAGTGTGAGTTGACCGAAATCTTAAACAATGAGAGATTCAGCCAACTGGTGCAGGGTTGTGTCAGGAACAGTAGAATTCTGGACATGGCCTTAAGCAGTGCAGACGGTACCATGGGTATCCAGATTAAGACACTATTAGTCAACAGTGATCATGCCACTAAGTGGTTTAGAGCAGGATTTTAGAAGATTGAATTATACTGTTTTGGGGGATTGGGTCAAGGATGAGTTAGGTGACTGGGACCAAACTGTGGGAGTAAACAAGCCATGGGAATGGGCTAGGGAATGAGTACTTATTGCCATGAACAAGGCTATGAGGTAGAGTAAAAATGGGAAAATAAAGAGAAGAAGGCCGGTGTGGCTACATAGAAATGTGAAGCTATGAATTATGGCAAAAGATAAAGCCTACCTGAGGTGGGAAGGCAGTCTGGAGAGGTGGAAGAAGCAAAGCACAAGAAGTTGAGCAAAAAGTCAACAAAAGTGGTGTGGGCAGAGAAGTCTAACATTAAAATGGAGCCAGCAGAAAGGATTAAGAAGGGAAACAAGTGATTTATTAGATGTGAAGTTCTATATTGCCTTCATTCTCACAGATGGGTTTGAAGCCGATCCTCTGCTCTGACTCGGCCATATGCTAAAGCTCGAGGTCTTCAAACAGCTCATGGCCTAATTCCCTATCCCATGATGCAATAGTGCTTCCCTCAGATCTCGTTTGCCTCTGCAACAGATTGGGTGTTCGTCGAACACCTCTGGCCAGTATTGGATAGCATTTGTTTTTTTCTAGATAAATATCTTGTTAGTTCTTATTACATTTAGCTACTTGAGACACTTGTCTATTTTGTTAATAATAATTAGTTAGAATGCTTTCTTTTTTCTTGAGGCCATTTTTTTCTAGGCCTATTAAAGATATTTACACTATTTAACTAGTTAGATTAGATAGCTTAATTAGATAACTTTGCTCCCTATCCTTTCTGCAATATCAGTAGCCTGTTTTTTTGTTAGGGCATTATTACTTCTATTTTTGCTGTTACTGCTTATTCAACCCTGTGGGTTTTATTAGGGTTGTATAATTGTTGTTAACTTGGTGTGTCCTTTCATAGTCATAGACCCCTTTTTATTGGGGCTAAATTTGATATTTATATATATATTATCAGTGTGCTGTGTGTTGTACATATATATTTCCTATTATAGAGCTAGAGTTTTCCGCTTTAGGTATCTTACAGTTGAAGAGAGATGTCTGAAAAAGTTACGTCTGGATTTAAGAAATGTCTGAAATGCGGACAGAAAATGTCAGTCACAGATGGGCATACAAATTGTGTTTATTGTTTAGGTGAGCTTCACCGGCAGGAAAATTGTGCCATCTGTCACTCCTTTAGCTCTCGTGTTCTTCATGAATGCAAGAGCAAACTAATAGCAATAGGTCTCTTAAAATCCTCCTTTCAAGAAGCCTTAGACAAGAACAAGTCCACTAAGTCTTCTAAAAAAAACTGTATCTACAAGTTCATCATTGGGGTCGGAGCCGAAAAAAGGGCTCATCGGCTTCCACATCTAAATCAAGTAAGACTGCCACCTCGGTTCCCAGACCTATAGAGCCAGAGGTAATTGTGGTCAGTAGGAGCCGGTCCCCAGCACTGGAGCCAGTAGCTCCCACTTTAAAATCTCCTATTCTCCAGTCTGAGACATCATCTATTGCTTCCCGGTTTTCAAGACTATCAGATAAGGATGTGGATCGAGTGGTACAGAGACTTCTGCAGTCACAGGCACTAGCAAAAATTCTGTTAGGTCCGACCCCTGGGGGCTTCAGAACTGACCCAGACTCAACTCATTTCTTCAGTTCCTCCGATTCGACCCGAAGTTTCGGAGATGGAGTATTCAGAACCGATGATTGTAGAACCATTGGAGCAGACACCCATCGGACTTTTGGTTCCAACTACTCTGACCTCTTCGGTGCCTACCTTAGAGTCTAGGAGCTGACACTCACTGTTCAGGTCCAGGGAGGATAGTCATATTGATCTTTCTGTGCCAACTTTGCCTCTCGGGGCCTCGGCTCAGGTGAGCTCGGCACCTACCTCGGGCTCGGAGCACATGGTTTTGGGATCCAGAAGTCTCTTCGGACCAGAGCCATGGGGCTTTCGATGCTATGAGGAGAGTGTTATTCCCTTGGGCACCCATGTCATTGGCACTGGCAATCTCCTCCCCTAAAGTTCCTGTGTCTGTCTCTGCGTCACTGATCCCTCAAAAGCATAAAGACCCGGAGTCTGAGGTCCCCCCATCGTGTGAGCCCTGTTCTTCTGGGACCTCCCCAGAAGCTCCCTGTGAGGAGGTTCCCAGGAAGAGAACTTGCAAGAGGAAGCATCTGGATTCCACACAGGAACCCATCACATCAGATACTGACTTAGATGAGTCAGCAGGGTCCCCATCAGATACTGACTTAGATGCGTCAGAAAGGTCCCCATGGTCCCCCTCTGAAGATATCTCTTTTGGTGATATCTTAAAAATCCTAAAACAGAGGGGTGGCTGGAATCCCCTTAACCCTACTGATGATGAGTCAGTACTCCTGAAGGCTTTTGGGTCTCAACCCTCCACCTCTTGGGTGACTCCGCCCTTCGATGAATTGATGGATCTTCTCTCTCAAAAGGCATGGGAGTCCCCAAATTCCATAGAACCAGTTCCTCGGAGGCCGAATAAATTTATAATGTCACCTCAGGACAAGGTTTTCCTTACCAAAGGAGTACCCATTGATGCTATGGTGGTGGCGGCAGCCACCAAGGAGTTATCAGAGACCTCTACATCTTTTCATCCTCCTAATAGAGATTCTAGGATCATGGGCAGATACAGAAAGTGCATGTTCAGTTTAGCGGCCTTTACACTTCGATCCCTGAACTGTCTCACACATTTCACCAGACTACACAGAGATCTCCTTAAGGAGTTAGGAGTTACTCTACAGAGTGTGGTAGCTGCAGGGGTCTCAGATAAGGTAACCTCCCAGCTTGCTACTCTAAATTCCCTTATAAACTCTTCTATGCATCTGATTTCATATGCAGCTGATGGAACGAGTAGGGCAGCGGGTACTGGAATTGCTCTTAGGAGACACTCCTGGATGCGCTTATGTTCCTTTGCAGAGCCCTACAAGTCATCTTTTATAAACACCCCCTTTGATGGTTCATCACTTTTTGGACCAAAAGTGAAGGAAACGCTTACCAGGTGTGAGCAAGATGGAAAGACTCTGTCTGCCATAGGAGTCAATTTTTCCACCCATACCAGACCTTATCCTAAAGGTTGGAAAAGTGGAAAAATCTGGTTCCGTAAAGCCCAAGGAGCTTTATTTGACACACGTGGTGAAACCCCCACTAGAGGCAGAGGAGGAGGTAATAATGGGATACACCGTCCATGCAGCAGAGGGGGGCCTGCAAAATCAGGGTGACAGGGATCAGTTCTTTGGCAAGCCCTACCAATGCTCCTGAAAGGAGGCCCATCTGTCCATCTCTGGAGGCAGTTGGGGGATGCTTATCTTTGTACCCAGATACCTAGCTAAAAATCACAAAAGATCAGTGGGTACAAAGCATAATATCCAGAGGATGCACTAGTCCCTTTACTACCCTTCCACCCCCTGTAAAAAAAATCTCAGATGTTCCACCCAATCACAGGGAACAGGCAGCCATAGAGATTACAAGAAAAAAGAGTCATCCAACCAGTCCCAGCAGATCAGAGAGGATCCGGAACTTTGGAACTTACTCAAAATTCTTTTTAGTACCAAAGAAAACAGGTGACGGGAGACCAATTTTGGATCTCAGCAGGTTAAATAAAGCTGTCAAGAAAACAAAGTTTCAGATGGTCATGCTGCAGTCTATACTTCCTTTTCTAGGAAAAGACAATTGGATGTGCTCAATAGATCTCCAGGATGCATACTACCATATAAAGATGGCCAGACCATCCAGGGATCATCTGCGCTTTCAGCTGGGAGCCAGTCACTTTCAGTTTCGAGCTCTGCCCTTTGGTCTCACTACAGCCCCCAGAGTGTTCACCAAATGCATGACAGTGGTCACAGCTCACCTGAGGTGATTAGGATTCCAGTTGTTTCCATATTTAGATGACTGGCTCCTCACCACCACCATCAAGCATCAACTTATACACACAAGGGAGACAACCTTAGATCTTTGCAGTCGTTTGGGGATTACTGTAAACTGGGGCAAATCTGCTTTACAGCCATCAAGATGTACCATCTTTATCGGAGCAGATCTCAACACAGTTTCCATGACCATAAAACATCCAATGAAAAGAGTGATGAACCTTCGACAACAAATTCTGAATCTCATCCCCAAACAGAGAGCCCCAGTTTCAGTAGTGCTCAAATTACTAGGGACCATGGCTGCAGTCATCATTGCTATTCCATTAGGCCGAATGCACATGCGAATACTGCAATGGTTGGTCTTCACACAATGGTCTTATTAGGAACTTCCAATGTCTCACCACATTATTATAACAAAGTCATGCAAGAGGGATCTTCTTTCGTGGCTAAACTCTCCTCTAGTGACAATAGGACGTCCCTTTGTTATTCCAACCCCGGTTGCCACTGTGACCACGGATGCCTCCCTGATAAGGTGGGGGGGGGGCATTTTCAGGGAAGGACAGCTCAAGGCATGTGGGAGGATCACAAGGCTCATCTGCATATCAGTGTCCTAGAGATCAGAGTGGTACTTCTAGCATTGCAGTCCTTTCAAAGCTTTCTACCTCTAGGGACTATTGTGATACAGATGGGCAACATGTCAGTGGTCTGGTACATAAACAAACAAGGAGGAACCAGATCATACCCCTTATGTCAAGAGGCCTTGAGAGTATGGCAGTGGGCAATATCCACCCAGTGCTTTCTGATAGCAATGCACATTCCGGGGAGGTCCAATGTGATAGTGGACAAGTTGAGCAGAGCAATACTGTCTCCTCACAAGTGGTCCCTGAAAGAAGAAGAAGTAGCGGAAAGGATATTCCGCAGATGGGGCCATCCTTGCTGCGACCTCTTTGCATCCCCCGCCAACACCAAATGCAGCAACTAGTTTGCCCTGATCCCCAACTTGGGAGATGCCCCAAGGGATGCAGTTGTACACAGTTGGCCCCTGTGACTTCTTTATGCTTTTTCACCATTTCCTCTGATACCCAAATTCTTAAAGAAAGCCAACACTCTGAGAAGGACTATTATTTTGATAGCCCCTTACAGGCCTCGTCAAATTTGGTTCCCCTTTCTGCAGCCTCATCTACTGGAAGAACCATGGATCCTGGACCCAGTTCCAGATCTTCTGATACATTCATCAGGGATTTTTCATCCTGCAATTCATACCCTAAAATTGACAGCTTGGCTGCTGCAGTTGCATGAACAGCCAGGTTCCACAATTTGTCACCTGCAGCACAGGACATCCTAATTTCTTCTCATAAATCTTCTACTAGGAAGCTATACCTTAGCAAGTGGAAAATATTTTCCATATGGGCATCAAATAACAATGTTGATCCATATATGGCTTTGATTTCTTCCATTCTAGAGTTTCTGACTAAACTGTTTCATGAAAGAGTGGCTGCAGCAACCCTTAGAGTTCAATTGACAGCAATCTCTAATTTTCATATTGGTGATCAACAGACTGCCATCATGTCACATAGACTTTCTAAAGCATTTCTTAAGTGTTCTATTCACTTGAGACCACCTATTAGAACCCCATCTGCTCCATGGAATCTCATGTTTGTGCTCTCATGGATCATTTTACCCCCTTTTGAACCTGCATCATCCTGTGATTTGAAGTACCTATCATGGAAGACCATTTTCCTAGTAGCTATTACTTCCACTCAAAGAATTTTGGAACTGCATGCCTTATCCATCAAAGCTCCATACTTGATTTTTCATAATGATAGAGTAACACTGAGAACAAATCCTTCATTCCTACCTAAGGTTTGTTCTGAAACAAATCTCAACCAGACTATAGAATTACCTGTGTTTTTTCCCCATATATACAAACAAAGTGGAACACATGTTGCACAGACTTGACATCCATAGGCAACTTTGATTCTATTTAGACAGGACTAAGGACTTCAGAAAATCGGATCAACTTTTTGTGTCCTTTTCAGATTCAAAGAAAGGTACTCTGGTGGTAAAAAGCACTTTATCAAAATGATTGTCAGATTGTATTTCTTTCACATACAACTCCTCACAGATGACATTAAATCATAAAGTCAAGGGTCACTCAACCAGGGCAGTTTCCACTTCTTCAGCCTTTCTGGCATGGCCGCCTATAGATACCATTTGTGCAGCAGCCACATAGTCCTCACCTCATACCTTTATCACTCATTACAAATTGGATAAGGCCTCCAGGGACAGGGCTTCCTTTGGTTCTGTGGTTCTGAGGAATATACTTCCATGAGCTACCCAAGGAGATGATGCTTGAGATGCTGACCCATCAGTGAGAATGAAGGCGAGATAGAACAACTTCACATAAAGAAGTTATGTACTTACCATAATGTTCCATGTGAGTTGTTCATCTCACCTTCATTTTTACGTCCCACCCACCAATCCCCTACCTTTAAAGTCTTGAGGATCGGGAAGTTCCAACAAGTCTTAAGTGATACCTGTCCTTATCTATGGTATTCTTATTTCAATGACTATAGTCCTTCGCTATCAGTATGATTGGGCAAACAAGATCTGAGGGACGTACTGTTGCATCATGGGATAGGGAGCAGGCCACGAGCTGTTTGAAGACCTCGAGCTTTGGCATTTGGCCAAGTCAGAGCCGAGGATTGGCTCCAAACCCATCAGTGAGAATGAAGGCGAGATGAACAACTCACATGGAACATTATGGTAAGTACATAACTTCTTTTTATATAGGATACAAATTAAGAGTAGGACAGAATTAGACAGGCTGAGCAAAGATGGGAAGGAGATCAGAGAAGACAGAGAAAATGCAGGCACTGTATGAAAACTTTGTTCCTTTCATCACTAAGGAAAGCAAGAGGAGAATTCCATGCCAGGAAGGGGGCAAAAGGCAGAATATGAATAGTAAAAGGTGATGGGGTAAAGAAGAACACTCAGAGGGCAGTGGCTGCCCTTAGAGAAGATAAAAGACAAGAACTGGATGGACTGCTTCCCTGAGCCTTCAGAAATCTTTTAATACATTGGCAGACCCTCTGATAGAGATTTTCAACAGATCACTGAGCAATGCAGGAGCACAAGAGGATTGTGGGACCTCTGTCCAATGAGGTATGGAGCAGGAAAAATCTTAGGAACAGTAGTGGTAAACAAAGTTATGGAAAGACTTCTAAGGGGAAAGCCTGGTAGTATTTGTAGAGCATAACATTTTCCAGAAAATCAGCCAGCATGGCTTCATGGCCAGGAGGAGCTGTCTGTTAAACCTGGTTCAGTTTTATAACAGTTGGATTTGATAGGGAAGTACTAGTAGGTATAATCTTCTTAGACTACAGCAAGTCTTTATCATGGCCCCCACACAGTAGGGTGATAGGAAAACTGGAATGATTGTGGGTCAGACCAAAACTGTAGAACTGGATAGCTGCCTTGGTGAATGGAAAGACACTGAGGATTGTATAGGGTTGGACACTGTCAGGAATTACAAAAATGACTTAGTGGTGTAGTACAAAGATTTGTCCTGAGCCCTGTATGCTTCATTTTGTTTGTCTCAGATGACACGAGAGAGATGCAGCAGCATGGGATAGGGGAAGAGTCTAGCAAAGAATTTAGAAAGGTAATAAAATGAAGCAGTAGTTAAGATGCAATCCAAGGAAAGCACTTAGGTGACAGCAACCCCGTTGAGAAATATCCCTTGTCACTGGTCCATGCCTTTTGTGATATCTTCATATGGGTAGAAGGAATACAGAAGGAAAAACACTCTTTAATTTCTCCAAATCTTTTGGGTTTCTAATACTATGATGGGAATGGACCCCATTCCTAACTCAAAATACAATTAAAGTTCGTGAAATTAGTAATGTTTCATTCTTTGATGCCAGCCCAAAGTACTCTTCGCAGCACACGCAGTGTGCCCAGTGATGATTCCTTCTTCAATTTGTATGGAGTTACATGTATTGATAACATAGCTAAATATTGTTGTAGATTCTTTTTTATAAGACACGTTGCTCCTATTACTGTTGGAACTGTCTAGGTATCTTTCTTTCACATTGCTCTCATTTCTGCCTGCTAATCCTGATATTTTATGACTTTGTGTTTCTCTGTATGCAAGACACTGTAGTCACTGGGTGTAGTGATTTCAATGCTACTTTTGTCTTCTTTTCATGGACCACTATATCTGGTTTTCTCACATCTATCTTTTGAACAGTTGGTAATGGGTGATCCCATGTGATGTAGACTTCATCATTTTTTATGATGCTTTGTGGTTCATGTTTCCAGTGTTTTTCAGCTACTTCAGTATTATAATGTTTGAATAATCCCCAGTGGAACAGTCTTGCCACATTATTATGCCTTTCAGTGTACAATCTTTCTGCCATTACTATCACAACCAGCAACAAAGTGTGAGACTGTTTCCAATTTGGTTTTACAAAACCTACATGTGTCTGTTTCTCCCACATGTTCAATGGACTTTATAAACCAGTGTGTATGTAGCCCACTATCTTGTGCCGCCAATATTAACCTTTCATCTCTTGGTTTGAATTTGCCTGTCTTTAACCATTCCTGTGTTTGTTCCTGATCAACATGAGGTTCTTCCAGATTTTGCATTTTCCACATTTCTTGCCTTCTCATCTGATCCTTAACCTTATATTCTTTCTTTTGTTTTTTGGCACATTCATTTGCTGCCTGACTTTTATTTACTTCTGGTTTGATTTCCATTCCTGCTTGACGCCAATATGCTTTTGCTAGATTAAGCAGAGAAGTCATCTTAGAGTTATTCTCCTCATGTTTCAAAACTTTCACTACATTTGGGTCTTGTGAGATCAGCAGATATGTGTGGAGTCCCACAGTTGCAGATTTGTACATATGATCAATTTCAAAGAGAGCCCATCCCTCCTTCGGAATGGGGAATACATAATCTTGGTATGCACTGATTTTTATAAATAATTTGGTGAGCATGAAGCATCCTTCTTGTTTTCCTATTTAATCTATCCAACATGTTTTGGGGCCAGTCAGTCACTCCAAAACTGTAAGTTAGGACAAGAAGAGCAAATTGGTTTATAGCTTGGATTTTGTTCCTAGATGTCAGTGCTGTTTTCATGATTAAGTGTTCTGAAATATTCCTCACTAAGTTTTATTCGGATTTGTTCATGTTTTATTGTTGATCCTTCATCAATTCTCAAATATTTATACACTCCTTCTTGCTCAAGTGCTTTTATATTGCATTCTTGTCCCAAACTGATATTTTCCTGGTGTTGCAGTTTTCCTGCTTTAAAGTTTGCTTTTGCACATTTATCAAGACCAAATGACATTCTTATATCATCTGAAAACGTTTTAACATTTTTCACCTGTGCTTTCAGTTCCTCATCTGATGAGCTATACAGTTTTAAATCATCGACAAGGAGAAGGTGAGAACTCTATACTCTTTGTTGTTTTCTAGGAGCCAAATTATAACCATGGCCTAAGCTGTTAAGTAGACAATTTAATGGGTTAAGGGCAAGGCATACTTGCAGCGATGACAGAGTCACCCTGGAATATCGCCCTTTGAATTTTTATTCCTGGAATAATAATTTGTCCTTTATCATGGCTTAATTGCAAAGTGGTCTGCCACTATTTCATGGTCATTGTAATGTAGTCGATCAGTGTAGGATGCATCTTATACATTTCTAAGCACTCTTTTATCCTTGAATGTGGGATACTATCAAATCCTTTTTTGTAGTCCATCCATGCCATACTTAGATTCTTCCCCTTTTTTCTCCACTATGACTTTGTTTAACAACAAATGATCCTTTGGTTCCATATGACTTTCTTTTATTGCCCTTTTGTTTTACTGCCATAATTGAGTTTTCTTCTAAATGACTGTAAACTCTGTTGGCATCAATTCCCATGTATAGTTTATATGTCGTCAAAAGGCAAATTATTGGTCTATAATTTTTAGGGTAGCTTGCAGGTTCACTCTTAAGCAGGAGCATTGTTTTTCCTGTTGTTAGTCAGGTTGGTGTTCATTTAGGGTGCACATATAAATAGTTCTTACTCATGGCTAAATCTTCATGCAAAAGTTAGGTACTGCACCTTGGCCTGAGGTTTTCCAATAAGGGTCTTTTCTTAACTTTATTTCAATCTCTTTGGCTGTTACTTCATCCCATTTCATATCCTGTATCTTTAAACTTCTTATTCGTGTTCTAACCATTTAGCATCTTTGTTATATTCCACAGGATCTTCATAGATATTTCTCCAAAATGTAACTATTTCTTCTTTTTTTGGTGGTCTTTCAATTTCTTTTACCTTGTTTCCCAATTCTCTATAAATTTTTTGGGTCATCAGTAAATTGCTTATTTTGTACAACATTCATCCTCGTATCTTCTAAGTTTTTCCACCTGTACTGAAATTTTTAGTTTGTTATTTGCGATAGTGCATGATAGATCCTGGTCTGTTCTAATACTGCGCATTGCTTTTATCACATCTATCTTTCTTAGTATTTTGTTGATCTGTTCCCTCTTCTATAGTCTTCTAACAGTGACACTTCTTGTCTTAACTGCTTTATAGTTTTCTCTATTTGATATTTCCATGATGGTATTCGATTTCTCCCCTTCCTTTCCCTCACTACCCTGTGTTTACAGGTCCCCTTCAAAACATCTAAAACCCGTAACATCTGATTTCATAACATTGAGACCAGAACATCTAAAACCCATAACACTGAATTTCACAACATTTAACAGTACAAATCACATGAAAATAACATCCCCTCCACATATAACGACATATAATGACAACAAACTACCAAACACACTTTTTACTATGTTTCTGCAGGGGGGGGCTTAATACAGTGGGGTTAGGAAATTAAGTTTTTCCCACTGTAGTGCAATCTTCGAGTTGGTATATTTAATTTACGGGGATTGTGGGTGCGGAAGCCCCCACATGGAGGGTGCGGGGGGGCTTGCGTGCTTGGTAGTTTGGTGTTGTTATATGTGGAGGGGATGTTATTTTCTTGCGATTTGTAGTGTTAGATGTTATGAAATCCGATGTTATGGGTTTTAGATGTTTTGGGTTTTAGATGTTCTGGTCTCAATGTTATGAAATTAGATGTTATGGGTTTTAGATGTTTTAAAGTAGACCCCCAGTTTACTTCTGTTATATTGCGTGGATCTCTATGAACAGTCCTAATTATTGTGTTCATTTGTTTTATCAGACTTCTGACTTTTTGGGTTTTATTAACCTTCTGCAGTCTATTTCTTTCATTGATCTTGCTATATCTGTCTCTGTCTATTAAATCAAGCAACTCTTAGCTCATTTTCATCCAAACTGAGGGCACATCCCTTGTTTTCCATTTCCTGTGGGCATTTTTTAGAAGATTCTATAGCATCTTCCTGTGGCATATTCTCTTCAATTTCATCCTGTGCCATCCGCTGCCCTGTCATATGGGAACTCACTGGCTTATCACTCCTCAACATTGACTGCATCAGAGTTTCCACAGTTTCCTGTTCCTTCCCTTGCTGTCTAGCTTCAAGTGAATGTTTATACTGGTTTCCTGTGGAAGGCTCCAAATTATCTTCATATGGCGCCTGACCAATTGCTTCCTCTTCCATTGGTTTCCCCTTAATTTGGATATCCATTGCTCCATCCTGTTTTGGTGGTTTCTGAAATAGATTTTCTACACTGAATCCTTCACCTCACAGGTACTCTATAACTTCAATTTCTGTTTCTTTAACTTCTCCATTACTAATCTCCTTTTCTGCTTTTCCTCTTTGTCTTCCTATTTATTGTATTGTAAAGTTTTCCATGTCTGGATTCCTTTGCCTGTATTTCTCTTCAAATATCTTTAGTGATGCTCTTTTTATATTGGTTAGTTTTGCTTTCTCCTTTGCATAAATATTACACCATATTAAATCTCTTTTTCTTTCCCATGTCCATATTTCTTCTTCAGATGTTTCCTGATCTTCCTGCCTCTCCTTACTTTGAGGAATCATTCCATCATGCTGTGATGTAATCTGTGTTAGATATTCTACACCAAATCCTTCACTTCACAGGCACTCCATAACTTGAACATCTATTTTTTTAACTTCTTCTTTACTAATCTTGTTGTCTACGTTACATCTTTGTGATATTATTTTTTTTTTTTTGTGAAATTTTCCATATCCAGATGCCTTTGCCTGTATTTCTCTTCAAATATCTTTGGGACTGCCTTCTTTGTACTGATTAATTTGGCTTTCTCCTTTGCATAAATATCGCACCATATCAAATCTCTTTCTTTCCCATGTCCATATACCACCAGAAAGATGCACATGATGGATTGTAAGGAATATGACCAATGGCTAAATGAGATATAGATTTTCTCATTTGCGATCAGAAGAGATGAGCGGGTCATTGTATTGATATACATAACTATGTCAGGGGAGATCTGAACTGGTCATGCTGAACAGGAAGGACAGATGAGAAAGGAGGGAGCAGAGGCAACAGATTGGAAGAAATGGTTACTCCCCCGATTTAAAAAAGTTCTTTTTTACAGAGAGGGTAGTCATCCCATGGAATAGACTGTCAGAATTGGTGGTGCAGAGGAAATCCATCAAGGCATTAATATAGGCATGGGACAGGTAGAAAAAGACAAAAGGAAAGGTATAGATGGGGAGAGGTAGAACGTTAAGACTTACAAAGGCAGACTATATAGGTTTACTGCATCATTCAGCCATTAAACAAATGTAAAGGTACCTGGATGCTGTCCTTATGCTGTAGCTGTTTAAATAGATGACAAAACTTTCCTCTTCCCTCTCTGTCAAATCTGTAGTGTGCATTTTCAAGAATCCTCTTCTGAAATACTCCCAGCCATTCCCGTCCCTGGAGATCATGAGAGACAGTTCTACAACTTTTTAATTTTTTTTCCCCTGAGAAATGCAATATGATTTTCTTTCTTTTTTCATTATAAACATCATTCTTCATGAATCTTCACCTCTTTATATACTTTTGCTTCCATATAAATATAATAAAGGTATGTAGTTAAGATGGTACTTGAACCTAGGATATTCAGCATGTCACTACATTTATGCTGCCAGTTACGTTAACCGGATATTAATGGGAACTAAGCTAACTAAGCCTACTGAGAGGTGATGTATAGAGATCATTCGTTAGTTGCTGCAGATCAGTTTGTATTTTTTATGGTGTGAGGGCAATGTACTTTGTGTGACATACTTTTGTGTTAATGCTGCTGTCTGCCTTTTGCACTTATGAGTCATTGCTGTCAAGAAGGAGAAACTGCTGTAGGGCTTATCAGAATTTTGTATTCATTATGAGGCTCTTAATGTCAGACATGACCTGTACTTTGATGTGACCTGTGCTCCAGGCAGAAAAGAAGCTGCTTTTGAAAAATAAATCTAATTTTGATCCCTTTCATTATCTCCATGTATGGAGCTGACCCACTATTTTATAGTGATGATCACATTTTTTCAGCAAGAAGAACAATCATAGCTTCATCTTCTGGCTGTTTTACCCTTAATCGCTTTATCATTAATAAAGGCCTCCTCGTGTCCTAAGAATTATAGTTATGCTAATTTGGGACTTCTCAGCCTGGCAGGGACAATGTTCAGCTGCATTATGCAGCTTTATTTAGGCTGATCTTCTCATTAGCATGTTTAAATTAGTTTTTCCTCTTTGCATACATGCATGATGATGCCCTTTTCATTCTGCTTTCAGAAAACAATTCCCAGAATTACCACACATGCAACAAAGAAATACTTTAATGGTTGCGATTTTCCAGTGTTGTCCTTCTCAGTGAAATTAAACCCCTCATTCTTGGCAATTCATCTTTTTATGTGAGTGCTAAGGGCTTGGGAGACAAAAATCCGGTTGTGCAGTATACTTATTAGCCTATAATTCAGTAGCACTTGATGCTCAGATGTTGAAATGCTGAAAAACAATAAAAGCGTATTTTAGTGAGCTAGCTATGGCATTTGAGTACAGTCTTTGAGCTGTGGTTTGATTCTAACCTACAGGTTGGGGGCACAGCAGTGGGATTCATGAGCCTGAGCAGTGATGTGAACACAGAATTCCTGAATGAATGTTTTGAACTGGTGCCTTTCCACGGTCTGCACAAACCTCATCCTGATGATCTTCTCGCACAGCCTGTTGTGAAATCACCCTCTGAGCCTAGTCCTGCACCTGGTAATAGAAATGCAGTATGAATTTTGTACATTTTAAAATGATAAAACACTTGTATGCCTATTGGCTTTCACTTTTAAATTTTCTGTTTTTAAAGCATGGAATTTCTGACTTTTTAAACATGATGTTTATTCAGATATGATTCTTATAATTTTGTTTTATTTTATTTGTTAAGTAAGTGCAGTGGACATAAGTAACCCTTTTGAGAGGCAACCCAGGAGTACTGACTGGTTAAGTGACTTGCTCAGAGTCACATAATTTGCAAGTGGAAATTGAAAAAATAAAACTCAAGCTACATGATGAAATTTTTTATTAGCTTGTAGCTGTAACTCTGTGAGCTAAACTGCCTTTCATAACTAATGATTATTGATCACCAGTCTATGTGGTGACCAGGTTTTTTGAGTGTCATTTTATTATAACTATCCCCCCAAGATGGATACTGTATCTTAAGCAGTTCATGTTCCACATCATTGCAATCACATAAGGTGTTTATTCTTAAAACCATTTTAATTGATGTGGGAGCCCACTTAACTCCTTTGCCTCTTTACAACTACTTAGATTGAGGGTAAGTAATAAATATATATATATATATATATATATATATATATATATATATATATATATATATATATATTAACTCACTTCCCTCCTTACAACTACTTTGACGGGAGAGTAAGGTGGGCTAGCACCCCTTCTTATAAATAGTAGTAATGGAAAATACAATGTGCAGATATGGTTAAAGGGGTACATGCATCCAAAGGTATAAGCATTTAATTTTAATAATAAATTATTTTGTGTGAGAAAGATGCCAGTTGTAGAACTGTCTCTCATGATCTCCAGGGACAGGAATGGCTGGGAGTATTTCAGAAGAGGATTCTTGAAAATGCACACTACAGATTTGACAGAGAGGGAAGAGGAAAGAGGAAAGTTTAGTTTCTCCTTTGAAATGTTGATCTGCTGTGTTTTACACTTTTTTTTAAAAAAAGAAAGCTGACTTCTTCCAACAGGCTAGCACAGGAACACTAAAATGTGTTGCAGTAGAAAAAAGTATTGCATTAATCATGGCTGTTTATGAAAATCAATATTCTTAAGTGGTGGTCTTCATATGACCTGTCATTTTGCCTTAATGCTATATGGAGCTTTGCAGGTAAGAAAGCAAGCCAGCTCTTGCAGTATTCACAGCAGTATTAAGACTAGTCTTTCAACAGACTGCTGTTACCTTCTCAGATGTGATCCTTCCACCTTCTGTGGTAAAATTCATGAGGCCATGTATCCCCTTTTAAGTGGTAATAAACTTACAGCAAGAGGTATGCAATGCACAGTTTATGTCTTGTTAAGTGGATGTTATAAGAGGGCCTTATAAGGCTGAATCTGGCACAATTAAGGCCTTAACTAAATGCATATTCTTTCAGTGGTCTTCTGATATGTCTCCACATCTTTGACATGCCTTAGCATTTTCTAGAATAAAATGAGTGCATGTGGTCCAACCGGTAGCACACTTGCCTTTGGTGCAGAAGGCTGTGTGCTCTATTCTCACACCAGTAGATGGATTGCTGACACAGCAGTGCAGCATTTTTGGGGTGCTGTACCCCTGGGTGTGACATCCTTCAGATGAGACATTAAACCATGGTCTCATCTGCTTGAGTTGGTGATAACTCAGGTGAATGTAAAAGATCCGATGGTACCTATTGAAAAGAATAGGGAAAGGTCCCTGATGCCCTGGCCAGATTTCCCTTAAAAGTATAAATATCACCTCGGATCTCTTCTGAAAAGAGGCTGCTAGCCTAGTGGGACTAACCCAGTCAATAAAAGATAAATACATAAAATAAAAATAAAAGTTATACGAGTCAAAATGATTAAAAGGGCTGGAATGCAAGTGATTACCTTAAAACCATTCATTATGTGACATATCATATTCAATCAAGAAATATATATATACCTGTAGTAATTTGTTGGGACTGGCTTTGTTTTCCCTCTGAAGATTTTCTTTGTCCTAGTAGGAGATGTTAATAGTAGTAAATCAGTAATGCTTAAAAGTGAAGGATATAAAATGCTTTTTTCATATGAGTTAAGTTTAGGACCAGCAAGATATAATTAGTTGTTAATATAAAACATCACACTGAGGTAGATATCATCAGTAGCAACATTATTAGTAATAATGATAGAGTAAGTTAAAAAGGCACGGTGTGGATGGTGTCACTGTATCAAATCTACCCACCACCAGTTTGCTGACCATAGTTTTAATTTTTCTGACATCTTAGATATTGGTGACTCCATGATTAAGTACTAGGATAGAAAATTAAATACTTTTGAGAGAGATAGGCTCTCCATTTGTTCACTTGCTCTGTTGCACAAAATTTATGTGAAGTAAGTTTAAAGAAAGGAGACAGGTGATGCAGAGTTTGAATACAGTTAAGTGATAATTTTGTGGGTTTGGGATTGGCATAATGGTTAAGGTGTTCATCTCACAGATAAGACTTACAGGGTTTGATTCTCATTAAGGAAAACTGAATAGGTTTAAAACAGTCCACAAGGGCAGCTAGCCTAATATTTACCTATGAACCTATGAAGTTCCTGGTATTAGGTCAGTTGATTTCCCTGAGGTAGTTTATAGACTGCTTAAGGGTAAAACAAAGTATGGACTTATCATTATACATACAGGTACCAGTGACATAAGTAGTACACCATTAAACTATATAAAATACCCAGTTTTGGGTATTCTTGAGAAGTTAGAAGGTAATTCTGCAAAAGTAATATTTAGTCAAATTCTTTCATCAGTTAAATGGAGTGATTACATATATACGAAAGCTCATTTGTTTAACACTTGGCTAAGCCAACTAAGCACAATTTACAATCTTAGAGTCACAGTTCATGGGAGGAGTTTGTTTATGACTCTCAGATGTTTTCTTGAGATTTATTTCATTTAAGTCATTATGGTATTGACTTTTTATCAAGAAAATTCTGTGATTTAATTCAGGTTTTATTAGGACAGCAGAATGACAGACTATTGGAGAAAGATCTTACAATATTATATGTTCTGTTAACAATGACCTTTACAATAGTAAGTCTATTTATGATAAGTTGCACATCTTTTTTGTAATGCCCAGAGCATTTGTAACAAATTTGTTGAACTAAAATTTGTTTTATTTAACACGAATAATGATTTAGTGATTATTTTTGAATTTGGAATTTTGGAATTCCACAGGGCAGCCACGGTGGTGCAGCGGTTAGCATTGTCGCCTCACAGCAAGAGGTTCTCTGGTTCGATTGTCAGCTGGGCGGCCTTCTGTGCGGAGTCTGCATGTCCTCCCTGTGGTCGCGTGGGTTTCCTCCGGGTGCTCCAGTTTCCTCCCACATCCCAAAGACATGCAGTAGGTGGACTGGACACTCTAAATTAGCCCTAGGTGTGAGCGTGTGCGTGTGTGTGCCTTCTGTGGAAGGTTGGGCGCCGGGCTGGCAACTCGACACTGTAAAACTGTACTACCAATCATGAGCGGACAGATGATCTGCTGTGGCGACCCCTAACCGGGAAAAGCCGAAAGAAGAAGAAGAAGAAGTTGAATTAATAATGCCAGGATTTAAGAAATTTGAGTGTTTACAGGCCTGATTGAGGGATGGTGGTGCTCTTGTACTAGTAAGAGATACCATTCACTCTAATTTATTATTTTCTGGTGTAAGTAATAAGTCTTTAATGATTAATTTATTAAAATTCAAGAGTCTTATTAGAATTTTAGTCTGTTATAGAAGGCCTCATATGAATATTGCAAAACATGACAAATTTCTTGATAGCCCTGAATCAAGGCTTTTTCTCTTGAAATATATAATAGGCTATGTTTAAAATGACCCTTGGGTCAATAGCCTAGTAACATCTTTTGAACCTATGAAGATTAGCTTATGATAATTTATTTTTATTGGGTGAATTTTACAGGTATTGACTGTTGGACACTTAGTTCTTCAAATGATTTTACCAGTAAATTGATCAAAATTATTAGTTTCTATAACATGACTAAATTGGTACTTACCAACACTATGAAGGACAAAATCTTGGATTTAATTCTAACTAATGACCAAAATCCCATTAGTAATATTAGCATTGGTATGCCACTAAGAAAGTCTGATTGTAATTCATTAAAAGTTTCACGATCTTGGTTGTTAGGCCTTCCTTTATAAGACAGAAATTTTATAATTATAATAATATTGATCTGAAGATTATTATAAACAGTATTATGAACAGAAATTGGAATATGGAGGCATTACATATGGGTTGTGGTTATGATGCACCAGAAAGGATTTTGACTAGTTCTCTTCAGCTGTTCTATGTTAATACTAAATTCTGCAATAAATGCCCATACTGGTGGGATAAAAGTTACAGGAAGAACAAGGAGCCGAATTCAATAAAGTTCACAGAATCCTGTGCATTACATCAGTATCAGCACAAAACTTGCGGATAACATTGTAATATGTCACTGTACAACAAGAAACTCAGACTAGCTCAGTGTACAATGGGATATCTCCGTTACAATGGTGCACTATAGAAATGCTTAAGCAGTTCACAATTAATAAGAAATAGTTGTCCAGTCATGTTGTACAGTACCAAACTTACAGAAAGATGAACACAATTCAAGAATCCTGATAGTTGTATAGCAATATAAAAAAATCTGTACAGTAAGGTTAAGGACATCTACAGAATGTAATTAACTCCATTATGATCACAAAAAAAAAATGCGAACTATCCCAATGTAAGCTGCATGGCATTCTTAACATAAATTTGCAGGAGTAAGCATAGAAATGTTTCAGACAACTATAGATATTTCCATATGTCATATATATATATATATATATGTATGTATAATTTACATTATTCTTTAGAGTAAATTCCAAGATCACTATGGATATCTATATAATACATGCACTATTAAAAGATATTGGCTTCCGTACATTTTCAAATTAAAAAATTAAAGGAGAAGTGCAATTATGGCCAGGCCACATCACCATAGCTAACAGTTGCTAACGATGGGTTTGGGACTTGTGTGGGGAACACAAGTAATGCACACACACACACAAGGAAAGTGGGAGCTAGAACAGAAGATGTGAGGTATGGCTGAAGAAGAAGGACACACGAGAGGTGTTGGAGTTGGAAAACTGAGGGAAAGTCAAAGGGGCATGGGCAATGTTTTTTTTAGTGGGAATAGACCCATTTTATTTTCTTAAGAATAGAAGGAAAGGTACACCTAGGGAAAGAGGAGGTGAAGGTAATCACAGCAGTTATGCCCATAGAACAAATAGCACAACACAAGACAGACAAAGGTTGGGTTGGGAAAAAAAACAGCAAGGACAGGTAAGTTACACAGACAGAACACTGCACAACACAGGCAATGGAAAGTTGACAAACACAGTGGGGATGCATACCAGCCATGGTGAAATGCAGAAAAACATATCTACCTTATGACATGTCACAAACTGTGTGGCAGTCATACCTGGCTGTGCATGAACAGTGATAGGTATATGTTCCAGGGTAATAAAGTAGGATCACAGTACACATCTAATAAATATACACATATCCAATTAGTCCATCAACAGTATACATTTAAGCCAAGCAACATCACCGATGAGCAAATGTAGGTCTAACAGTGGTAGATAACTCCAGAAGACAGAACCAAACCTACGACCATGGATGTGAAAGGCAAGCAACCAAGCACAGTGCCAAACAGAAGTACTGCAGAAGAGCAACAAACACTGCTACTTACACAACCAAAAGAAAAGTATAATGTAATGTGTATGTTGCATACATATGCCATGTCAAAGGCAGCGCAGAGTTATAGATTTGTATGTATGTATGTCTGTCAGTGGCTTAATTTCATGTGTATTACATTTCAATACACATACATACATACACACCAGTGACATGTAATAATATGTTCAAAAATATAACAATACAGCATAATGAACATAGCAGGTTGTGCACATGGGTGTGAAAAAACTACACTGGGTAACAAACAAGTATAATGAGAACAAGGACATATTGCCAGCATTAGCCAGCAAAGTGTGTCCACATGTCCTACATTGTATAATGGACATACATGTGGCACATGCTCACTTTGTCAAATTAATAAATGGCAATGGACAGTAGTTTTAACAAAGGTTCTTTTGAGTTTTTTATTTTTATTTTTTAAGTTTTTAGCCTCTGCTATTTAAGCCCCATGTTTGAACAGGTTTTGGCTTGTTTGCAAGTCACACAGCACTGCACACTGCTGCACAATTATGCACCATAGCTGGACAGATAATTTTGGCAGCTTTTCCCTTAGATACAGCTATAGTACATTAGTGTAGTCCTCATCTTTAATCCATCTCTGGTCTAAGAAGTATTGCTAGTGAGCTGTGAGCTATTAAACCACCAGCCAAAAACCCTGTCAGAAATACCCATCTACAGACCACCTCCTAGATCAGTCCTGAAAGTATCCCCTTTGTTGTTGTGTCTTTCGGCTTTTCCCGGTTAGGGGTCGCCACAGCGGAACTCCGGTCCGCTAATGATTGGCAGTTGATTTTTACGTGCCGAGTTGCTGGCCCTAACGCACAACCTTCAACGAAGGTACGCCCATTAACGCATGTCTCCACAGAAGATGCTCTAGCTGAGAATCGAATGGGACACCGTCTTGCTGTGAGGCGACAACACTACCGCAGCACCACCACCGCGGATAAAGCATCCCCTTTGTGGTAACAGCTTTTCAAACCTAACATTATGGACAGTTGGACTGCCCTTGTTTCTCCTACCAGCCTTGTTGACTTGGGTCTCCTGATACGGTAGCAAATACCTCATGTGCACTGACAACCCTCTACTAATAACAAACTCTAGTACAGAGTGCAAGAGATGTATCTACACCAAGAATCTTGAATCCCTGCTCTCTCACACTCAAAACAGTAACACTGAAGAGGTTGTTAATTCACTCACCACTACTCATACATATAGTATGCATCCAACGCATGAATCAACATATGTGGAGGTTCTTTCAAAAAACATACCAAAACACCAGAGACCTCCAAAACAAAAGACTGCTACAACTAACACAGTTCCCAAGACACACAGCAACACCAGTGTCTCACCAACCAAGCCCTTAAGGTGTAACACTCAAAAAAAAAAAAAAAAATGTTCTTGTCATTGGAGACTCCATAGTGAGATACACAGATGCCCCACTCACCAGGTTAGAGAAGGAGAAAGTCAAGGTCAGCTACCTATCCTGTGACAGGATTTGTCAGATCACGCATGCACTCAGGTCTCTTGGCAACAAGTACCATTATGATTATGTCGCAGCTCATGTTGGAGTGAACGACATGGGACGTACCTCACTGGACTATATGAAGAGAGACATGATTGAGCTTTTCAAGTATGTGCCTCAGGCAGGTATATCCCTAGCCTAGAGCAGCATATCACCTTCACCTAGAATAATACCACAACATAAACAAAAAAAAAAAAGATCAATTTCAACAATAGGCTTAGTTTTTGGTATCATTCAAAGGGGATCCAGTTTCTGGGATGACACGGTCGACAAACCTCGCTGCTTTGCCAGAGACGGTTTGCAGCTGGCACCACTAGGCTTTTAGCTGCTAACAAAGGCTCTTGCCTCCCCATAGTGCTTTTTTAGGCAATTATCTCAAAAAAAAATTGTCAGTATGAAAATTGTCAACCATAGCAAAATAAGGGTTATGCTGCTAAATGCTAGGAATTTAAACCAAAACTATACATCCTGGAAGCACTTCTATCTCTGGAGGATGTAGAAGTATGTGCAGTCACAGAAACCTGGTTCAAGGCCTTGGAGAGTACCCTGGCCTTGCAAGGCTACAATGACTTCCACACCTTCAGACCACAAAATGAATATGTGAGAACCAAAGGAGGTGGTGTTTCTATATTAGAAATAAATTCACCTCCCAACTAGTTAGACTAGACAACTCCATGGACTTACTCCAAGTTCAGATTACTGTGGGTAAGATCCCCATTCAAGTCATAGCTAGTTATAGATCCCCCTCCATGGATCATGATGCGCATGAGGCCTACTTGACCAAACTGGAGTCAATCCAAATATTGCCAAACACTCTGGTCATGGTGGGTTTTAATTATCTCACCATCAACTTGGAAACCTACTTTACCCCTAACTCACGTGTGCAAAAGATCCTTGACTTTATTAACTCAAATGCCCTGGAACAAATTACTCAAGCCCCAACAAGAGGAACAAACATACTATATCTGCTCCTTACTAACATGACAAACAGATGCACACTGCAACTGTCAGACCCTCATTAGTTAAATCTGACCACAAATCAGTTGCCTTCAGACTTGCACTAACTTCAGAACTCACAAAGGACAAAGTCAGACTAAAAAACTTCAACAAAGTAATCTATACCCTCCTAGGCGAAGGTATAAATGCATTCCAAACCCCACCCCCTGCTGGAAGTTTTAACCACACCAAAGCTTACCCTAAAGTCCTGTACAATCATTTGTATAAGTGTATAGACTCATCTGTTCCAGAGAGAATCAAAGCCAGAGCCCCAAGTAAAAAAAGCTGCCCTGGTGGACATTCAGCATCAACAAATGCAAAATGTTGCTGTCTAAGAAAACTAAGGTGAAGCCCCAACAATGGAAAAGCACCCTCCTCAGCCTCAACAGGCAAATAAGACAACATGTCAAACCCTCTAAGAGTAATTTTGAGAAAAACGTAGCAATCACAGCCAACGATAACCATAAGGCCTTTTACGGCTATGTACATAGCCTAAAAGGTAGGACCCAGGCATGTGCTGAACTAGTGACTAACAGTATCGCACACACTGATCCTGCAGAGATAGCAAACCTGCTAGCAGACAGATTTAGCAAACCTGCTAGCAGACAGATTTGGTGAAAATGTTACTCTCTTATGCCCTCCAAACTCATCACAAACCTTGCCCCTGACTCCCTCCCCCCCATCCTACATATCCGAAGGGCAGGTCATTAAAGCTTTGTCTATGGCAAAAAACACAGCCTCTATGGGACCAGATGGCATTCCAGACTGTCTTCTAAGCAAACTAAAACATCAGCATTAAGTACCCTATTCAGCCACAGCCTAACCACAGGCTTTGTTCCAAAGGAATGTAGAACAGTAACAGTTATTCCTCTCCGTAAAGTTGGCTCAGCAACAGAGGAATTTAGACCCACAAGTCTCACCAGACTCATCTCTAAAGCCATGGAATGTATCATCATGAAACTCATAAATAAAGACATAGACAACCTCCAAACCCTGGATCCAACACAATGCGGCTTCATCAAGGGCAGATCATGCCTGTTAAACCTGGTGAATTTCTTCAAAAATGTGACCAGGGCCATTGACGAGGGTAAATCTATGCACACAGCATACATCGATTTGGCAAAGGTCTTTGACACAATCCCACACTCAGGCATTACTGATAAACTTAGCAAACTGAATGTAAACCCTTTTGTTGTAAGATGGGTTGCCAACTGGATCACAAACTGGTCATACACTATCAAAGTGGGTGACTCCTAATCACCCAGCAGGGTTCCACAGTGGTCATTGCTGGGCCCCCTACTGTTTGGTATATACTTCTCAGATGTTCAGGCCAGAGCTAAGGCGTTGTGGCTGACCAAGTTTGCAGATGACTGCAAAGTAGGTGCAATTATCGGATCCCCAAATTATGTCAGTATACTTCATGAGAGTCTTACGTGGACCAACGACTAGTGTCTTAGTCATGGTCACAAACTGAATGCAAAGAAATGCATCATCATTCCCTTTGGTAAAAACAATGTCCCTTCACACTATCAAATTAATAGCAATAACCTATCTACCTAAAAAGTGGTAAGAGATCTGGGATCACAAGTAGACTGCGACCTTAACTTTGACCACCATGTGTCTACTGTAGTAAGGAAGGCTTTCTATGTAGCACATCTGATTAGCAAAGGCATTGCCTCTAGAGCAAAGGAGGTTATAACCCCTCTATACTTATCACTAATCAGGCCCATCATTGAGTATAATGCCCCTTTCGGCATGTACCATACAAAGCATCTTCAGAAACTGGTGAGACATCAGAGGTTTCTAACTAGGAAGAGCAAGGGACTCAAGCACATACCTTACACAGACCTACTATAGTCCCTGTCACTATACTCAATATCATATAGACTTCTTAGGGGAGACTTATACCTGGCTTGCAGACCAATCTCTGACCCAAACCTAATGAATTTGCTGCACAACCGTAAATCAAATGGGACTAGAACTACATGTTCCAGGGACCTAAATATTGCCTGCAACTTGAATAGCACATGCTGCAGGGGCATATTTGTCTCCCAGTGACTGCCGCATCTTTAGAATAGGCTGCCAATTCATTTGAAGCTGAGCACCTCTATGACACTGTTCAAAAAAACCTGGACGAGTGGATTGGGCACCATAAATTCTTACCAGGCATAGTGCCCACATCTCTCCTGGACATAGGCAGTCATTACTAAATACAGTCCTGGGTACTGACTAGAATATCTATGGTATTATATTGGGATGAAATGGCTAGGCTTGAAATGACTTCCGTGTCGATAGCCTAGTAACCTCCTGTGATCCTATGATCCTATGCTATACATTATAGTCACAGAAAGGTATGTGTGAGGACCATTATTCCTTGTTAAATTGCACATCACTAGGCAAAAGCCAGGGTACCTTTTTGGCTAGGCTTGTATAGGCCCTAGGGCCAATAGCCTAGTACCTACCTATGAACCTATTCCCTTTTTTTCATTTTAACTGCTAGTCTACCCATTCCAGTCCCTCAAAATTTGAGGATGCTGGTATTCTACTGTTGACTTAAATATTTCATAAGAAAACAGACCTTCATAGCATTTTTACAATGTAAGGGTCTCATAGAGACAGATAACTCGTGCCAGAGCCATGGCCTAAAGCTAAACACTAAAAAGTGTATAGCCATACCCTTTGGCAAAAACAAAGTGCCCACAAACTACCACATAGGCGGGAATCCATTAAGTACGGAAGAAGTAATTAGGGACCTGGGGACCCAAGTTGATAGTAATCTCTCCTTTGATAACCACATTGCCAAAGTGGTTAGAAAGACCATCTATATAGCCCACCTTATCATGAAAGGATTCACATCTAGATCGAGGGAGGTCATTGTGCCCCTTTATTCATCCCTCATCAGGCCCATAATTGAATACAATGCCCCATTTGGGATGTACCTTACCCAACACCTGCAGCAACTAGAAAGACCCCAAAAGTACTTCACAAAGAGTATCAAGGGACTCAAACAGATGCCATATGCTGCTCGGTTAAAGAAACTCCAGCTCTACTCAGTTGCATACCGCCTACTTAGAGGCGATCTATGCCTGACATATAAAGCCATGTCCAACCCAGAATTAATGAGCATGCTCCACCTCAGAAAATCCAAATCCCTTAGAGCTATGCGCTCGAGGGACTTGAACCTCAGCACAAAAATAAATAGGACATGCTGGAGGGACAGATTCATAACCCAGAGGCTCCTTTCGCTCTGGAATAGAATCCCAGTCCATGTTAGGTAGAGCCCCTCACTGACTCTCTTCAAGAGGAATCTTGACGAGTGGATGGGATATCATAGGTTTACCCCGGGGATTACTTATGTGTCACTACTAGACAGAGGCACAGTAAACTAACCTTAAAAAGGGCACAGTAAAATCAGTTCAGAGGGTGGCGAAAGCCAAACACACTCTGGCTAGGCTTGTAAATGCCTTAGGGCAGATAACCTAGTATGAACCTATACAGTATTAACCAAAAAATTGCTCACACATATAACAGGATTTAGCAAGATGTACTGCCCACGCAAGTAAATAGGTGATGTTAACGGAATGTTACAGATTACCGATATATTAGTAGGAATTCAACAAATAGCTAAGTTATTTGCAACTATGCATAATGCTTCTATAAATGCTATCCATATATTAAATCAAGTTAACAGTTTCAGATATATGTGTCCTCTTTCCAGATTTGAACACACGGCACACCAAAATGTAGATATGCTGGCTTGTTTTCTTACAAGCTGAGTTAACAGTCAGTACATACTACTCTTAAACAGGCACTGCTCTCCAAACATTGTTCAACAGCTGATGTTATCAGAGCTTTACAGATTATGGCTATATTCTCAGAAAGTCAAAGACTATATCAGTGAGCTGTTACCATGAACAACATAAACCTTGATATAAAGTAATGCAGTATGATTTTTTCAAAAAATGCTATGGGTGAAGTTAACCAAGGTAACAGGTACAGATATACATTCCCCCTATGTGCAACCCACAACACATCAAAATTTAAACATGCTGGACAGCTGGGTTAAAGGCAGAGCCAACATTCAGCAAGGGTTTCATTGTAGAAAATATGTAGCAGTTATTAGGAATCTTGTGGTAAATCAATAAAAACGGAAAATGCATGGAATTTTTGGACCTTTTATTGTAAAGGAATAACAGATATGAATACATAACTAAAATCATATGTCTAAGCAATGGGGCAGGCATTACTTTTTTAATTAAATAAATGTGTCTTTGTAATTGTTCAGGAGGAATGATGTGAGGAAGTTATATACGTGTTTGTATTCCAACGTGTAACAGTCCAATAGGTGATACTGTGGGACTGTAATGGAAAACTATGAAATGTGCTGTCATCCATGATCTAGGTGCTATAGGCATCTGTGAAGCATGATAACAGAGGCTATGTGAAATTATGTAGTTAGAGGCTGTAAAACATATGTACATCTACAAAGGACATACTTATGGATATTATACATGTTGCTAAATAAATTAACAACATGAGTATCGGTCCCATAGATCTGATGTTCTCAGTTTTCATTCTGTCCTCAACTAATGGGTTTGGATCTGATCCTCAGATCCAACTTGGCCTTTACTAAAGCTCGTGGTAACAAAAAAGCTCTCTAGCTTCTCCCTTACCCATAATTTACCAACCCCTAACATTCCCAGATCTCGTTTGCCATCTTTCACAAAAAGACATGGTTGACCCAAGTGTGTTTTTTCGTATTATCCTTAAAAATGTTTCCTCTTTTCTTATACATCTTATTAGTATATTTCTCCCTTACCCTTATTATATTTTTCTGTAATTCTTGTTTACCATCATTGGAAACTTGTTCCCTACATCTACATGTTAGTGTAATATTCCTTACCATTGCTGCTATTTCCTTTTCGTTTCTTTTTCTTTTTTTTTTTTTTTAAACAAAGGTCTTTTTCACTGTCTCCTTTTACTTGCCGGTATGTCTGAAAAAGGACCGTCCGGTTTCAAGAACAGTCAAAAATGGGGCACAAATTGCCCCTTTCAGATGCTCATACTCTTCGTGTTTACTGTTTGGGCCTCAACATCTACAGGAGGATTGTACAGTATGCAAAAACTTTAATCCTGGGGCAGTTGCCGATAGAAAGATTAAGTTGATTCTTAAAGGACACTGCTTCCATCTTCCTTTGATGTAGCTATTTCTGGGGATCAATCCCCCAAAAATAAAATCTAAGCAGTTATTGTCTAAGTCTCCTAAGCCCTATACCTCCTCAACTCCATCTTTGGAGCCACCAAGGAAAAGACCAAGAATGAATCCGAAACCAGTTCAGGGCCACTATCCCTCAGATCCTAAGAAGAAATCAATGGATCCAACAGTCTCAGATCTGACAAAAAGTCTACGGCTAGACTGCTACAGATCTGGTGAGCCTTCCTAGGACTATGTATTCTGCTATATATGACCCAGTGCCTTCCAGGGTTCCCTCACCTTTTTTTGGAAAGATGTCAGTCTGAGTCACCATCCCTTGCCTTGTCTCATTCCACCAGGAGTTTGACTGAAGAAGATGTGGACAGAATGATGAGGAAGTTTCTCTCATAATGGATATAGATAGGTATTTTACTGGCTCCTACCTATTGGGTCAGGATGTCCGTCTATCTACCACACCACCAGTACTTTCTCATTCTCTGATCCCTCTGGTTGTTTCAGAGTCTCTGGATATGAACCTTCTGGATCTGTCTGGCTTGGATCCAAATATATAACCTTATCTTCAGATCAGAAGCTTGCTCTGAGTGCACAAGCTCCAGCATCTGTGGATCTGGATGACTTTCAGAGCTGAAGCTTCCTTGTCTGCTCTGGGGCATTGGAGTCAACTTCTAGGTTTTCAGACCTATCTCTGCCCCTCAGAGCTTTGGCATTGGACAGCTTGGCTCTGACTTCCTCCTCAGGGTGATTGCTTTCAGGGCCGAGAGAGGCAGTGGTCCAGAAGCCTGCCTTCTTGGGGCCAATATCTTCATTTTCTCTGGAGCAGTCTGCCTTCAAGGTAGTGAAGAGAATATTATCTGCTCTGACAGGATGGATGGATCCCAACCCCTCATATCTCTAATCTAGTTCCTAAATGTCTTGTCCTTAGAGCTACATTATTTTACATCAGAGGGATAGCCAGCTGAAGACCTCCTGATTCTGATTGATTTCAATTAAGGAAAATGGTCCCCAAAATCACCTCTGGAAGACACCTCATTTGGAGACATCTTTGAGATCTTTAAGCAGAGAGGTGGTTAGTCCTCCAGCAACCCTTCACCAGAGGAATTAGTATTTCTGGAGGCTTTTGGAACTGGCCCGTCTACCTCCTGGGTTACTCTGTCCACCAACGAGATCATTGATTTAGTCTTTCAGCAGGTGTGGAAGGAGCCTGACTCACTTGAGCTGAAACCTAAGAGGCTAGTTTGGATTCTGACTCCACCTGTTGGGAAGGAATTCTGGAGTAAGGGGCTGCCGGTGGATGCCATGGTTGTGGCGGTGACCACCAAGAAGGAACTTGCTGAACAAACTTCCTCTGTTCATTCCCCTAACAGGGAGTCTATGTCAACAGGTTTGAGAAGCATGTGTATGCCTCAGTGACCTTTGCCCTTAGGTTTCTGAACTATTTCGCACATTTTGCTAGACTATGTAGGGACTTGATCAATGAACTATCAAAATCACTTTCTGGGATCATTACTGCTGAGGCTCAGTCATCTGTATCCTCTCAGTTGGCTACCCTCCAATCTATTTTGAATTCATTCATGAGGCTTATCTCGCATGCAGCCAAAGGAGGCTCAAGAGCAGCAGGTTCAGGCATATCCATTAGACGACATTCCTGGATGAGCTGGATGTGATTTTTTTGAAACCTTTCAAGAACTTGTTCATCAATGCTCTCTTTGATGACAGTCCTTTGTTTGGGCCAAAAGTGAAGGACACATTATACAGGTGTGAAAAGGATGGAGAGACCCTCTCTGCATTGGGCGTATGTTTTTTGACCCCTCAATGATCCTTTTCTAAGAATCAACCAGGTGGTCAGAAGATGTGATTCAGAAAGTCCCAAGGTCCTTTCCAGGACGCACATGGAGATAGTTCCTCTAAGGACAGAGAGAGGTACTCTAATGGACAACAACACCCTCATGGCAGAGGAGACCCGCAAAATCAGGGGTCCATAGATTCTTTCTCTGATGGACCCTATCAGCGTTCCTGAAAGGAGGCCCAGTTGTCCCCCTCTGGAGGCAACTGGGGGTTGACTATCTCTGCACCAGAGAGCATGGCTATATATAACAAGAGATACTTGGGTGCAGAGGATTATTTCCAGAGGTTATATAATTCCCTTTTCCCTTTCACCCCTAACTGCATGCAAAAGTCTCGATGTTCCACCCAATCAGAGGAAAGCAGCAGCACTAGAAATAAAAAAGCCATTAGAAAAAAAAGTCATCCAAGAAGTCCCACCAGACCATATAGAATCTGGGACTTACTCAAGCTTCTGTTTTAATGACAAAGAAAACAGGGGACTTGAGACTAATTTTGGATCTCAGCACTTTGAATAAGTCTGTTCAACATACAAAGTTTTGTATGGTCACAGTTCAGTCTGTTCTACTCTTCCTGGCAAAGGACTACTGGATGTGCTCGACAGATCTGCAGGATGCATACTATCCCATAAAAATGAACACACAATCTAGAAGGTATTTTTGATTCCATCTGGGAGCCAGTCACTATCAGTTCAGAGCATTGCCCTTTGGCTTCAGCAGAGCCCCAGGGTGTTCAAATGCATGGCAGTGGTAACAGCTCACTTGAGACTGCAGGGATTCTGACTGTTTCCATATCTAGATGACTGGTTCATTACCTCCCTGACCAGGCATCTACTAACAAGAGCAAGAGATCAGGTACTTCAGATTTGTTTGCATTTGGGGATAACTATAAATTACAAGACGTCTCAGTTACAACCTACACAAACTTTGACATTTATAGGAGCAGTCTTCCATATGATATTAGTGACAGACTCTCTTCCTCTCTCAAGAGTTCAGACTATCAGATTACAGGTCATGAAAATAATTTGCAATACCAAGATTTCAGCCTGGATGATCCTTCAAGCCTTGGGGTCAATGTCAGCTGCCATAATTTTAGTTCCTCTAGCAAGAATTCATATGAGAATTCTTCAATGGATGCTAGCAATTCATCGGTCAATTCTTTACCAACACATGTCAACACAAATACGAATCACTCAGGCATGCAAGAGATACCTCATGAGTGGAGGAGCTCCCTGGTCAACCTCGGTAAGAAGCTGAGATCCCTTATAAGATCCTCCAAAGCTAGCTACGGAAATAAAATCGCCACTAAATCCAATGACAACCACAAAGCATTCTATAGCTATGTCAAGAATCTAGATGGCAACACCCAAATCTGCTCTGAGTTACAGCACAAAGGCACGAAAATTACAGAACCAACTGATATTGCCAACATCCTGGCAGATAGGTTCAGTGCTAACTTTACCCCCCTCTCACCCCCTAAAGGGCCCATACCTATAAAGGAAGAATGCAGAGTCCCTGTAATCACAAATACGCAGGTAAAAGCTGCACTCTCTGAAGCCAAAAGCACAGCATTCATGGGACCGGACAACATCCCGGGCTGCGTTTTACACGAACTTCAGAATGAACTGGCTCCGCACTTAAGCACCATGTTCAATAATAGCCTCTCATCAGGCTTTGTGCCCACTGAATGACGCACAGCAACAGTTATCCCATTCCACAAAGGGGGAGCCACCACTGATCCTGGGAACTATCGACCTATTAGCCTGATGAGCCTGGTCTGCAAGGCCATGGAACCTATCACCATGGAACTCATAAACAAAGACATTGGTAACCTCCAAACTCTGGATCCCACCCAGTTCGGGTTTGTGAAAGGAATATCATGCCTCCTGAACCTGATCGACTTTTTTGAGGCAGTTACCAAAGCCGTGGATGAGGGTAAGGTGGTTCACACAGCCTATCTTGACCTAGCTAAGGCTTCCGACACCATCCCCCATTCTGGAATTATAGCTTAACTCACTAAACTAGGTATAAATCCCTACGTCACAAGATGGGTTGCCAACTGGCTCACTGACAGAACCCATACTGTAAAAGTTGCAGACTCCAAATCTGACCTCAAAGCAGTGACAAGTGGAGTACCACAGGGTTCTGTCCTGGGACCTCTCCTGTTTGGTATCTACTTCTCTGAAGTACAGGGTAACATAGAAGGCCTCTGGCTAATGAAGTTCACAGATAACTGCAAACTAGGAGCCATAGTCAAGTTCCCAAATGATGTGGACATCCTACAGAAGGGCCTCACTGAGACAGATGCCTGGTGTCAGAGCCATGGCCTCAAGCTCAATGCCAAAAAGTGCAGTGTCATCCCCTTTGGTAAAAACTGTACCCATGAACTACCACATAGGCAGCAATCTACTTAACACCAAATGCGTGATAAGAGACCTTGGGACCCAGGTGGACAGTAGTCTCTCCTTTGATAGTCACATCACCACAGTAGTCAGGAAGTCCTTCTACATGGCACACCTCATCATAAAAGGGTTCTCATCCAGGAAAAAAAAGGTCATTGTTCCCCTCTACTCGTCACTCATTAGACCCATTATAGAGTACAATGGCCCTTTTGGAATGTACCTCACAAGACATCTGCAGCAGCTGGAAAGGCCACAGAAGTACCTCACAAAGAGGATTACTGGCTTCAAACAAATGCCCTACACTGACCACCTCAAAAAACTCCAGCTTTACTCTGTAGCATATCGCCTACTCTGAGGTGATCTCTGCCTAACATATATAGCTATGTCAAACCCAGAGCTGTTGGACATGCTACACCTAAATAAATCCCAATCCCTCCGAGCTACATGCTCTAGGGACCTAAACCTTGTCACCACAATAAACAGGACATGCTGGAGAGATAGATTCCTGTCCCAGAGACTTCCTATACTCTGGAACAAGCTACCCATCTATGTCAAGCAAAGTTCTTCATTAGCACTCTTCAAGAAAAATCTTGATGAGTGGATGGGAAATGGGAAATACACCCCAGGGATCACTTCTGTGTCTCTGCTGGACAGTGGCACAGGAAAATAACTTTCTTGGGTGGCATAAGCTATGGAACCTTGCTGGCTAGGCTTATGTAGGCCCTTGGGCCGATAGCCTAGTACCTACCTATGAACCTATACCTCTGGTGGTGGATTCATTCAGGTCAGGTTCTACAAGGCCACCCTTTCATTCTCCCTCAGCCCAAGGCCACAGTGACCACGGATGCTTCCCATGTTGAGTGAGGGGGCATTTCCTGTGGAAAACAGTCCAAGGCAATTGGTTCCCCGAAGAGGCCAATTTGCATATTATTGTCCTAGAGGTGACAGCAGTGCTCCTAGCATTGCAGGCATTCCAGGATGCTCTCCCTTTAGGGTCAGTTGTGATTCAAACAGACACCATGTCAGTACTTTGGTACATCAACAAACAGGGAGAAACGAAATCTTACTCCTTGTGTCAAGAAGCACTCAGAGTGTAGCAATGGGTGATCTCATCCAACTGCTTTATCACAACAATTAACATCCATGGGAAGTCCAGTGTGATAGCACACAAATTGAGCAGGTCCATTCTCATACCTCACTAGTGGTCTCTCAACATGAAAGTAACAGAAATTATTTTCTGTTCATGGAGCCAGCCTTGCTGCAATCATTTTGCTTCTCCCTTAAACAATGAATGCAGCAGCTACGTTGCCTTAATCCTCCCTCCAGGGGACTCACCGAGGGATGCTTTTCTTCACGATTGGCTCCCTGGTCTACTTTATGCTTACCCGCCAATTCCACTAATTCCAAAATTCCTGCAGAAGGCTGTCAGGTTGAAGAGCAAAGTCATCTTCATTGCACCTTACTGGCCTAGACAGATTTGGTTTCCCTTCCTTTGGCTTCACCTGCTTTACCAACCTTGGATTCTGGATCTGGTGCCAGACCTCTGTTGTACCCAACAGGTGTGATTCATCTGGATATCTCAAACCTCACGTTGACAGTTTTGTTTCTCCAATTCCGTTAATAGCCAAACAACCAATGCTTTCTTCCCTGTCCATCATATTCTTTTATCTTCCCATAAGCCTTCCATAAGTAAATTGAAAAGGTTTTTTTTGCTGGGCACAACAAAAACACAGTGACCCCTTCCCAGAACTGGTACATAGTATACTTGAATTTTTGGCATAAATTTTTAATGAGGGGGGCTAGTTCCTCATTGATTAAAATTCAATTAACAACAATATTTAAATTTCATATTGGATTTAAAAGTTCTTCTGTTGCCTCTTCTAAACTTTGTAAAGCTTTTTTGACAGGCAAACTGCTGCTGAGACCCCTGTATAAGGATTGTACTCAACTATGGGATTTGAACTTGGTACTGCAGGCCTTAATTCATCCTCCCTTTGAACCAGCAGCTAAATGTGATCTTAAGTTTCTGACCTGGAAGACTATCTTTCAAGTGGCCATTACCTCTGTTAGAAGAATTTCAGAGCTTCAAGGATTGTCATCTAAGCTTCCCTTACTGATTTTTTCACAAGGATAATGTCACTTTATGTATCACTGCCTCTTTCCTTGCTAATCTGGTGTTAGAATCCAATATCAATCAATCCATTAATTTGCCAGTATTCTTTCCTAAATTTACTAACAAAGGAGAATATTTGTTGCAGATATTGGATATTCATAGACAATTGCATTTTTACTTACATAGGACAGAAGAAATTAGGAAGACAGATTAATTATTTGTGTCCTTTGCAGATTTCAAATAAGGCAAAGCAGTTGCAAAGGTAACTTTAGCCAGATGGCTGACGGATTGCATTTCATTTATCTATAACATGTAGGGTCTAACCTTGATGAATCCTCTAATGGTCCACTCAGCTGGGTCCATGGTGACCTCTTCAGTCTTTGGGCAAGGACGATTGGATGTCTAGAGCTTACATGGACGATGTATGTGCGGTTGCTGCTTGGGCAAACCCTCGCATCCTTATCACTCATTACAAACTGGACTTGAGGGGAACAGCAGCCTTTGACTCAGCTGTGCTCAGGAATATCCTTCCTTAGAGTTCACCTAGCATTTTAGGTAGCTGGGGATTCTGCTCCATCAGTTGAGGATAGAATGAAAATTGACAACATCAGATAAAAAAGTTATGTACTTACCATAATGTTCCATCTGTATTGTCCATTTTTATTCTTCCTCAACTTCCCGCTCACCAACCCCCCCCAACCCATATCACAACAGATTTCTGGTAAAATTAGATATTATAAGGACACCACTGTCCTAAATGTTGAGCTCCAGATATAGTTTATTTTGTAGGATTTATATATAAATATATGTATGTATATGTGTATATATATATATATTTATATATTGGCACCTCTTACTTGAGGTAAATCTGCAAACAGACAGACAGTAAGGGAGGAGCTTGAGAGCTTTTTGGTTACCACGGGCTTTAGTAATGGCTGAGTCAGATCCAAGGATCGGATCCGAACCCATCAGTTTAGGAAGAACGAAAATGAACAACACAGATGGAACATTATGGTAAGTACATAACTTTTTTTAAGAGGACGGAATTTACCAGGTCCACTTAATTATCATCACAATATAATTATCATAGCAGCTAATACATGGTTATAAAAACATCTATCTGAGATATATAGTCCAGAGAAATATCTGTAAAATCTATAGCAATGCTCAGGTATTGGTATTTATTGTAGGGATCTATGGGCTACTGCCACACCTTGGCAACCCTCCTCTGAAGCTCTTCTGCATCCCTCTGATGCTGGTCATCATAGCAGTGATGAACCTGCACTCCAGTGTGGTAGATCCCCATTCTCTGTCAATGCTCCCTTGCAATCCAGTTCCACACATCAGTCATAGCAAAGTTCCTGGGTTTGGCTCTCATCCTCTGCTCCAGTCCAGTATACATGGTCAACATCTGGGTCATCTCCTCATCAGTCCAGTTGGGTGCATGGACACGTCTCATCCTCCTCGAAGTGGCTATCATAATCCTCAAGTAGAAGAAATCTGTAAAGCACAAAAATACAGAAATGCCCACTGAGGTACCACTCAGTTTGCAGTTAGCAATTGTCTGATCAGGTAAATGTATCAAAATCAATATTTGAAAGTGGTGCTGATATCATGTTATAAGATCATTGGAAAATAACGGGCACATGCCACACATTATACCATTTATTTATACCTGTTGGGTGTTACATGTTACACCTGGGTGCTTTGATGCATAATAGCAATTTACACTGATGTGCATAAATGGGATTCTAAGAACTTGAATTTTAATTAACCTCATTAATTATATATGGTGCAAATGGTACTTAAAGTTGGGTGCAAACAAGGTGCACTTTGATTCTGTGATTCGGAGTGAGAGGTACATTGGCAATTGGTAGAATTTCTGTTGTGGTGAGTAGTAATTCTGTTAAAGTTACTCATTTCAAAAGGTACATATTTAAATTCATATTTACTCAAAATGGAAATTTTAACAGAAGTTATAAGTTACTAGAATGATGTTGTATTGAACTTTATGCATACAGGTGTTGGTCTTCTAAATAGTTTGTTTCAGTTCCATATGCAGTTGCATAGACAGCCTTCTATTGCAAATGTTAACAGTATATGAAGGATGATTTACGGATTATCAACAATTCTTTCTGGTAATTCCTTGCACTCTGGGGTGTATTTACTGTGGATTCTGACACTATCCTTGCTTAGTATTTGATGTTGATATTATGGATATTTCTTATTTCATGTCACCTAACAAAATTGTTATAAACATGCACTGTTGCTGATACAGCTATGTCTTCAGTGATGATTCTTTGCAAATATTATCAGTACCTTTTCAGTGTACTACGTATCCATACGGTCTGTGGCCTTGCTATGGATCCTGAGGTTTACCAAGTTCTTCAGACTGTTATTTGTTGTATTTGAATGTGACATGCAAATTATGTTATGTTGGTTTTACCAGTGTTATGTATGAAGGCATTGTTATTATTTCTAATATGTCACATTAGTACAGACATTTTCAGTGTACTGGAATGCACAACATTTATGTTGATATATGATGTCCACAGAAGGAAATGCATAAATGGGCTCAAACATTAATATTATCATGTATGTATCATTGTCTTTCAGATCACCAACCATCCTAGGGGTGAAAACTTTTTCCCCCAGGAAACTGACATCATAATTGATGCTCTCCGCCAACACAGAAGGACACTCCTAGGCCATTCAGGTGATACTATTTGGGGAAATGAAATCTGGATGGACCTCACCAACTTGATCAATGCAGTTGGAGGTCGGAAACAATCCTGTGAGGCCTGTAGATGACACTGCTTGGACATGATTCTTTGTACAGCCAATAGAGTGACAAATTATGACAGATCGAGGGATGCCACCAGTGGTGGACCACCACTGACCCCCCTCCCCCATGACATCACAATTTTTCTGGCCTCACTAAATACATTAAGAGGGGAGCAGCACATCCCTGGTGGTGGGAATGTAGCTGGAGTTCCAGCATGGACATATATGTATTTCCATATATGTGTATGTACATATATGTATTTACATGGATGTGTATTGTGACAATCACTGCATATTGATGTAGCATGCATATTCATTTATTGCTGTTTTTTATTTACAGCAGCACTGTTTACTGTTATATTGTTGTTTCCCTACCATTGAATACTACAGTTACATCCAGTGGAGGGAAAAGCCATGCATTTTCAAGTGCAGAAAGACCAGGTATGTTAAAACAACATTGTCATAGCTTTCAACAGTATACATCACATCTGATACCCAACATTTTTGTCAATATTTGTCAATACAGGCTCATCTGCTGTACAGTTTCAACTTCCATCATGTGAGCATTTCCAGCCAGTATGACTGTGTTGTATATGTGATGCTGTCAGTATTCGTTTTGCTAAATACATGACTGTGTTATCTTTCTCTTTACTTTCCCACTGCAGGATACATAATACAACCACCAATTCCTACACAGCACAAGTCTGTCAGTGGTATCCTATTATGTTTTATACTTGTACTTGTTGATAATCTTGTAGTTGACCTCTATTAATACTTTGTTGTTCTTACCATTCCTAGGTCAGTCTGCATCAATGTCCTAAGGGGACACATGAGTGTTATGTGTATGTCACAAGGTCTGTATGTTTTAACTGTGTTCACCTGGGTAATGGTGTAAATGCTGTGATCAGTAATGCTGCTTTTTCTCCCTGCACTAGTTGAAGTTCATCCCATGCCTACACCATCTTCCCACGAGTGTTTGTCAGGTGTATTTTTTATATATCACATATGTCATTCATGTATGTTGGCCATGTAAACAGATTATATACATATTTTATGTACATTCAGAGAAACATACAGTTGACTGCAAGTGAAATAATTAGTATTTGTACTATTACAGTATCTCTCTCTCTCTCTCTCTCTATATATATATATATATATATATATATAATATATAGTGTGTGTGTGTGTGTGTGCCATACGTCTTTGATATCTGTCATGTGATGTAGGCACATTGTCCTGATCTGTGTCTTTGTGTCTTGTAGTGCATCAACTATCTGCATCATCCAGCAGTCCAACCAGTGATCGTGATGTTGTTCATGATGTGTCTCAACATGTAGTATGGCCCCTGGCACAGAGGACCTTGAAATATTTGCAGAGTCCATCCATGAGGCTGACAGTGATGTTGCAGCAGATGTAGCCTCAGATGTGGAGGTACACCTGTCTAGCCATTCAAAAAATGCTGCCACAGTGGATGTTGAACAGGGCGAGGCCATTGACCAACACACCACAGCTGACAGCACTGCTACTGGCAGTTCAACAGAACAACCAGAAATAGGGTGTCATGGTAGACGTAATTGAGCAGTTGTTGTACATGGTTAGGTGTCAGATGGTGTCTGGCTCCTGCTGCAGTCAAATGAATGATCACAGCAACGGCATCATTCAGACATCTGTGCACTTGCCTGTGCCACAAATCATGTGGCACACCAGCTACTTGTCATGCATGAAGGAGAAGAGCACATATACAATGAGATTATGGCTGCATTGGCCATTCAGAATGAGAGTCTGCTAGCTGTGCCATAGTTGGTGGAAATCCTGGCCTCTACAGCACTGCAGCAGTGTCATACTACCAGTAGGATTCTGCATTCCATGACTGAGCTCAGCAGATTGCAATCTGTGAGATGCAGGCCTCCTGTCCACAGAACCCCATTGGTCTTTGGGAATCACTGTCCATAGTGTAACCCACACAGAGTTCAGCTGCTGGCACATCTGCTAAGGTCCCACCAGTCACAAGGCCTTCACCTCACAGTCATGCTCCTTCATCTCAACATGGTGTTGTACCCCCAGTCATCTCCACTGTGGAACAACTAGAGAAAGATGTGTCTGTGTGTGGTCATGGCAGGGCAGACCATGGTATGAGACATCAGTAAGATCACACAAGACTGTGTTAGATTGTGTCCAACAATGTAGTACACTTAGCTGGCTCATATTATTGCAATACCACTGTATTGTGATATGTGTTTTCTGAAAATAAAACTTCTGCATTATGTCCTGCATGATTTCTCCTTTTTCATGTTATCATAATGTAGAAATATGTATGTGTAGGACTGATGTCTGTCCCTTATTGGTTACTATACATTGATACAACAATTTGAGTGTGTATGCATACCTTTGTAAGTTGTGCCCTGAACTGATAATCTGTGATCTGATGTCAGGTTTCATTCCATCCTCATCTTATGGGTTTGGATCCAACTCCGCCATTGCAAATGCTCATGGCAACCAGAAAACTCTCAAACTACTCCCTTACCCACAGTGCACCAACCCCAAGTACCTCAGATCTCATTTGCCGCTTCCAGCGAAAGACATAGTGTTTCAGTGTTCTGATACCTCCCCAGTGAGGACGTCCCTAAGAAGAGAACGTGCAAGAGGAAGCACTTAGACTTTTCCAAGGAGTCAGTCACTGAAGACACAGACTTTGATGATGGTGAAATGTCCCCACGGTCACCTCTTGAAGATGTCCAGTTTGGAGACATTTTTGAAATCCTGAATCAGAGAGGTGGCTTGAAGTCCAGCAACCCTTCATCTGAGGAGTCTGTGTTGCTAGAGGCATTTGGTACCAGCCTGTCTATCTCCTGGGTGACTCTGCCTGATGATGACCTCATAGATTTGATCTCACAGTGGGCATAGAATACCCCAGGTACCATTGAACCAATCCCTCGGAGACCCGACAAAGTTTTAACAGCTTAAGAGGACAGGCAGTTTTGGGCAAAAGGCATGCCTGTTGATGCCGTGGTCATGGTAGTGGCCATAAAAAAGGTACTATCTGAAGAGATTTCCACTGTCCATCCTCTGAGCAAGGAGTCTTGGTCAATGGACAGGTTTGGGAAGCATGAACTATTTTGCACCTTTCACTAGGTTACAGAAAAGCCTAGTAAAGGAACTTTCTGATACCCTTTCAGGATCTATTTCTGAAGAGGTACAGGCATCTTTTACTTCTGAGTTGGCTGCCCTGCAATCAATTTCCAATTCTTCTATGAGGTTAATGTTCCAATGGGAGACACCACTCTCGTGGCACAGGTGGCCTGCAGAACCAAGGGTCTAGAGATTCCTTTTTCAACAGACCCTTCCAGCACTCCTGAAAGGAGGCCTGATTGTCCACCTCTGGAGGCAATCGTGGATCAATTATCCCTGCACCAGAGAGCCTGACTAAAGACAACAGATACATGGGTGTAGAAGATCATTTCCAGAGGTTACATAACACCCTTTTCCCTTTCTCCTCCAATCTCAAGACAAATCCTCGATGTTCCACCCAGTCAGAGAGAACAAGCAGCACTTCAAATACAAAATCTGATAGAAAAAAAGAGTCATCCAATAGGTTCCACCATACCAGATAGAATCAGGAACTTATTCAAGACTCTTTTTAGTGCCAAAGAGAACAGGGGACTGGAGACCAATCTTGGATCTCAGCAACTTGAACAAATCAGTTCTACACACCACGTTTTGGATGGTCACAGTTCAGCTGATTCTCCCATTTCTAGGCAAGGACGATTGGATATGCTTCATAGACCTTCAGGATGCATACTATCACATAAAAATGTACAGGCACTCTCCAGAAGGTATTTATGCTTTTGGCTGGGAGCCAGTCACTACCAATTCAGAGTTCTGCCCTTTAGCCATACCACAGCCCCCAGGGTGTTTACCAAATGTATAGCAGTAGTGGCAGCTCACTTGAGACTGCAAGGATTCCGGGTGTTTCCATATCTAGACAACTGGCTCATTACCACCCCAACCAGGCAGCAAGTAATAGAGGCAAGAAATCAAGTTCTTCAGACATGTTCTTATCTGGGGATAAGCATAAACTACGTAAAATCTCACTTGGGACTACTCAGAAGTTGGAGTTTATAGGAGCATTGCTCAACATAAAGTCACTGATAGCTTCAATGCCTCCTCTAAGAGTTCAGACCTTAAGAACACATGATAAGGAAAATAATCTGCAGTACCAAAGTCTCTTGCGCTTGGTTCTTCAAGCCTTAGTATCAGTGGCAGTGGCAATAACTTTAGTACCTTTAGCCAGGTTTTACATGAGAATTCCACAATGGATGGTAGCCACACAGTGGTCAATACTTTACCATCCACTGTCAACCCTGTTATGTATTACACAGATTTGCAAGAGAGATCTCAAGTGGTGGATTCAGTCAGAACAAGTCCTACATAGCCGTACATTCATTACCCCTCAGCCCAAGGCTATAGTGACCACGGATGCTTCCCAGTAAGGGTGGGGGAGGTATTACCTGGGGAAGACAGTCCATGGAAATTGGTCCCCTGAAGAGGCCAATTTGCATATCAGTGTTCTAGAGATGAGAGCTGTGCTTTTAGCATTGCAACCCTTTCAAGAAGCTCTCCCTTTGGGAATGATTGCATTTCAAGTGGACAATATGTCAGTAGTTTGGTACATCAACAAACAGAGAGGACCAAATATTACCCCTTATGTCAAGAAGCACTCTGAGTGGCAATGGGCGATCTCATCCAACCACTTTCTCATAGCAACTCACATTCCGGGTATCCATTGTGATAGCAGACAAGCTGAGCAGATGCATTCTTCTACCTCAAGAATGTGGCGGAGATGATATTTTATCAGTGGGACCAGCCTTCCTGCAATCTTTTTGCTTTTCCTCTGAACAACAAGTGCAGCAGCTACTTTTCCTTCATCCCCTCACAGGGGGAGCCGCTGAGGGTTGCTCTGCTCCCCTGGCCTTCTTCATGTCTATCCACCAATCCCGCTAATTACCACATTTCTGCAGAAAGATGCCATGTTGAAGAGAAAAGTTATTCTCATTGCACCTTTCTGGCCTTGAGAGATTTCATTCCCCTTCCTTTGGCCTCACTTACTCCACCAATCATGGATTCTAGATCGGACTCCAGACCTCCTGTTTCATATGACAGGCATGATTCATACAGACATACCAAACCTCAGGCTGACTGCCTGGCTTCTCCAATTCCATTAGTAGCTAGACAACCTATGCTGTATTCTCCAGTCTGTCAGTTACTTTTATATTCACACAAACCATCAACACATAAACTCTATTCCAGTAAATGGAGAAGATTTGCTTACTGGGCCCACAAGAATAACATTGATCCATTTTCAGCCCCTTTGCATAGTATTCTTGAATTCTTAACCATACTTTTTATAGAGGGAGCAAGCTCCTTCACAGTGAAGGACCAGCTAGCAGCGATCTCAAATTTTCACACAGAATTTGAAGGTGTTTCTGTTGCCTCCTATAGACTATGCAAAACCTTTTTTTGCAAGGTACTGTCTTCTAAGACTTCCTTTCAGAGAACGTGCTCCCTCATGGGATCTTAATCTGGCCTTGCAACAACTTACTCCATGTCACTTTGAACCAGCAGCTAAATGTGTACTACAGTATCTGTCTAATAAAACAGTTTGACAAAATGCCATTTGAAATGCTGTTAGATGATCTGTTCTTTCAACAATATAATCAAGACCCTTCTTTTACTACATAACACACAATTATTTGAGGTCTCAGAATTACACACATGGGAATATTAATTTCATAAAATATGGTATTAATCAAACATTAATGAAATTGTATTTACAGCTGTGAAACAATTATGCCTGTTAATAAAAATATTTACATTAAGGATGACCATCATATTGTAAGAGTAAATAACATTTTCACTAGACCTTTACTTGATTATTATATTATTTTCTGTGTTTGTAGTAATGGTTATTTGGATAAATTAGAATAAGATTCAATGTAAATTTACTAAGAGAATCAGAATATTTAATGTACTTTCCTATGTAGAAAGATGTGTTAATTCAAAATTATATTCCATACATTACAAATATTTCAGATATAAATTTATTTTGGATTTAAAGTTTTTGCTAGAGACATCGGATCCATCCTTGGCAGTTCTAATAGACTTTAGGCTGTGAAGCTGGAGCTCCTCCCCTTACCCATAATCACTCTCTTCTCTTTGGATACCTCAGATCTCGTTTGCCGCTTTAGTGAAAAGACGTGGTCAGCACTAGCTCAAGTGTAGGATAACGAGATAAGTGAAATTACTAAGTTTCTTTTTCCAGTTTGATACTGTTTTCCTTTATGTTTGTCTTCCTCATCCTCCTCTAGTTTATTAAAAAAAAAAAAAAAAATATATATATATATATATATATATATATATATATATATATATATATATATATATTTTATATATATATATATATATATATATATATATATATATAGTGTTAGACAAGTTTAGTAGTTGTTGTTAAATTATTTCGTTTTTTCCACTGGCCCTTCTGCCTTTACAGGATGTCTTATTATTTCTTGGTATTTCTCCCTTACCATCGTTGGTATTATTCTGTTTTCTACCCGTGGTTATAGTTGTTACCATTGCTGGAATTTTGCTTGCTTGGTCTCTTCCTTTTTATAGGTATTCACCCTCTGAGATGTCTGATAAACTTCCCAGATTTAAGAAGTGTGCTGCTTGCAGACACAAAATCCCCAGTTTCAACAGCCATTCACAATGTGTCTATTGCCTTGACCAGCTCACCTTAACAAAGACTGTGAGATTTGTGCTAGTTTTAATAACCAGGCCCTGGTCAAAAGAAAGAACAAAGCCATTTTAAAGGGATTTCTTCCTTCAACTTCTGGAGTCCCATACTCTACCAAGAAATCATCTCGGCAGGATCAGTACAAGCATAAAGATTCTAGTAAGTGATCCTGACTGGTCTCCGCCTGTGACTTCAAGTTCCACTATACTTAAGAAGATTACTAAGATGTTGGATCTCTGACCACCTCTAAGGCTCTGACCATGACAAAATCAAAGTTTTTGGATCCATCCTCCCATTCAGATCCATCCCTATCTAAGCCAAAGTCACCTCAAGTTCTGAATAAGTTCTGTCCAGAGCCAGTGACATTGAGGCTACACTCTCCTTTTCTGCAGGACATGCCTCAAAGAGTTTCCCATCCAGCTTCCACTTCATCCTCACTCAGGTCATCAAGAAACTTAGAAGCAGATGTGGATAGGATGATGAGATAGTTTCTCAGAACCCAGATACAGTTGGGGTTATTCTGTCTCCATCTCCCATTGGAAACATGAGTCTTCCTAGTACACAGATCCAGCCACTGACTCCTACTCTTATCCGCCCAGTGATTTTGGAGATTTTGGACCTAAGACATCTGAGTATGTCTATGTTGGATCAGAAGATTTGGCCTTTTTCAACTCCAACACTTTCTCCGATTCAGATGGGTCTGACACTACCGGATCTGGAGGGATCTCAGAGCCATAGCATCAACACTGGATCTGGGAGACTGGGATTGATTCAGATGTTCTTGAAACTGTCCTTCCCCCTTGGAGCCTTGCTGCTAGACAGCTCATCCCCAACTTCTTATTCCAGGCTGGAATCGGGGGGGGGGTTGGGTTTTGTCCTTCGCAGGTTTCTTTGGACCAAATGGGGGCCAAGCTTGGCTCCCCTGTGGATTTAGCCTTTAAAGTAGTGGAGAGAGTTTTCTCTGCTTCTTGGGAAAAGACATTCTTGTCCTCCTTGGGTCCACCCCAAATTCAACTGTCTTCCTTTGGAAGCTGTGTCTTTTCATCCTGTCCTGTCAGGTCAGCTGATCCAATCAAACTTTAGTTGGTCATCATTGAGGACTCAGCTGGCACTTCTGAATCCTCTTCACAGCTTCCCACTGAAGAGCCTCCTCAGAAGCTGTTGTGTAAGAAGAGACACCTAGATTCTCCACAAGAATCTTTAACCAAAGACACTGACTTTGATGAAGGGGAAGGGTCCCCCAGATCACCCCTTGAGAACATCTCATTTGATGAAATAATTGAACTTCTTAGACAGAAAGATGTCTGGCCATCTGACCCCTCCCTTCCCAAAAGGAGTCAATGTTCCTTGAAGCTTTTGGACCCAGCTCAGCTATGACTTCTGTAGTACCTTCGACAGATGAGATGGTAGACCTTATCTCCCACTGGGACTGGAAGGATCTGAATGTTGCAAAGCACATTCCCAAATAGCCTGACAAATACCTTGTAGCATCTTAAGGATAGGACTCATTGGGGCAAGGATCCCTCAGTGGATGCTATGGTGGTTGCAGCAGCCACTAAGAAAGAACTCATGGAACAGAATTATTCTGTCCATCCCTCTAATAGGGAATGTAGGATGTTGGACAGATATGAAAAGCATACCTATGCTTTAGTGACCTTTGCCTTTAGGTCTCTATATTATCTGGCACATATGTGACAAGATTCCAGAAGGAATTGATCAAGCAGTTTTCCATTACCATCTCTGGGTCCATGTCTGCGGAGGACAAAAAGTTTCTTCACAACTGGCCACCCTTCCTTCCTCACCATTGCTTTCATAAGACTGATTTCTCATGCCTCAGAGGGATCAGCTAGATTAGTGGGTTCAGGTATAACTGTCAGGAGGCATGTGTGGATGTGTGATTATGCGAAAACTTTGACATCTCTCAAGCTGAATGAGTGATTTCTTCACTTACAGTGATGGCTAGAAACTCCAGATTTTCTTCTCCTGTTCTCCACATTCTTATGTCATTCCAGAAGGCCTCTACCAGGAATGTTTAAAAGAGCAATTGGAAAAAAAATTTGATCTGGGCTCAACAGAGATATCTAAATCCTTTTTCAGCACTGATTCCAGCTATTCCTTGATTTCCTGGCTTCCATTTTTAGTAATGGGGTTAGTTATTTGACAATTAAGGTGCAACAAGCTATAATATCAAATTTTCAACTAGGTGAAAATACTTTTTCTCTAACTTCCCTGAAATTATGCAAAGCTTTTTTTAAGGGCATGTTGCTGCATTGGCCTCATATTAAGGACCCTATCCCTCCTTGGGACCTTACACCTATCCTTCAAGCCTTAACTCTGTCCCCTTTGAGGCTGCAACCAGAGCAGAATTTAAGTATTTATCATGGAAAACACTTTTCTTGGTTGCCATTACATTGGTTAGATGGGTATCAGAGCTCCATGCACTTTCTTCAAAGCCACCTTATCTAATCTTTCTTAACGACAAAGTATCCCTCTGGACAAACTCTTCTTTCCTGCCTAAAGTGCTTTCAGAAGCTAACCTTAACCAGTTTATTAACGTACCAGTTTTCTTCCCAGATATTTCTAACAAAAGTGAATACATGCTCTTATTAGATTTGCATCGACAACTCAGATTTTATATTATAGAACTAAATACTGAAACAAGTCAGAACAACTGTTTGTCTCCTTTTCCAAAGCTAAATTGGGAAAAGCAGTGTCAAAAATAACCTTAGTCAGATGTCTCACTGATTGCATTGTTTTTGTTTACAACACTAAAGGACTATCATTCCCCAAATGTCTTAAAGCTCACTCTTCCAGGGCTATGGCTGCATCATCTGCTCCAAAGCTTATATAGATAACATTTGTGCAGCTCCTACATGGTCTAATGCTCATACCTTTACATCTCATTACACGCTAGACATTTTGTGTAGGAATAGAGCAGGTTTTGGCTTTGGTGTACTCTGGAATATCCTTCTTTGAGGACCGCCCAAGACTATTCTAGCTGGGTACTCTGTCCCATCAGTTGAGGAATGGATGAGAAAGACATCATCTATTATAGCTATGTACTCACCATAACTCTGCATCTATGTTGTGTGTTTTCATCCTTCCTCAACTTCCCACCCTCCAGCCCCTTGTCCTTTTGATTGTCTCATAGTATGCCCTGAGGGATATTCCTTAATGGTCTTTCTGTGGGAGCCCCAGATACTCTTCTCTGCATTCTTCCACATTGCTACTCTTTAGTAATATCTTGCCCTCTTTGCATCAAAAATTGTTAGTGGATGATACTATTTTGTATTGTTGTGGTTAACTGAGTAGTGGGCAAACTTAATCTGAGGTAACTAAGGTGAAGAGAGAGAGAGAGATTGTGCTTAAGGGGAGGACCTCAGGCTACAGAGCCTAAAGTCTATCATAGTGGCTGAGAATGGATCCGATGTTGGCTCCGAAAACCATCAGTTGAGGAAGGACAAAAACAGACAAAAATAGATGCAGAGTTATGTTGAGTACATAACAGTAATTATGTTTCTTCTCTCTGTATAATTTATTCATCCTCTGTCCCCCAGGAAGCATTTCACAAAGGAACCTCCACACTGTCTTTTTTTTTATCTGTTCTATGCTCCTCCCTATCTCAGTCTGCCCCAGTTCTTGTAACTTTACATTACCATACCTGGTAGTTAGCGCCCTTTCCCTTTAGCTGCTGCTCTGTCTCACCTTGCCAGTATTGCTTTATTTCCTCTGCTATTATAGTACTGTTTCCCCTTTTACATATCCAAATATCTCTTCTTTCCAGTTATATTTAGCCTCTGTCCGTGTACTCTCTGGAACATAATATTGCACCTTTCCCGCCCTCACTCCTTATGATTCAGACTCTGTCAGCTGCTACAGGCTGATCTGCAGGCATTTTTACACTGGCGATAGTCTTATTGCTGCCTGTTGTTACAGGCTTTCTGAAACACTGGCTCATCCTGCTCCGTTCACCCTCCACAGCGCTCTGGGCTCACTCCGCTCCCCTACCCTGCATTTATAGTATCCCAACCACACCCATTGCTCCACCCCACACCATCTCCACCACTCACACTCCCTTACGTCATTATTACATCACCCCTCACTACTTACCCATTCACATATAGTACATCCCTGCATTTCATAGCCACACCTCCACCTAGAAACACCTCTCCCTTACATAACCATGGCTATCATGCAACTAAGTCTAATCTGCCTTCTCATAATTCTATATAGCCCCACAAGTAACCAGTCTATCAATATCACTAAACGTAGTAGCCCAACACAACACTATGCACTCTCACATGCAGACACCTCACATTACAATAATATCTGTCCACAGCTTTTCAGGAACAACGCAACTGACCAATTAAAAACAAAACACATATGTATTCATTCCAACTCCAAAAACACCTTCTCATGCTCATCTCCAAGCATCTGTTCCACACTTTCAATATCAGGCTCACCATAAGTGGGGATATCCACCCCAATCCAGGCCCAAATCTATCTTGCCCAACACAAAACACTTCAGCACAATTATCGGAACATACTTCCCCCATTACTTTCATCCCCAGGCAAATGTCCAATAATGGCAAAAATAACCATCTCTTAATACTAAATATCAATATTAGAAGTATCAAAAATAAAGTGCCTGAACTTCAGGCCACAACAGCACAGTACTCTCCAGATATAGTTGCTATAACAGAAACCTGGCTAAATAAAAACATACCTGACTCAGAAGTTCTCCCAGATGACTATAACATCATTAGGCAAGATCGACCCCTTTGTAAAGAAGGTGGAACTTGCCATACTGTATAAATCCACTTTAACTCTACTCAACATTTACAACTCCTACCCCTCTCCCAGTAATTGGGACATAGTTTTTGGGGGTTTAGTTGGAGTTGTGAGATAACTATCACCATCATTGCCATGTATATCCCTCCTGATAATACACATGCTAGCCTTGAAGACTTATTATCCTGATGCTCTACCACATACTCACAAGAAACCCTCATTCTGGGGCGTTTCAGCCTAGACAGGTTCACTTGTATATCAGAAGCACCAAGTAATCTAATAAATTTCCATAGCTACCAGCATCCAGTCCAATTTCCTACTAGATGTGATAAAAACTCTAAAAGGGAATCCATCTTAGAATGGGCACTAACTAACAACTCCACACTGTATTCCCAGATAGGTAGTCTCCCATATAACTTAAGTGACCACAACCTAATATACTTAATATGTAGCAGAACAAACCAGTGCAAAACCACTACTTATAGATCCACACGAAACGCAAAAACATTCTCCCCCGATGTCCTCAAAACATTACTGTATAACTGTGACTGGACTCCTCTAAAAACTCTCCTACTTGACCGGGCTGTAGCCTACTTCAGCAAAACATTTCTAAAACAGCTAGACACTGTTGCTCCACTGCGCAAGGTCAAAGTTAGAACCTCTCAAAACCCCTGGCTCAGCAAAGAAACCAAACAAATCCTCAAGTCCAGAGACACTGCCTGGTTCTACTACTAAAGAACCAAGGACATGCAAAGCCTAACTAATTATCGAGAGCTGTGCAACCATGCAAAAAAACGCATTAGACAGGACAAAAAAATCTTATTATACTACCTTGTAAACTAAATACCAACACAATCCCCAAAAATGTTGGAAAAGTTTAAACCAGTTGCTAAAACCCACCCAAACGGCTACCACTCCTGATACTAAAGTTCCTAGTGAAACACCATTCATCTCACACTTTGTGAACTCAATTCTATCCCTAGTATCACAGGATGATTCCAACCTCACTATCTCTCCCTCCATGAACAATACTAATGCATGCTTTACCATCAAAACAGTGTCCACCAGCTGTGTCAAAAGTATACTCTCCAAACTAAAAACCTCGTCAACTGCAGCAGACCTACTCCCTAGCTACTTCTTAAAACTCACAGCAGATGCTATTGCAATCCCAATCTCCACTCTCAGAAATAGATCTATTACTGGAAACTACATTCCCAAACTCTGGAAGATATCCCATGTTACTCCCATACACAAAGGGGGGACCTCCACTGAACTTAATAACTATAGACCCATTTCAATACTATTCCCCTGGCCAACATCTTAGAAAAATGCATTCATACCCAGGTGCTCCAATACCTCCTAGACAACAATATCCTGCTCTCTGCTCAACATGGTTTCAGACCCACCCATAGTACCACTACAGCCTCCCTCTGCTTCTCAGACACAATAAATCAACTCAAAAATAAAGGCCTGCAGGTGTCGTCTCTTTTTGGATATGTCCAAAGCATTTGACGCAGTATCCCACCAAATCCTGCTAAATAAACTAAACCAATATAACCTATCAAAATCCACAGTAACCTGGTTCCATAGCTACTTAACTGACAGGTACCAGGCTGTGAAATGGGAAAATTCTCTCTCACTTCTGTTAGCAATAACTACAGGAGTCTCACAGGGGCCTATCATAGGACCCCTGCTTTTCACAGTTTTCACAAATGACCTCCATACATCCACACAGCATGCATATATTATTCAGTACGCAGACGATGATGGAAGAGCTCTCCGATCTTGTAGCCCAGGCAGGTATGACCCTACCCTGAGTGGCATCCTACCATCACCCAGAATGATACCACAGTACAAGGACAAAATGATTTTCAACAATTGGCTAAGCTTCTGGTGTCATTCTAAGGGGATCCAGTATCTCTCTGCCTGGGACGACATGGTCGACAGACCACGATGCTTTGCCAGAGATGGCCTGCACCTGTCGCCCCCGGGATTCCGGATACTGGCTAAGGCTCTTGCCGTCCCTACAGTGCCTTTTTTAGGCAAGGTTCAAATGACAAATTCACCACTGTAACAGGAACAGGCAAGCAAAAACTGAGGGTAATGCTACTCAATGCTAGAAGTCTAAATCTCAAAATGCACTCACTCGAGGCACTCCTTAAAATGGAGAACATCGATATCTGTGCAGTGAATGAGACCTGGTTCAAGGCTCTAGAAAGCGCCTCTGCATTACCAGGCTATAACTCATACCACACTTTTCGGCCATTTAACCTGGACCAGAACACCAAAGGTGGAGGTGTGTCCATATTTATTAAGGATATCCACACCTCCAGGCTAGTTGCACACCTTAATGCATCCGATATTATCCAAGTGCAACTAACTATGTGCAAAACTGCAATCCAAATTGTAGCTTGCTACAGATCCCCCACCATGCCCCAGGATTCCCACTCCTCTTTTCTTGATATACTGGAAAATATTAGGGTTCAACCAAACACCCTAATAATGGGTGATTTCAACTACCCCACCATTAACTGGAAAAACTACTCATGTACCAACTCCTTCGCTCAACGCTTTCTGGAATTCATAAATTCCAATGCCCTGGATCAACTTATCCACAGCTCCACCAGGGGCAACAATATCCTAGACATTACCAACATGAGTTACCAGTGTTCGACATCTGAAATCAACTCCTTGTTGGTCAGATCTGACCATAAGCTAATCACCCTAGATATCCACATCCCACCCCCACCCACCACTAAGGAAACCATGGTAAAACATTTCTCCAAAGCCAACTTCATGCTTCTTAAGACAGAAGTAGCGAACTTCATGACACCCATTCAGATGGACAGTACAGTTATGACTGCTGAATCCTACACAAATGCACTCTATATGCACTTACACAAGTGCATGGATCGTGCTATCCCAAACAGAACCAAGATGCTATCCTTCAAAAAAAGGAAGCCAATCTGGTGGTCCCCTGCCATAAACAAACTCTACAACAGAAGGTAGAACTGTTGCAAAAGAGAGTAAAATCCCATGAGTGGAGGAGATGCCTGGTCAGCCTCAGTAAGAAGCTGAGATCCCTTATAAGATCCCCCAAAGCTAGCTATGAAAACAAAATTGCCACTGATTCTAAGGGCAACCACAAAGCATTCTACAGCTATGTCAAGAATCTCAATGGCAACACCCAGATCTGCTTTGCGTTACAGCACAATAGCACAAAAATTACAGAACCAGCTGATATTGCCAACATCCTGGCAGATAGGTTCAGTGCTAACTTTACCCCCCTCTCACCCCCTAAAGGGCCCATACCTATACAATAAGAATGCAGAGTCCCTGTAATAACATCTGTGCAGGTAAAAGCTTCACTCTCTAAAACCAAAAGCACAGCATACATGGGACCGGACAACATCCCAGGCTGCATTTTACACGAACTTCAGAACGAACTGGCTCCCCACCTAAGCACCATGTTCAATCATAGTCTCACGTCAGGCTTTGTTCCCACTGAATGACACACAGCAACAGTTATCCCACTTCACAAAGGGGGAGCCACCACTGATCCCAGGAACTATCACTCTATTAGCCTGACGAGCCTGGTCTGCAAGACCATGGAACGTATCATCATGGAACTCATAGTCAAAGACATTGATAAACTCTGAACTCTGGACCCCACCCCGTTCAGGTTTGGGAAAAGCAGATCATGCCTTCTGAACCTGATCAACTTCTTTGAGGCAGTCACCAAAGCTGTAGACGAGGGGAAGGTGGTTCACACAGCCTATCTTGACCTTGCCAAGGCTTTTGACACCATCCCCCATTCTGGAATTATAGCTAAACTCACTAAACTAGGTATAAATCCCTACATCACAAGATAGGTTGCCAGCTGGTTCACTGACAGAACCCACACTGTAAAAGTTGCAGACTCCAAATCTGACTTCAAACCAGTGACAAGTGGAGTACCACAGGGTACAATCCTGGGACCTCTCCTGTTTGGTATCTACTTCTCTGAAGTACAGTCTAACACATATGGCCTCTGGCTAATGACGTTCACAGATGACTGCAAATTAGGAGCCATAGTCGAGTCTCCAAATGATGTGGACATCCTACAGAAGGGCCTCACTGAGACAGATGCCTGGTGTCAAAGCCATAGTATCAACCTCAATGCCAAAAAGTGCATTGTCATCCCCTTTGGTAAAAACTCTGTACCCATGAACTACCACATAAATGGCAGTCCACTTAATGCTGAATGTGTGATAAGACACCTTGGGACCCAGGTGGACAGTAGTCTCTCCTTTGATAATCAGATCGCCACAGTAGTCAGAAAATCCTTCTATGTGGCACACCTCATCACAAAAGGGTTCTCATCCAGGAAAAAAGAGGTCATTGTTCCCCTCTATTCGGCACTCATTAGACCTATTATAGAGTACAATGCCCCTTTTGAAATGTACCTCACAAGACATCTGCAGCAGCTGGAAAGGCCACAGAAGTACCTCATAATGAGGATTACTGGCCTCAAACAGATGCCCTACACTGACTGTCTCTAAAAACTCCAGCTTTACTCTATAGCATATCGCCTACTCCGAGGAGATCTCTGCCTAACATACAAAGCTATGTTAAACCCAGAGCTGTTGGACATGCTACACCTTAAGAAATCTCAATCCCTCTGAGCTACATGCTCTAGGGACCTAAACCTTGTCACCACAATAAACAGGACATGCTGGAAGGATAGATTCCTGTCCCTGAGACTTCCTATACTCTGGAACAAGCTATCCATCTATGTCAAGCAAAGGTCCTCATTAGCACTCTTCAAGAAAAATCTTGAGTGGAAGGGAAATAGGAAATACACCCTGGGGATCACTTCTGTGGCTCTGGCTTGACAGGGGCACAGGGAAATTAACTTTCTTGGGTGGCATAAGCCAGGGAACCTTGTTAGCTAGGCTTACCTAGGCCACAGGGCTGGTAATCTAGTACCTACCTATGAACCTGTGATACTACCTTAACCTATGCTGCACAAAATATTCCCACCCTCCTGCAAACAAGTCAGATAGCATTCTTTGATGTAGACAATTACCTTACCAAAGCCCAACTTATCCTCAGTCCTAAGAAAACGCAGCTAATGATTATAACCAGTTCTAACAAAAACTCCAATAGCAGTCAATTCACCATCTACTCTACAAACACTACTACAATTACTCCAGTGGCACAGGCTAAGCTACTAGGAATAACCATAGACTGCCACCTAAAATTTGATAGTCATTTCAGCTTAACTATAAAAAAAAGTACATGCCAAACTGGGATCACTCTACAGCATTAATCTGTTTCTCACCTTCAATACAAGATCCACTATTGCTTGCTCCCAACTACTATCCACCCTACTCCATGCATCCCTCATTCTAACTAATCTCAATAAAACTGATCTAGGCAAAATGGAAGCCTGTTACAACAGAATTGCCCACTTTGCTGCAAATTGTCCATATAGAGCCCATCATTGTACTGCTCTGCACCAGCTCCACTGACTTGAACTGCCCAACCTACTAACTTATAATCAGCTCTGGCTCTGTCACTCTATCTTTTACTTCCCCAATAAGTGTCCTGCCCTCAAAAACCTAGCACAACAGCACTCATCCACAAGGCCTCTTCGATCATCAAACAAACTATTACTAGAAGTCATCAACAGCAATAATAGCTTTGGAAGCTTTCTATATAGTAGTACAGTGGCTAGAAAATGGAACACTCTCCCTGTTAGCATACAAAACATATCCTCTAAACCCTCCTTTAAGAACCTCATCAGGCAACATCTGAAGCAAAGTTGGCTGTGCTATGACTGCTCCCCAGGCTAGAGCAACCAGTCAAGGCACATAAACTATGCCCATCTTACTTACTAAATTTTCACTTTCACTCACATTTACTGATCTCATTAAGTTAAATAATTACTACTTTTAAACAAAGACATTAACTAGTACTACCACTGTTCTAATTACAAATGGTTACCATGGAATTATATAATGATTTATACTACTAATGAAGGTTTAATGTTAAGTTGTCAATCTCGCCTTCATTCTTGCTTGATGGGTTCGGAGCCGATCCCTCGGCTCCGACTCGGCACTTGCTAAGCTCGAGAGTCACTTTTACCAGCTCGAGGCAGCCCCATATCCCATGATGCAAGGCGGTAAGTACCCAGATCTCGTTTGCCACTTCGCTTATGAGGTCCTCCTTTTACCAGCTCCTGGTAAGTGATTTACTACTTTGATATTTTAGCCCCTTTTTACTAAAAACCCTTTAATTTTTAGTTTTAAGTTAATTTTAAAGATTTTCTGACAGAAAATTCCCTGTCTCTTCTGATTTTTTAGTCAGACTTTACCCATCCCATCCCCCCCCTGTTAGGGTGTGTGTGTGTGTTTTTCTAGTTATACCTTTTTGGTATATTTAATTTAATTTAATTCTTTGACTGGTGTGTGTGTGTGTGTGTTGTGTTACACCATGTCAAAGGAGAGGGTCTCAGGCTTTAAGAAGTGTGACTCGTGCTGTCAGAAGATGTCTCTGACAGACGGTCACACTTCTTGGCTGTATTGCCTGGGGCCTCTTCACCTGCAGGACTCCTGTGCTATATGTCATTCCTTCAGCCAGAGAGTCCTGCAGGAAAGAAGAAACAAACTAATACTTAGGGGCCTTCTTAAGCCGGAGGGCTCTCCGGCTAAGTCGGCTCCATCCAAAACTGCCAAATCTTCCAAGGCCCAGGCTTCTGTGTCAAAGCCTGCGGCCTCGGCTCCGACTCGTTCTGAGTCGAGATCGGCTCCGGCTGGAGCCGATTCTGGCTTAACTAAGCCTTCACCGATTCTGCATCGACCACTTCGGTGTCGGCTCCGATCGGTTCCGACCACCATGTGGCACAGGCATCGGTGTCGGCTCCGATCGGCTCCGACACCATTACTTTTGTGGCTGTATCGGCTCCGGCTGGAGCCGATGCATCGAGGCTACCTGTCGGCTCCGATAAGTTGTCGGCTCCGACAGGTTCTATAGTTTCATCGGTTCCGATGGCTCCTTCCAGGAAGAGGTCGAGGTCTCCTTCCTTGGAGCCGATACTGTCGGCTCCGACTTCACCTCTCCTTTCGGAACGGAGCCATCGGAGCCGATCTTCAAGGTCATCCAGGCTTTCTGACCATGACTTAGAGAGAGTGGTCAGTAGATTACTTAAGTCACAGGCACTGGCCCAAATGTTACATAGTCCGTCTCAACAGACGACTATTGGTCCACACCCCGTTACAGTTCCTCCTTCAACTCTACCCCAGAGCTTGGAGTTGGAGTCTTCGGGAATGGTTACTGCTACGGCTGGAGGACAGATACCCCCTTCTGTTCCTTCAGCCTCTACTCTTATCTCCTCTTTGAGACCTTCCTTAGAGGGATTCGGTGGGCCGGGCTTCCATGGTCTCCTCCGAGGGGGTGAGTGGCATCGGACCCTTGTCCGAACCCGCTCTTCCCCTTGGAGCCTCGGCCTTGGTGAGCTCGGCTCCGACATCTGCCTCAGAGACTTCCCTTTCGGTGGTCCCTGGAGTTCCTAGTTCTTGAACGGGTTCTCTCGGACCTGCCTGGGAGGGAGCATTCGAGGTGATGAAGAGTGTGCTGGCCACTGGTATCAGTCAGCAGTCTGTTCCCTTAGCTCCTCCCTCTATAGTGCCTGTTGACATCTCTGCCACTTCTCTTGCTACAGGACCCAGAGATCCTCCGCCTCAGGTTTCCCCATTGGGAATTTCCCCTCTTCCGAGGATTCTCCTGATGTTTCGGGAGATCCTCCTAGGAAGAGGACTTGTAAGAGGAAACATGTAGACTCCCCCGAGTCTATCACTTCAGATACTGACTTTGATGAGTCAGAAGGATCCCCTAGATCCCCCTCTGAGGATGTCTCCTTCTCAGACATCCTAGAACTCCTTAAACAGAGGGGAAACTGGCCCACCAACAATCCCTCTGAGGATGAGTCAGTATACCTAGAGGCGTTTGGATCTCGGCCCTCCACCTCCTGGGTGTCTCCGCCTTTCGACCCCCTTATGCAGGTTATTGCCCGAAAGGCGTGGGCAGCTCCTGACTCTGTAGAGCCAGTCCCTAGGAGGCCTTCAAAATTTATCACTGCCCCGTGTGACAAGCAATTCCTCACTAAGGGTGTTCCCGCTGATGCCATGGTGGTGGCTGCTGCCACCAAGAAGGAACTTGCAGATCCTTCCGTACCCATCCATCCTCCTAATAAGGACTCTAGGACCATGGATAGGTACGGTAAGCGGATGTTTTCCTCAGCGACCTTTGCCATGCGTTCGCTGAATTACCTTTGTCACTTCACCAGACTCCAGAGGGATATCCTTAAGGAACTGGGTGAAGTAGTACAGGATCCTACAGCTGCAGGGGCTCAAGAAAAAATTGCTTCGCAGCTAGGAACCCTTAATTCCATTGCAAACTCCTCCATGCGGCTAATATCATATGCTGCTGATGGAGCGAGTAGAGCCGCAGGTACAGGTGTGGCTATTAGACGCCAAGCCTGGATGCGGCTATGTGACTTTGCAGATCCCTTTAAGGCGTCCTTCACAAATTCTCCCTTTGATGGGTTAGCTTTGTTTGGCCCTCAGGTGAAGGAAACTTTGACCAGGTGCGAGCAGGATGGCAAGACTCTTTCTGCTGTAGGAGTCCGTTTTTCCACCCCTTCTAGACCTTACCCCAAAGGACAGAAAGGTGGCAAAATGTGGTTCCGCAAATCCCAAGGAGTCACGCCGGATTCACGTGGTCAGTTTACCCTAGAGGCAGAGGGGTAACAACAACAGCGCCGCTCTAGAGGCAGAGGGGTCCAAAACCAGGGAAACAGAGAGCCTCTCTCTGACAAGCCCTTTCAGCATCCCTGAGATGTTGCCCGGCTGTCCCTCCTTGGAGGCAGTCGGGAAGATTATCACTGTACCCAGAAGCCTGGCATTCCCTCACTCAAGACAGATGGGTACAGTCGATCATATCCAAGGGTTACATAATTCCTTTCGAGGAAAGTCCTTTCCCCTCAAATTCCCTTCCAGATGTACCACCGGTCTAAGGGAAATTGCAGAGTTAGAAGTCTCAAAACTACTGCAAAAAGAGCCATTCAGCCAGTTACAACAGACCATTCAGAGCCGGAATCTACTCAAGGTTCTTTTGGTCCCCAAAAGACGGGAGACTGGAGACCAATATTGGATCTCAGCAGACTCAACAAGTCTGTGAGGAAGACAAGATTCCGAATGGTCACTCTTCAGTCAATTCTGCCCTTCTTACAGAAGGACAACTGGATGTGCTCAATAGATCTTCAGGATGCGTACTATCACATCAAAATTCACAGACGCTCCAGGAGATTTCTCCGCTTTCGGCTGGGGTCCAGTCATTTCCAGTTCAGAGCCCTGCCCTTTGGTCTCACTACAGCCCCCAGAGTGTTCACCAAATGCATGGCAGTGGTCATGGCTCACCTGAGACGTCAAGGATTCCAGGTGTTTCCGTATCTCGACGACTGGCTCCTGTCAGCCACCACCAGGCATCAGCTTATTCAAGCCAGGGATTACACAATAAGTCTTTGTTCTCATTTGGGCATCTCGATCAACTTGAAAAGTCATCCTTATCGCCCTGCCAGTCTATTACTTTCATAGGCGCAAACTTAAACACTGTTCGGATGTCAGCTACCCTTACAGATCAAAGAGTTTCAGACATTCAGAGTCATGTCAGGATCATTCTGGCCAACAAGAAAGTACAGGCCAGAATGGTTCTAAAGGTATTAGGCCTCATGGCTGCGGCCATTACTCTTCTTCCCCTGGCTTGATTCTACATGCGCCTTCTTCAGTGGATGCTGTTCACACAGTGGTCGTACCAACAACTTCCAATGCGTCACCAGATTCTGGTGACACAGACTTGCAAAGATCATCTTGCTTGGTGGATCACATCTCCTCAGGTTCACCAAGGCAGGTACTTTGTACCCCCATCCCCGATAGCCACTGTCACCATGGATGCCTCCCTGATTGGGTGGGGGGGTCATTATCAGGGCAGGATGGTTCATGGGACGTGGCAGCCGTTCGAGTACCATCTGCACATAAATGTCCTGGAGATGAGAGCAGTGCTTTTAACGCGTTGCAAGCCCTCAACGACTTTCTTCCCGTAGGGACAATTGCAGTCCACACAGACAACATGTCTGTAGTTTGGTATATCAACAAACAGGGCGGAACCAAGTCCTACCCCTTGTGTCGAGAAGCGCTCAGACTATGGCAATGGGCGATCTCCTCTCATCGGTTTCTGGTAGCAACGCATATCCCTGGGAAAACCAACATTGTAGCGGACAGATTGAGCAGAGCTATTCTCATGCCTCACGAGTGGTCTCTCAAGCAATCTATAGCGGAAGAGATATTTCTGGAATGGGGTCGTCCATGTTGCGATCTTTTGCTACTCCCCAAAACAGCAAATGCCCAGACTTCTTCTGTCTCTTCCTCTACCAGGTCATCCCCAGAGACGCTCTGACCCAGGATTGGCCCCAGGGACTTCTTTATGCCTTCCCTCCATTTCCTCTGATCCCTCAAGTTATCCAGAAAGCTACCGCATTGAGAGCCAAATTGATTCTCATTGCCCCTTACTGGCCTCGACAAGTTTCGTTCCGTTCCTCCATCATCACCTTTTGGTGCAGCCGTGGCATCTGGACCCAGTGCCAGATCTTCTGATTCACCAATCCGGTCAGCTGCACCGGTCTATCCCTTCTCTCAACCTCACAGCATGGTTGCTCCACTTCCTTCCTTAGCCAGGCTTCCTTTGATCTCTAACCCAGTTAGAGACATCATAGTAGCTTCGTTAAAATCCTCTACCAGGAGGATTTATACAAGCAAATGGAAACGTTTCTCTTATTGGGCTAAGGCCAAGAATATTGATCCTTTCACTGCCCCTGTTCAGGCAGTCCTGGACTTCTTAGCAGAGATTTTTCATGCAGGCTCCTCCTCTTCCACAGTCAGAGTTCAATTGGCTGCTATCTCCAACTTTCATGTCGGGGTCGCAGATCATAATATTATGTCCCATAGGCTCTGCAGGGCCTTCTTGAAAGGAATTTTCCTACTAAAGCCTCCAATCAGGAATCCTCCTCCTCAGTGGGATCTAAATTTAGTGCTGACATCCTTGATTCTTCCCCCCTTCGAGCCAGCTGTTTCTTGTTCCCTGAAATTTCTTTCTTGGAAAACTTTATTCCTAGTGGCTATTACATCGGCCAGGAGGGTGTCTGAACTTCATGCTCTATCGGTTCGACCCCCCTATTTGGTTTTTCACAAAGACAGAGTATCTTTGAGAACTAATCCGACCTTTTGCCTAAGGTCGCTTCAAAGACCAATTTGAATCAATCCATTGATCTCCCTGTATTTTTCCCAAACTATTCAGACAGAGCTGAACAAAAACTACATTATCTTGATGTCCACCGTCAACTTAGATATTATTTGGACAGAACAAAAAAATTTAGAAAATCTGATCAACTTTTTGTTTCCTATGCGGATAATAGAAAAGGCCTTCCTGTTTCTAAAGTGACCTTGTCCAGATGGCTTTCTTCGGTCATCTCTGAAATTTATCTGCTCAGGGGAAAACAGCTGTGCTCAAAACCTAAAGCACATTCAACTAGGAGCTTAGCTACTTCTACAGCCTTTCAAGCTAGAGTTCCTTTAGACACTATTTGTGCAGCGGCCACTTGGGCCACACCTCACACTTTTGTTTCCCATTACAAATTGGACTTGGCCTCCAGGGACAGAGCCAGTTTTGGCTCTACAGTCCTCAAGAGTCTGTTCCATTGAGCCACCCAGGATAGAGGTGCTAGGGACGCGGTCCCATCAAGCAAGAATGAAGGCGAGATTGACAACTTAACATTAAGAAGTTATGTACCTACCATAACGTTCCATGTTAGTTGTCTTCTCTCGCCTTCTTTCTTGCGTCCCTCCCTCCTTCCCACAGGCCTGGACAGACCTTGTTATAAGAAATTATTATGCTGAAGACCATTCAGACCTGGTCCTTCTTCCATCCTGTAAGTTTTCTTTCTTCCTTTGGGAAGTGTGTTATGCTTGGTGCTATTGCCCTTTGTCATCAAACGAGATCTGGGTACTTACCGCCTTGCATCATGGGATATGGGGCTGCCTCGAGCTGGTAAAAGTGACTCTCAAGCTTAGCAAGTGCCGAGTCGGAGCCGAGGGATCGGCTCCGAACCCATCAAGCAAGAAAGAAGGCGAGAGAAGACAACTAACATGGAACGTTATGGTAGGTACATAACTTCTTATTTTCCTCTACTGGGCTGTCTTCATACTACTGTAAAAATATTTTAATGTACTATGTATGCATTGTATTGTGTTTCAAACCACAACTGAATACCATGAAATGTATTAATTATTCTTATTATTAATTAATTTTTTTTATTCCCCTGTATTGCGCTGTCTTCATACCACTGTAAAAACATGTCTATTGTAAATTTGTATGTATTGTGATGCTGTTTAAACATCAAAATGTATCTGTAATTGTCATTCTGTGTGGAGCTTTTCTCCCGGGGCCGCTGCTGAAAAATGGCCTTTTGGCCCAGTCAGACACCCCCGGTTAACAAATGTAAAATAAAATAAAATAAAATAACTATATAATGCAAGGACACGTAAACACAATAATTGTATATTCAAAGTCAGTGCTGTTAAAACTGACCTGAGACTTACATGTCTAATTCAATTAATTCTTTGATTGTGGAACAGACTTCCTTTGGATATCGGGAGATCTCATTCTCCTTCTGTTCTTAAAAAGAGGCTAGACATTTGTTCAGTATCAAGGTTTATTCCCCTAATTTGACTGTATCAGAATTCTTAGATGGCCTTCTGGCCTAAATGCTGTTTAAATACTTATGAACTTATGATTGTTTTTGGTTCTTTTATATTCAGTTTTGTGATTTTAGTTTATAGTGATATTTTGTTCTACTATTTCTGTCTGATTGTGCCCCAGTAATTTGCTTAGTGGTCTATCCATGTGGTTTTCTGACTCCAGAAACAACTTTATGGTTTGTATTCCATCCCTTTTCCCACTACACATATACACACACATGCACACACAAATTAGACTGTATGACTGCATATATTTAGCTATTTTCTACCCTACCCTTCACTTTATTTCACAGACTGTTATTCAGATAGTGACTTGTTCAGTTTGCTCTTGTTACTCCATGTCTCTGGTTGTGAATTATTGATGTACTGTATGTATTTATTTAAATTTGCTAACCTGTGTAGAACACTGATTTAAGTGAACCAATTTCAGGCTTTGTCCAGGGCAGAAACTACAAAAAAAAAATTGCACATGATATAAGATTATAATGACAAAGATAAATTAGCAAGGTAATACAAATATTGAGATCAAGCATACAAATATTTATGTATAGAAGAGGTTACAACACAATGAAGTTTTGTAAGTATACCGTAAGTAATATCTTGTAAAGTAAATTGCTCTACATTAAGACATGACATTGTTGTATCTATATAAACATTTTGTATCAGACACACAAGCAAATTGATCTACAGTGAAGAATGACTCTTAGGGATGAGCATATACCTAAAGAGGAGATTCCTACAGTTGCTGGAGCAGGATAAGGAAGTTGATGTGGAGTTAGGATGAGGAAAGTGGTTGATAGGGAGTAGTGAAGTAGCTAGGTTATATCCTTGGTTTTGGGGAACTGACATTTAGATCCATTAATGAGATGTAGCTAAAGTCTTTTTCAGAAAATTGGAAAAGCTAATGAAGTCCCTTATGGGTGAAGAGTATAGCTTCCCCTCTCTTTATGAAAGATTAGATAAGGTGGCTGGGAAGAAAGTGTATGGAGCTCTGATACCCATCTAGCTAATGTAATGGCAACCAAGAAAAGTGTCCAAATACTGCAAAACTGTTTGATGCATTTCTTTGTTCTTGAGAGGGTTGTTTAGAGTGGGTGCAACTTGGGACTATGATCTGTGGTTATAAATCCTTTCCCTTGTATTGTAAATATGCTAGCTAAGGAGATAATAAGTTTTGGTTGAGGAGTTTATAGAGCAGGGCATACCTCTCAACTGTACCTCACTATGAGGAATGTACCTCATTTGGGGTCTGAAAAAGTTCATGTTCCTCGACGTTCTGCAATGAAAGGGTCTGTCCCATGTTCAGTGTTAGGAATTTTTTAATTGATATCCATGGTATATAGAAAAGAATCATATTAATTCATTAAATGATCTGTTTTTATAAGTAAAACCAGCATATTTTAACCATCCTAATGACCTTCATAGCTGAAGTAGTTAGTATGTGTTCAACATTTTGGCCATTTGTTCCACAATATGAGTGCTAGTGTTCCTCATTTTGGTGATGAAAGATTGAGAGCTATGGAGCATGGGATCCAAAGCAGGGGATCCAAACAGTAGTTCATATCTTTGCTAGAATAGTAGCTAATTGGTCTTGTTGAGAAATGACCAGTGGTATTCTGTTCTTGAGGTAAGTGAGATGATGTGGTAAATCTTAGTGACTAATTGAAGTGAGGCCACATTCTTTGCAGAGGCAATGGCTGATAAGCTGTATTCTAGCAGTGGCATTAATATTCCTTTCCCAACTAGAGAAAGGAAGTGAGAAATGCACCAGTTGCAGTACTTGCTTATTACAGATATTTATTTATCTCATGAAATGTAGCTGATTTGCATTTACATTTGTTCACATGTGTTGGATATGCAGCCTTTACATTTTTTATTTGTTTGAATTGTAAGTTCATTATGATACCTATCATAGAACAACATAATTTAGTGGATTTTCTGGGAAAGTTAAACTCTGAAAGTAAGTAGTACACCTTTGCCAATAAAAATATTTTAGAATATTATTTCATACTAATAATCAGGAAGTTAACCAAGGAAATAACAATATATAGAAATTGAACCTAGAATTTGATCAGTTTGAGATCAAATTGATAAACAGTAAAAGTCAGGTAAAACAAAACAACAAAAAAAAAATACCCTTTCAACAAAAGCTGAATATTTAAAAAACCCGTCTTTTCTGAAAGAAATGTGAAATCATGTTATCAAATTCTGACAGTAGAAGAGAGATCCACTTATAGTTTTAATTAGGAGATACACAGCATTTAAAAACTACATTGTTTTACACATGCATGCATTTATAAGAAAAGACATAAAAATAAATTTAACAGATAATGCAATGTAAGCAAGATTTAAAGAAGGATGATTACTTGGGAATAAATATTCAGCAATATTAACAATAGCAGGCAAAACTCAAAATTTAAACTAACAAAAGAGCTATTTAGGTAACCCTATTGCATTATATCAGGCTCAAGTGTGGGCATGCTGATCTCTATGCTAATTTCTATAAAAAGGTTTTAACAATAATGCAATGCAAACAAATATCTCTGAGTCTTGTATCGTCTGAAAACACTATATGTATTTATTAAGTTTTCTTCCAAAATTGATCAAGGTGAGCACATTAGAAGAAAAATAAACATGTTTTTGTAAATTTCAATCAGACTTCATTTTATGTAAATACAAAAGTAGAGAAGTAAATTGGCACTCTAATAATAATGAGGGAGGGATTCCCGAGATATTCTGTGAATGGATTACTCATATGGTAGTTCTTATCTAGAAGGGAGCTAGGAGGTTAAGTGACGAATTACATATAGACATGTTGCCAGTGAGTCAGAGGGAAAAGAGTGTGCATGTGTGTGTTTAGGTGTAATTTATAAACTGTTTTATCCTAGATAGTGGTTTTTATCACTCAAATGTGTAACCATATGCTACCTTGGAGCCAGTATTGGTGTCAGTGGCTCCACAGGTAACACACACTCCTTTCATTTTGGAAGATTAGAAGGCTATGGGTTCTATTTCCACACCAGTTACTTGTATTAATTTTCCAGAACACACACTGCAGTAAAGCATAAGAGGGTGTTGTACTCCTGAGTGTTCTGTCCTTTGGATGAGATGTTAAACCAAGGTGTCATTTCCTTGAGTTGGTGATAGTTTGGGTGGCTATAAAAGATTCCATGGCACTTATTGAATAAAGGGTAGTGGTTGCTTTATTTACATTTTCATATTTGCTTTATATACATATATTCACAGTTTTACACTAGTTACAAAATTATACATCCCCATCTTCACACTCTCCTGTCTTCATTTAACATATTTTAATTTTGAAATGTCATGGAAGATAACACAAATAGCATTAATACAATTTTTTGATTAAAAAAAAAGAAAATCCACCCCATCCCTTTGTCCATAACCCTATTTATTTCCTTCAACATATAAGCTTCGACATCTCCTTTTCCATAACATCCGTACAGCAATAAACAAAATGTTAGCACTTTGTTCATTTTCAATTTTGCTTTCCTTTCCATACTTTCCACAAAGTACCATCTCCATATTTCATTTTTCAAATCCATTCCACTTGTATTGATTTTTAAAATGTCAAAAAATATTATACATTCGGGAAAAATGTTCTGTAGTATCTTCTTCATCATATTCTTTACATTTTCTCTCTTTAACTCATTCAAGTCTATAGCACAATTTTTGTATTTGTCAGTTAACACCCATAGTATAAGATCTAAACCTTTTTGGATCTGGCTTCTTTAATGAGTGACTTACCAGCTAGTAATAAGTAGTATTAGAAAAGGCAAGAAATAATTAATAAAATTGCACTAAGAGTTTAAATGTAGGATGTCCCATAGTAGAGAAATTAATCACTTTTTGCCACTTATGTATATTTTCATATTTATATTCATATTTTTTATAACTGAAAGATCTACATGCAATTAAGGAATATGGTGTGAAATGCTGTGGTGAGAGACAGGAAAAGTCATTGCCAATGTCCATTTATATGATGGTATATTGGAGATACAGCAAGATTTTTGTTAGTAATTATGAGAATAAGCAACATGGCCATGTATAGTTAATACTTCAAAAAACAAGTGACTTAAAAATTATTGCATGGCATCAGGTGAAACTTTAGATATTGTTAAAGAAAACTGCTACTGATATTTGCACTGTAAGTTGCACATTTTGAGAGATATGCAGTGTGATTTATATTCCTAATTATGCAATCAAGTATATGGTTTTGTATTTCTGTAAATATCTCAGTAAACATGTATCCAGAGAAGAATTTCTTGTCATGTCAAAGCTTATGTCTGGTTAACAAAAGTGTTCTAACAATATATGTCTAGGTTATATTGTTTACAAGATATGACAATTGGATTGTGAAAGTTATATAACTCTGCATTTATGTGCATTCTAATGTAGCATTTACAGGACAACTGTAAATGCACTGACTGTTATTGCTGTAAAGGATACTTCTTACTGATACAATTGCAATTTATACAGTTTTATTAGCTTTTATTGTTCACAAAATACTTACATTTGTCTCTCTTGTGCAAAGATATGTATAGGCTGCAAGAGGTGTGACATTCCACCCCACATAGGTGCTAATGAGTTAAATTTCATATTACCTTCTACTAGTAACTTATTCAGCAATACCTGCCCCCCAAAAATCACTTGCTTCATAAAAAATTAAAATATTTTCTTTGTTTATATATATATATATATATATATATATATATATATATTTCTTACTTATTCCAACATCTCTGATTTTTTTTCCATGGATATCCATGGATATATTAAATAGCAGTTCTATGTAGTAATTTATACGATTCCTTTCTCTTAATATTACATTTTCTAATCTCTATTTTCCACATCTTTATTTTATTTATATATACCTTCATGTCTATCTCTTCTTTATTATCTTTTCTTTTTTCCTCTTTGTCTCAGATTTTCTCACCATATTTTTCTCTTTTCATTAACTTTTTTTAATTATCCAGAACAAATACATAGTTGCCAGGTATTCACTAGGGTTTTTTCATATTTAACCCCCTCTTCTTTTCTGTTATAAAGTATGCCCCTTCTCAAAGGACTTAATCGTGTAACCCAAATAAAACTGAAAAAAATCTTTATCAATTATTTATTTTTCCATTTTACTTGGAAACGTATAAACCTCATCTAATTATGCTAATTTCCCCAATGCATAGTTAATTAACTTTTAGACTTTTTTAAAGGAAGACAGAGCAAAACTTTTCCATCATGCTGCCAGTGTCATTACTTCTTCCATTTTTTTTCTTTCAATTGCTCTGTTACTTTGTTGTATTTGTCACATCTTGTACATATCATGGATATTTATTTTCTGTTATATTCCATTTATTTTCTTACTTTGCCTAATCCTTTACTTTTGACTCTGTTTCATTGCAGTCCTACTTTGTGTAATAGTATCTCAGTTCTTACTATTACTTTATTCATCCATCTATACCTTATTTCTTGCAATTACAACCAAGTCATCTGCACTTGACATGCATATTGGTATTTTATTCCTTCTATCCAAACCCAAACTGCATTGTTAATCCACATTTGCATATTTGCTTTATAGCATTTATTACCTAAATGCTTGGATGACAACCTTGTCTTACTCTTTCTATTTTTTACTTTTGTTTCTAAGTTACCCATTTACCATCCTCCATAACCATATTTATTCATAACCCTGTTATCTCTGAGAATATTCCATAGTATACAAATTTGGAACTGGTTAAAATCCTATTAGTGTTCAGTAAAATTATCTCATTATAGCTCTGAAACTTTGTGACCTTTATGTTAATTTGACCAAAAATACTGCCCCAACCCATTTTAATTATCTGTTGTTAGTAAACACAAAACTATAATTTTGTGAAAGCTCTTCCCTTATCCTAATCAGTTTATGCTGAGATTGTGTGGCATATATCCAGAGTACGGATTACCAACAGATAGTTACAGGTGTAACCAATTATCCTCCGACAAAATATTGATCCTGATTGGTTCCCCCTAACTTTTCTGACAAGGTGGTTTTACATTATGTCCATAATCATGAGTCTCAGCTCTATTGTTTAAATGTTATCTGTGTTATTAGTTTACCTAAAGAAATACTACCTTCCACCAGCCACCTCAGCCTCATCCTTAGTCATCTTATTAACATATGGTTTTCTGAAAGAGTGTAACAACTGCCTCATATTTACTGACTACCTTCTTCTTCTAACATACATCATTTCCACCTATGAGAGATATACTTATTAACTAAATGGGGCAGTACCCATGGTCAATAAACCATACCAGAAGTGCACTTCATTACTGCTGCACCACGGCATCACTCCTATATATGCTGAAGTAGTATTCACCAAACTGGTTTCAGCCACATAGCTAAATATTAACACCACATTAAGATCCATAACCATGTCTTCTGATGCTGGATCACTTTCATAGATTCATAGATTCTTACTAAGCTAGTTGCCCTTGCGAGCCATTTTAAGCTTAGCCAATTATCCCTTGTGAGACTCAAACCCTGCACCTTGTGTTTGTAAGGCAAACACCTTAACCATTAGGCCACCCTCCCAACCCCAAAATACAAATCTACATGCAGTTGGAGTAGAACCTGCAGCCCTCTACATCAAGATGCAAGTATGCTACTTGCTGTGCTACTAAGACTGTCCCCTGTACTCTTGCTTATGTATTTATTGTTTGTTAACCAAACTTGTACAGGACCATTTTCAGTCACTACCCAGGCCAAAAGACTGAGTCACAACAGTGCTATCATATAATTTCACATAAACAGTAATCAGTATATATATATGAACAACAGAAGGAAGTGGATATATGCATATATATATATATATATATATATATATATATGGGTCTACCTGAAAACACCGACACGCCGAAACACCGACAATGAGATAACCGACACCACAAAACCGACAGTTCAAAATCACGAAACTTCACATGCCCGACAAACAATCCCGACAATCAACAAAACAAAACAAATACCTTTTCCAAAAAACACACACAACACAAGCACACCAAAAATCTTACAAACTTACAATAAACCTTACATACACAACTATCTGTGCATTAACCTTAACCCAAACCGTAACCCTAAGGTCCGTCATTAGCGCACACTCACCTAACCCGCGCCCTAACCCTAAAGTCTGTCACTATCACACTTACCTTACCCGCACCCTAACCCTAACTCACTTAACCCGCCCCAACCCTAAAGTATGTCACTATCACACACTTACCTTAACATGTCGGTGTTCTCAGCATCGGGTTTTTTCAACTGTCAGTCATTTCTGGTGTCGATCTTCCAGTGTTGGTGTTCTCGTCGTCTGTATTTTGGCATGTCAGTGTTCTCAGGTAGACCTATAATATATATATATATATATAGAGAGAGAGAGAGATTAAAAAAATAAAGCTTAATACATTGCTAATAATGTACAGAGTCAAACAAAACATTGTTAAAAACACATTCACAAATTGTTACAGAAAAATATTTGCTATTAACAGACCATGTTAGGCAGTGTCAATTCTCAGGGTGAGCCAAATAAATAACTTTAGAAAGATGAAAGTCTGAAATAAATTAACCTATATCTTTAAAGCAGTTGTATTTGTATTCCAGCTGCAGATTAGATTTCAGTTTCTTTTAAAAAGCACTGTATTATCTATGTTGGTTAGATTTGCAAGAAAAGAATTTTAGGTGCCTGTGCCACATCCCAGGAATGTCTTAGTCATTGGTAATTTCTTTGTAAGACAAATAACACAGCATTCACTAAAGGATAGGGTGACAGTTTTGCTGCCTGTCTGGTGGTAATCTAGGTATGCCACTAGAGCCCTAGTATCCCAGTATGACTCCAGATATGATTACTTCCTTATAGTTGTCTATGATTGGGTGAATGATCTTTGATGTGCCACCCTGAAGAGGTTGCAGAAAGACATTTCTGAGCTCTTCATTAATGCCTTCAAAGGTGGCAAGGCCCTGACACTGAGCAGCATTCTGCCTAGATTCAATGATAACATTCTTAGCTTGCTAGTAAATCATTATCATTCTAGGTGGATCCAATGTGTGTCTGCATAGGATGAAATGAGCAACAGTTCTTTCTTTTGCTTTACAAGGGGTGGACAGCACCTCTTACCTCTTGTTTTTTTGCATACAGGCAAAAACCTTTCGCTGCCTCATAGTGCCTTTTTAAGGCAGAATTCACATTATGGACATCTGAAATAGCTAATTGCACTCCATAGAATGACAAGGTAGCACTGCTGAATGTCAGAAACCTAAACAGCAGAATGTCTGAACTGGAGGTCTTTCTTGCTGTCAAGAAAAATGGTATTCAGTTTTGATAACATTCCTTCTATTCCAGGCAACAATGCCTAGCATGCATTCAGATCCACTGGGTAGTACTAGGGAGTAACCATATTTATTCATAATCCCCATTGTCTCTTGTTAGGTTACACATGATATAAAACTGGCACTGGTTAAAGTTCAAATAACACTTAATAAAATTAAATATCACATTAGTGCCAATTATAGACACCCCCCCAAAAATACTGGTCATTGCAGAACATAGAGAATATCAAACAAGTTAGAAAAGTTAACCATCAAACCAAATAGTTTTGTCAAGAGCAATTTCAGCTATCATCACATAAACTAGATGTATACCACCAATAATAAGTATGCCCAGAGATGCCTAAACTTTATAAACTTCATAGCTTGTCCATCTGTTCACCAGAGGAGTCAGACTTCTGGATCATGTGTTTATTAACATATTTCTGAGTTGCAATTCTCTGCTTGTTACTTCCTTCCGAGTCAAAGTTAACCATCTTGCTGTGACTTTCTCCCTAAAAGCCTGTTACATTTAAAGATGACTCCAAAACCAAGTACTTCATATTTACTAATTTCATTGATAATCTTAAATTATATAACTTCCAAGCAAACATTTATCCTGTGCCTGCTGCCTTCTTCTAAGGGTTTTATTCAATACTATCATCACCATCATCAACAACTCTCTTTTTCACATAGTTTTCTAGATGGTGTCAGGTGTTGCATCAACCACTGCTACCTCTCTGAATCCAAAGCTATTTTCCTACTTTATTTGATAGTCATGCCCATCTTTTCTCATCTTCTCAACTGAATTGTGTTCTGCTTTCCTACACACCACTGTAATTTGTTCTCTTTGACTTGCTCTAAAATTGGCACAATTTTGACTTCTGTGCTGATAGTCTTATTTATTCATCAGTCCCTCAGTATGCATCCTACTACCCATCTCAAGCACTTCATCTCCATTACCTTAAGCTCCCTTACCCACTTTGCGTTCACTGCTCATGTTTCTGTGCCATACAAAAGAACCGTCTGCACCACTGTTTTGTATACTTTACTTTTTGCCTTCTTTGTGTTTCTTCTGTTACTCTGTACTCCTGAAACTTTGTGCCAGCTGGCTGCAGTACCTCTGAGTCTAGCTTTGACCTCCTCGTTCAGACTTCCCTTCTCCTCAAACACATCATACTTGAAGCTGATAAACTTTCCACAATTTTCCCTTCTTCCTAGGGTTTCAGCTTCTTCTGATTTCCTTCATTTGTTGCCATGACCTCTATCTTGTCTGTACCCAGTTTCATCCCATATGCCTTCAGTTTTTCATGACAGTCCCCTATTATTTTTGAAGTTCTTGTTTAGAGTCCACCTATAGTGCTACATCATCTGCATACAGCAACATCATTGATCTGAACCCCCCCCCCCCAACATGTTTGCTAATGTAGTCCATCAGTGTGAGCAACAGTGGGCACAGAGCTAACCCTCGATGCTCACCTACCCCTACTTGGACATCCTGTCTGACTCTGAACACTGTTCATATTTGTGTCATTGGGTCCTTGTACATAGCCTGCACTAATTCTGCCAATGTTTTCAGGACATTAAACCATCACAGGACTGTACAAATCAACTTTCTTGGGACAATGTAATTTGTTTTCTTTTAGTCTAGGATCGCCCAGTTGGACTCTTTCCTCAACTCCAACTTATTCTCCACTGTCTGTCTCACTGCAGACATTGGGTCAGTTATAGTATATCCCAAACTACTCATGTCTCATATTACTTCCTGCTACTCTGCAAGTTCATTTATCAGTCATCTTCTCCAGCATTTTCAGAAAGTGTCATGGCAGTCTGATACCTCTGTTTTGCCCACAGTTGTGAAAGAACCCCCCTGTTCTTGTATAGTGGCACTAGAATACTTATTCTTCAGTCATCTGGGATATGTCTTTCTCTCCATACAGTAATCAATGTCCTCAGAGGCTGTATCTTCCAATGAGACTCAACATCTTTCTGTGCTGTGACTTCATGTGGGCCTGATGCTTTTCCAGACTTAATTTTCCTTTGTGCTTTTTGCACTTTTTCTAGGCTTGGCTCTGCCTTTGAATTTTATTCCCTCTTAGATTTATTGAGGTATTCATACCCATCTAACAAAAGCATAGTGGTAAATTTAAAACTAAGCTTATATGGTGGCACTCCCACATTAACAAATGCTTTAACAGAAAGAAAAACTCCTGGCCATCTATAACATATCCCCTCTTCATCATTGTAAAAGAGATTTAAAACTGGTAAACCCTTCAGGCATACCATGAGATGACTACAAACTTAGGGTTGCAACCAATTCAAAAGGAAACCTATAAGACTTTCTTCATCTATATTATAAAGCTTAGAAGTAATCAGCAATTCTGCAATGATCTTATCTCTAACGTTCCTTCCTTCTCTGACTCCAAGGATATTGATAATATTCTTGTGCAGAAATTCTCCTCCAACTTCACTCTAGCCACCTTTCCCCCCATCCCCCATTTCCCTTAACACGTCCCTGCTGAAATCACTCAGCATCACGTCTTTTTGACAGTTTCCAAAATTAAAAGTACCAGTTTCATTAGTCCTGATAATATCCCTGGATGTCTGCTGAGAAGCACTAAGTCCCACTTAGCAAATCCTTTTTCTCAACTCTTCAACCTGTGTCCCTCCACTAATTACATACCAGAGGTGTGGCAAACAACTGTTCTTGTGGCCTTGTGTAAAGGTGGCTTCTCTACTGACCTTAAGAATTGCAGGCATAATAGTCTTACTAGTATTTGCAAAGCTACTGAACATCCTATAGTTAAACTAATAAACTGTGATACAGGGGACATTAAATCCCTAGATAGACACCAGACCAGCTTTATAAAAGGCATATCATGTGTGTTCTGGTTGAGCTTTTCAGAAGGGTTACCAAAGCCACTGGTGGACATGCAAACTTCTGTGTGGAGTCTGCATGTCCTCCCCACGGTTGGGTGGACGTTCGAAAGACATACGTAAATGGGCGTGCCTTCGTTGAAGGTTGAACGTCGAGCTGGCACCTCGGCGTTTGTGAAAATCTACTGCCAATCATTAGCAGACCGGAGTTCCGCTGTGGTGACCCCTAACTGGGAAAAGCTGAAAGACAAACAACAACAACCAAAGCCACTGGTGAAGCTCATATAGTCTGTGCTGCATACCTGGACCTTGCAATGATGTTCATCACTATCCTGCATGCTGGGATTTTGGTCAACTCTCCCAACTCAGCATTAATACATATGTAGTTCACTGGATCCCTAGCATGCTCTCTGACAGAACCCATGATTTTAAGGTCAGTAGTATTTGTTGACAATGGGTGGCCACAGTGGTGCAGCGGTTAGCATTGCCGCCTCACAGCAAGAGGTTTTCTGGTTCGATTCTCGGCTGAGGTGCCTTCTGTGTGGAGTCTGCATGTCCCCCCTGTGGTCACGTGGGTTTCCTCCGGGTGCTCCGGTTTCCTCCCACATCTCAAAGAGATGCTGTAGGTGGATTGGACACTCTAAATTGGCCCTAGGCATGAGTGTGTGCATGTGTGTGCCTTCTGTGGAAGGTTGGGCACCGGTCTGGCAACTCGACACTGTAAAACTCCACTGCCAGTCATGAGTGGACAGGTGATCTGCTGTGGCGACCCCTAACTGGGAAAGCCTAAAAAAGAAGAAGAGATATGTCATCAGCAGCATCTCACAGGGCTCTGTCCTGAGCCCTTTCTTATTTTGGTATATACTTCTCTGATGTGAAAGCTGGTATCATGGGAATATAGCTAAACAAGTTTGCTTATGATTGCAAATTGGTGACAGTTCTGATGCTCAAATTCTCCAGCAGGGGCTGGATCAAACAAATGCTTGGTGTGTTAGTGGTGGAGTTAATGTCAACGTTGAAAAATGTAGTATAGTTTCCTTTGATAAATTCACATCACTAACACACACAGTATAGCTAAGATTCTACTTAAATTTTGGGAGCCCTATTGTTTGCTCAAAACATCATCACTTAAAGATCATTGACATCTTGTGATGGTGGTTATTCTTGGATAAGACTGATAAGAGGAGGACTTTATTTTCCTCACCTTCTCCCTTTTTTTCCAGTATTCACATGCACCCTCCTCCCACATACTCTTCAGGGGTCAGTGGTGCAGGGTGTCTTACCTCGTTGAAAAATAAAATGCATTCTTCTGAGTTGCCACCTTGACAATGTTGCTGCCAGTCTCCCAAGGTTTTAGATACTTTGGATATGAGTAATTACTATCTGATTAAATGAGGCTCATTTATTTATAGTACATTTTTAAATCTTAGTCATCAGACACTTGAATACCTATGTTGATAACAAGCTATCTTTTGTCAACATCATATCTGCCATGATTAGATAAATCCTTTGACATTGCACAATGTATCCTTTGTGTGATATCTTTAGAAGGTTAAGACAAGTTAGTGTCCACTTTATATCCCTCTTATTTGGTTCATAATTGAATATAATGGCTACTTCATCATGTGTCTCACCAAGAATCTAAAACAAGTTCAGATATCTCAACATTTTCTCTCCACAAGGTGTGATGGAGAGGAAAAAGGTAATTGGGAACATATTTTCTGGGAGTGTAATAAGTTGGCAGACTAAAAATTCCCTGTAGACTGCTCTGACAGAGATACTGGATGAGCAAATTGGTGCAACTTAGGAAATTATATTTTTTGAGCTATGATACAGAATCAGAATTGCCTAGACATAGTAAGGCCTTGCTGAGTCTAATTATGGTGGCTGACAAAAAAAAAAGCACTGGTGTTGTAAACCTTGACTCGAGATGATTCACTGTTGAAGTGACACCCTGAACCCGTGTGCAAAATGGGAAAAGGGAGTTGAGGATGGATGGATGGAAATCAAGAGTGTAAACCAGCTGTACTAGTAGTAGTGAATACAGTAACAGAGATAAAACAACTGGAATTGGGATCTTTAGAAAAAGGTAGTAACAAATTACATAGAAAGAAATGGGAATTGTGGAGACAATACATGCAGAGGAGGAACGAGGTTTAAAAGAAGGTAGGATTTGAAGGAGCTATGTCATGTCTGACTGACAGTGACTGGATAGATTATAAGTGATATATATTACTTGCATCTAAAATTATGTTAATATGGTTTGTTTTCTTTTATATAGATGTATGATTGCCTCTGTTATACATGATAATTTAAAAAAGATGTTTCTTGTTTAAAAAAAAGATTCTCTCCAAAAAGATCTCCAGTCTTAATGCCCTTAGCTGCTCTGATAGACTAAAAGTGCTATCCCTCTTCTCAGTCTCATATGAGCTCCTAAGGTTTGATCACTGTTTAGTATTCTCTTTAAACTGCTTCATTTCAGTAGAACTGGTGATAAAGCAAACACCCATTGTAGAGACTTAAACCTATACTGTCTCTTTAACAATACCATCTGGTACAACAGGTACCTAATCCAACATATACCTCATTTCTGGAATAGGCTCATTTTGCATATCAAGCCGAGTACTTCCCTGACAGCCTTTAAGACCAATTTGGATAACTGGGTGGGTAATGCAGTCTTGAGATATATGGGGATAATTTACTTAATGGAAGATGCTATTAATCTTCCACCAATATTGGGTGATAAGGCTGAGCTTGTCAGTATTCCTCTTCACCATAAGCTTAATAAGAATCTAAGAATCTGTGAACCTCTGAAATGAACAGTGGAGTCTGCTGTTAGAAATTTGTGAAACTCTGAACTAAACAGTACAGTTTGATTTTATACTGTGAGAAATTTTTTATCACATTAAGTAACATCATAGAATCTGACTACAAAATAAATGACACGAGTAAACCTAAAAACAGATTAACACAGGTAGGTGCCCATTTGTCACATCTACAGCCAAACCATGCAGATTCAAAGTTTAGTGATAGGAATTCAAATCTATATATAATGATTGTGTTAGTGACTTGGCCTGTAACTGCCAGAAGCTTAAATACAGATAAATTCCAAAATATATTCAGCCAAGCACTCCTTGAAAAAATACAGATGAAATCCAGAAAGTCTCTGCAGATGATTGAAAACAGTGCCAGAATTAAAGTCAGATGTCCACACTGAAAAACAGATGAGTAGATTAAAAACTGTTATGTAAGTTATATCAAGCAGTCTTCCATACCAAAGCTAACAGAGAATGATGACATATATCTAGTTAAATGTGACAGGAGAGATAAGGACAAATAAGGATAACTAAAAAAGTAAGGAAAGTTCTGTCGTACTCCTTGGCTAAATGAAAATAAAATCCAGATGATCTGCATAGATGACTGAGAATAGTACCTGAATCTAAGTCGAGTCCATATCAGTAAAGAGTTGATTAGAATAGCTGCTATCATTTAAGCTGGATTAGACAGTCTTCTTCAAAAATTTCAGCAAATGCAGGCAACATATGTCCTAATAAAAAGTCACAGGAGAGGTGTAGATAAGATCAATGGTACCAGTATCAGCAGCCAGAAATGGTGAGATTATGATAATCAGCAATTAGACTGCTACAACAGGAAGCAGTGAAGTCGGATAGAAGTTAGCTAATAACACTGAATGAGATTAAACTGGTTTTATTATGAAATGGCAAACAGCAAAACCACTAGCATCAAAAATGCTGAAAATGAATGCCCAAAATTCAGAAGGGATGAAAATGTAGTGCAAGTGTTTTTGCCATCCCTCCCCCACCCCCTGAACTTATATATACCAACTCAGAAAGGGAGAAATCTCCATAAAGAAGGGAGTCACTGCAGGCACACACTAATTTCCTTTGGAAAAAAAGTTATTGTATTATTTTGTGTCTTGTGCTTTGGTTTATTGACACTTGAGAAATTTCATCTCGGGCATCTGTAGGCTTACTAGTGAAATGGCCCATCAGTCTTCATAATGTATTAAAAAGTAAACATTAGATATATGTATTAACCAGAGGAGAAGTTGTGGACAGTAATTAATAAAGTGTTTAAGGATTTATTTCTGGGAGAGGAAGAGGGCAAGGGTCAAGTGGGATAAGCTGATCCTTCCATTAGAACAAGATGGTTTAGGATTACCTGATTTGGAGGGATATTTTAGAGCTACACAGTTAAGGTTTATATACATTACACAAGCAGAAAGCTATAATTCAGAGTGGAAAGGGATGATGATGTAGCAGGGGGGGGGGAGTCAAGAAATAAAGAGAGAGAGGGATTTGGGATGCATATTCTTAAGGAGAATAACAGCAGCCATGCAGAATATTATATTCATAAAGTAGAATAAAGTATTCTAAGAACTAAGCCAAAACAAGAATTGAGAAAGGAGATTCTACCAATGGGGATTACTGCAGTTAGGGGTACAGAGAATAGGTAATGAGGGGGGCTAGAATGTACTGGAGAAAACTGAGAAAGGAACCAAGGTTTTGGGGAAATAACTAGAAAGGGAAAGGTAACAAAGTGGGAAGATACCAAGAAGACATTTAGATTGCAGGCTGGAGACAACCCTCCCTATCAGGGTTTGATATGGGAATATAGACAAAGAGAAAGGGGTAGGGGAATCGTAATTGAAAGATCTTGTTTGGTAGTGGTTTAAGTTGAATATAGAACAGAAACTACTGTTAAAGGGATAATTGGAACTGCATATAAAATATTGCACAATAACTATAGGAATAAATTAGAGGAGGTTAGAAAAGATTGGAAGAGAGATTGGATAAGCATTTCTCAAGGAAACAATGGGAGGACATTATATATATATATATATATATATATATATATATATATATATATATATATATATAATCACCCAAATATGCTACAAAGTTTGGAAGATTTAGGATTTTTGGTTGAAAGTATTTACATAGGTAATTAGGTACTTACGTATTATCTCAACCAGATTTTCACGATAATAGCGCTTGCTTCCCAATGCGGAAAGCTAAAAAGAAATGTATGCAAACTCACACTGACAATGTCAACTTCATCTAAAAACATTGTTTAGGTAGCAAAAACATTGTAAATTTAAAGGAATGAGTGCTTGTTTCAAGCTATGCTGTTTTCCAACATCTTGTCACTGTAAATACATTTTACACAGCTGCTATGTGTAATACACGTTCCATATCCCCAGCCGCGAGCCTGTAAATGTTGTCAAAGTTATACTTCAGATTAGTAAAGACGATCTATGTAGATATTCATTGGTAGTGAACTAACCCCAAAAAACAACCTTTATAAATACAATGCATTTGTGGGATCTACTTAAGACAGAAAAGGAGTCAATAGCACTTTTCCAGCAATATGGCATTATATCAACAAGTAAAGGATGCTGTTCCGGACATTCAATGACATTATACTATGGGAAGCAGATTTTTTGGAAATGCAATACAGAAAAATGTTACCAACACATAGGAGTTCGAGTGAGTAATTTCTTTGAAGGAAGTAGAATTAATTTTACCATCGCTGCCCGCTTCATTTATTGTTGGGCAAAGCAGATGACATCTATAATTTTCTGTCAGGAAGAACTGGACATGGCTGACAAGACAGTCATAGACTGGAGTAACTACTTACGTGATGTCTGTGTCTTAGAAATGGAGGAAAAAGGACAAGAAAGAAATCGAAGGGCCAGGGTGTATTGTGGAAATAGACGAGACTCTTTTTACTAGACGTAAAAGTAATGCTGGCCGTATTCTCCCTCAACAGTGGGTATTTGGAGGGATATGTAGGGAGACAAGAGAGACTTTTCTTGTAAAAGTTCCTGATAGAACAGCTGCAACATTATTTAATAAAATCAAAGAATACATTAAACAGGGCACTACTATTTATTCAGATTCATGGCGGGCATATCAAACTCAACAACTAGAAATAGCTGGTTTCAGTCATGAAAAAGTAAACCATAGCTACAACTTTGTAGATCCAAGCACAGGAGTACATACACAACACATAGAGAGAAAGTGGGGATCTGTTAAGTGGAGAAACAAAAAAACAGAGAGGCACTGCAAGACGCCATTTGGACTCCTACCTAATTGAATATATCTGGCGTGAAACATAGCTTGCACTTAAGAAAGACTTATTTGATGCAATCTTGACAGCAATAGCCGACAATTTCTCTCCATACAAAAAGTGTAACCCAGCAAGTGAACCATCTACAAGTATGCTTCCTTAATCAGCGATAAAGTATTTATAAATATGTTGCTCAAAAACATCCGGAAGACATCCACATGAATACTAAGCAAAACATCCACAAAACATTGCAACAATAACTGCTATCCCCCCAAAAAAATCAGTTTCTGTCAAGTACTACAAGAATGCTCTTTACTTTAGCCTCCATCGTCAAGACCTTCATCTCTGTTTGATTGTTTAGATTGCTATTACCTTTAACTTCAATTATTTCCTACAGTATGTCAAATAAAACTAGTTATTTACCAAAAAAATGTGTTGCTCCAGATTTCTTTTTCTCAGGAAAAAGTTTAGTATCCAATTTCGTAGTAATCCATCACTCAGTAAAAACGAACGAGCATTTCCCATGTGTCCTCAATTCACTTCTGCACTAAGACAGCAGTGCAACCAATTTTGATGTACGCAAAGCAAGTTTCACATTTCTGCATTAATTTACGCTACTAATTTGGGACAAACTACATTATACCCAAAGAAAACATCAAATTCTATCTTACTTTTAGTCCCACAATCTGTTTTTGGGCCAACAAATGTATTACCGCAACTGCGAAAATCTGGTTCGATAATACATAAGTACCGGTAATTTTATACCCCAAACAGCTTCCTAAGAATTTTTCCTCAGATAAATGGCAAATGTTGGAGGTGTAATGGGGAATAAAGAGTTAACTAGGAACATATGATGTTAAGTTGTCAATCTCGTAGGGTAGGGTAGGGAGGGTGGCCTAATGGTTAAGGTGTTTGCCTTACAAACACAAGGTGCAGGGTTTGAGTCTCACAAGGGATAATTGGCTTGGCTTAAAATGGCTCACAAGAGCAGTTAGCTTAGTACTAATCTATCTAATCTAATCGCCTTCATTCTTGCTGTATGGGTTCGGAGCCGATCCTCGGCTCCGACTCGGCCTATACCAAAGCTCGAGAGCTATTTACCGGCTTGAGGCCCTCCCTATATCCCACAATGCTAGGTGTCCAATACCCAGATCTTGTTTGCCGCTTCAGCTGCGAGGTTGCGTTTTTACCGGCTCCAGGACGTATAAAACTTTTTTACTATATATAAATAGCTAATTTCTTGTTAGATATTTTTCTTTTAGTGTCCCCTTTCTAATCCCTTGAGAAATCCTTTTTAGAAACTCTCTTTGCTAGTAGTTTTCAGAGTTTCTTCCCCCCCTCCCCCACCCTTTAGAGTAGAGTTAGTTTTTTCTTATATATATTTATATTTCTACTAGTCTTGTTAACCGTATTTTTATAGCAGTATTACTCTTATTACTACTATATTATTGTAGTGTTAGTTCTAGTGTGTGTGTGTGTGTGTTTGTAGTGTGTTAGGCACTAGTTACTTATTTCCTTGGTACCCTGTTATAGTGTCATTATGTCTAAGGATACTAAGGTCTCAAGTTTCAAGAAGTGTGACTCGTGCTGTCAGAAGATGTCTCTGACAATCAGTCACACTTCTTGTGTGTATTGTTTGGGCCCCCTACACCTGCAGGACTCTTGTTCGGTCTGTCATGCCTTCAGTCTGAGAGTCCTGCAGGAGCGTAGGAACAAACTTATTTTGAGGGGCTTACTTAAGCCTGAAGGGTCCCCGACTAAGCCTTCATCGGGTAAACCCTCCAAGCCCGCCAAACAGTCGGCTCCCTGTTCGGAGCCATCGCCAAGCAGAGCTACTGCCTCCTCGTCGGTTCTGGCTGGAACCGACACTTTGAGATCTCAGTCGGCTCCTGTTGTAGTGTCGGAGCCTTCTCTGAGCCGAAAACACTCGAGATCTCCCTCTTTGGAGTCTGTTCGTTCGGCTCTGAGATCTCCGTTACTACAGTTGGAGCGGAGCCATAGGTCACATTCCTCTCGGTCTTCCAGGCTTTCTGATCACGACCTTGAGAGGGTGGTCAGTAGACTCCTAAAGTTGCAGGCACTTGCCCAAATGTTGTCTAGCCCTTCTCAACAGACTGCGGCTATCCCTGCATCTTCAACAATTCCTCCTCCGACTCTTCCATTATGTTCGGAGCCGGAGCTCATTGGGGCTCGAATCGGCGGTACGTCAGAGCCGATACCACTCATTTTGGCTCCTTCCTCGGCTCTGATCTCTTCATTGGTTCCGTCTGTGGAGGGATCCGGGTGCTGAAACTCCCTCGTCGGCTCCGAGGGGGTGAGTGGCATCGGACCCTTGTCCGACCCCGTTCTCCCTCTCGGTGCCTCGGCACAGGTGAGCTTGGCCCCGACATCGGCCTCAGAGCCGTCACTCTCGGTGCCAGGAGGGGTTCTCATCTCTTCAGAGCGGGGACCTTCCTCTCTGCCCGATAGGGGTGCCTTTTAGGTCATGAGGAGCATACTGAGGATGTCTCCTTTTCAGACATCCTTGAGATCCTTAGGCAGAGGGGGAACTGGACTGCCCTTAACCCCTCTGAGGATGAGTCGGTGCACCTGGACGCATTTGGTTCTCACCCCTCCACCTCCTGGGTGTCTCCGCCTTTCGACCCACTCATGGAAGTGGTTGCTCAGAAGGCGTGGACGGCCCCGGACACAGTGGAACCAACTCCCCGTAGGCCCACAAAGTTTATTACAGCTCTGTCCGACAAACAGTTTCTTACGAAGGGTTTCCCTGTTGATGCCATGGTGGTTGCAGCAGCCACTAAGAAGGAGTTGGCTGATCCTTCTGTCCCTGTCCATCCACCTAATAAAGAATCTAGGACATTGGACAGGTATGGGAAGCGGATGTTTTCTTCAGCGACCTTTTCCATGCAGTCGCTGAACTACCTGTGCCATTTCACTCGCCTTAAAAGGGATATCCTTAAGGAATTGGGTGATACCCTTCAGGATCCATCTGCTGCAGGTTCTCAGGAAAAGATTAACTCCCAGCTGGCAACCCTTAACTCCATTGTTAACTCCTCCATGTGGCTCATTTCTTATGCAGCCGATGGGGCGAGTAGGGCCGCAGGCACAGGTGTAGCCTTGAGACAACATGCCTGGATGCAACTTTGCTGGCCCCTTTATGGCGTCCTTCAGCAACACCCCCTTCGATGGTTCAGCTTTGTTTGGACCACAGGTGAAGGATACACTTACCAGGTGCGAGCAGGAAGGCAAGACTCTCTCTGCCATGGGAGTCCGTTTTTCTACTCCATCTAGACCATACCCGAAAGGTCAGAAGGGTGGAAAAATGTGGTTTCGTAAACCCCAGGGAGTCATGCCTGACACATGTGGTGAGTTTTCCTCCAGAGGCAGAAGAGGGAACAATAATAGATGCCGCCCGAGGGGCAGAGGGGGTCCGCAGAATCAGGGTAGCAGGGAATCTTTCTCTGACAAACCCTTCCAGCACCCCTGAGGGACTGCCCGGCTGTCCACCTTTGGAGGCAGTCAGGGGAAGGTTGTCACTGTACCCAGAAGCCTGGCAACTCCTCACACAAGACAAATGGGTACAGTCTACCATATCCGAGGGTTACAAAATTCCCTTCATCCACACCCCTGTATAAAGAAACAGATCCCTTCCAGATGTCCCACCCACGCTAAGGGATCAAGCAGTACTAGAAATTTCAAAACTGCTAAAAAAGAGGGCCATCCAGCCAGTCCCAGCAGACCAGCAAGGATCCAGAATTTACTCCAAGTTCTTTTTGGTACCGAAAAAGACAGGGGACTGGAGACCCATTCTGGATCTCAGCAGACTGAACAGGTCTATCCAAAGAACAAAGTTCTGGATGGTCACGCTTCAGTCCATTCTACCCTTTTTGGGTCAGGACAATTGGATGTGCTCTATAGACCTTCAGGATGCGTACTACCATATCAAAATGAACAGGCGCTCCAGAAGGTTTCTCCACTTCCGGCTGGGAGCCAGTCACTATCAGTTCAGAGCCCTGCCCTTTGTTCTCACCACAGCCCCCAGGGTATTCACCAAATGCATGGCAGTGGCTGCGGCTCACCTGAGATGACGGGGATTCAAGGTGTTTCCATATCTCAACGACTGGCTCCTTACTGCTTCCACCAGGCATCAACTTCTGCGAGCCAGGGACTATACCATTCAGACTTGCTCCGAGCTAGGTATATCAATAAATTTTGAAAAGTCTGCATTGTCGCCTTGTCAATCTATAACATTTATACGCGCAGAAATAAATACAAAAGATCTGTCTGCAAAACTTCCTCCAGACAGAGTATCAGACATTCGCCGACATGTGCAAGTACTACTAAAGTGCAAGACGATTCAGGCCAGATTTGTACTAAAAACATTGGGTCTTATGGCGGCAGCGATCATTCTAGTCCCCCTGGCTCATTTCCACATGCGAATCCTTCAGTGGATGCTTTTTACTCAATGGTCCTTTCAACAGCTCCCAATGTCTCACAGAATAATGATCACTCAAACATGCAAAGACCACCTGGCTTGGTGGATGGTCTCCCCTACAGTTCTCCAGGGCAGACCATTTGTTCTTCCTTCTCCTGTTGCCACGGTGACCAGGGATGCCTCCCTGATCGGGTGGGGGGGGGGCATTTTCAGGGCAGGACTGTCCAGGGCACTTGGCAATCCCTAGAATACCACCTGCATATAAACGTCTTGGAGATGAGAGCAGTACTTTTAGCGTTGCAAGCTCTTCAGGACTCTCTACCTATCGGGACTATTGCAATTCAAACAGACAATATGTCTGTAGTGTGGTACATCAACAAGCAGGGTGGAACCAGATCCTACCCCTTATGTCGAGAAGCACTCAGACTCTGGCAGTGGGCGATTTCTTCCCAACGGTTTCTGATAGCAATGCACATCCCCGGGAAGTCCAACGTCATAGCAGACAGGCTGAGCAGAGCCATTCTCATGCCTCATGAGTGGTCTCTCAATCAGTCAGTAGCGGACAAGATTTTCCGCAGATGGGGTCAACCTTACTGCGACCTTTTTGCAACCCCTCTCAACAGCAAGTGCGAAGACTTCTTCACTCTATTCCCCCTTCCCGGCCATTCCCTCAGAGATGGTGTAGTCCACGATTGGCCCCAGGGTCTTCTGTATGCATTCCCTCCTTTTCCCTTAATTCCCAAACTGATTCAGAAAGTGACCGCTTTGGGTTCCAGGATGATACTCATTGCCCCTTTCTGGCCTCAACAAATTTGGTTCCCGTTCCTGCATCATCATCTGTTGGAGCAGCCCTGGAGTCTGGACCCAGTGCTGGACCTGTTGGTCCATCAGTTGGGTGGGCTGCACCAATCCCTTCAGTCTCTCAACCTCACAGCTTGGTTACTCCACTTCCAACCTTAGCCAGGCTTCTGCAGATTTCTCAGCCAGTACGTGAAATCATCCTTTCTTCACATAAATCTACTGCCAGAAAAACCTATGCTAGTAAGTGGAAATGTTTCTCCTGCTGGGCAGAGACCAGGAATATAGATCCTTTTACAGCCCCTGTCCACACTGTTCTGGATTTTTTGGCAGAACTTTTTCGAGCAGGTTCCTCGTCTGCCACCATTAGGGTCCAATTGGCTGCTATCGCTAATTTCCACGCTGGCCTGTCAGAAACCAGCATCATGTCCTACAAACATTGTAAGGCCTTTCTTAAAGGGACTATTTTACTTAGGCCCCTCGGTTAGAGATCCTCCGCCTCCGTGGGATTTAAACCTGATATTAACTTCCTTGATTCTCCCTCCCTTTGAACCTGCGGCCTCCTGTTCTTTAAAATTACTCTCCTGGAAGACTCTCTTCTTAGTAGCTATCACCTCAGCTAGAAGAGTGTCGGAACTTCAAGCCCTCTGCATTCATCCTCCCTATCTTGTTTTTCACAAGGATAGAGTCTCACTTAGAACGAACCCTTCCTTTTTACCCAAGGTTCCTTCTGGGACAAACCTGAATCAGACTATTGAGCTTCCTGTCTTTTTTCCTAACTATTCAAACAGAGCTGAACAAAAGCTGCACTTTTTGGATGTTCACAGGCAATTACGTTTTTATTTGGATAGGACAAAACAAATTAGGAAGTCAGACCAACTCTTCCTGTCTTATGCTGAGAGCAAGCAGGGCTTGCCAGTTTCTAAAGTATCTTTATCCAGATGGGTGGCTTCAATCTTATCCTTCATTTACCAATTAAGACACAAAGAACTCCCCATAAAACCAAAAGCTCATTCCACCTGAGCATTAGCCACATTGGTAGCTTTTGAAGCAAGGCTCCCAATGGAATCTGTTTGTGCTGCAGCCACGTGGGCCACTCCTCATACCTTTATTTCTCATTACAAGTTGGATATGGCCTCCAGGAATCGGGCTGAGTTTGGTTCCACTGTGCTCAAGAGTCTGTTCCGATGAGCCACCCAGGACTAAGGTGCTAGGGACGCTGTCCCATCCAGCAAGAATGAAGGCGAGATTGACAACTTAACATTAAGAAGTTATGTACCTACCATAACGTTCCATGTTAGTTGTCTTCTTCTCGCCTTTTTTCTTGCATCCCACCCGCCATCCCCCTAGCCTGGACAGACTGAGAAGAATCCTTCTGAGGCCATATTCCTCTACTGGACTATTCCTAGGTTATGTCCCCCTTTGTTACCACTGTAGATAATCCTTATAGTTGGCACAGGTGTCTCCATGGTGTTAGCTCTACCAAACGAGATCTGGGTATTGGACGCCTAGCATTGTGGGATATAGGGAGGGCCTCCGGCTGGTAAACAGCTCTCGAGCTTTGGTATAGGCCGAGTCAGAGCCGAGGATTGGCTCCGAACCCATCCAGCAAGAAAGAAGACGAGAAGAAGACAACTAACATGGAACGTTATGGTAGGTACATAACTTCTTATTTTGGAAGTGTAATGAATTGGCAGACATTAAAAATTCCCTACAGAGTACTCTTGTCAGAAATCTTGGGTGAGCAAATGTGTGTAACTAGGGACATTTTTTGAGCTGGGATACTGAATCTAAATTGCCTAGACATAGTAAGGTCTTGTTAGGTTTAATTCTCATGGCTGCCAAAAAAAACAATTACTAGAAAATGGAAATCAAAGACTAGTATTTGAAGTAGTGAATATTGTAACAGAGATAAAAGAGCTGAAAGTGGAATCTTTAGGAAAGAGTAAGAGCAAATTACATAGAAATAAAATGGAAATTGTGGGAACAATACCTGCACTACAATGTTTTGGAGAAGGAGTGAGGTCTTAGGGAAGACAGGAACTGATCAATTTATGTAGTGTCAGATTGATGATAATTATGATATATAGTGTTTAGAACGGGTCTATATTAGAACATCAATGTTTCAGAACATTGAATGTTCTAATATCGAACCCTATTCAGCGAATGCTGAAAATAGTGAAGCTGCAGAAAACCAAATTTTTTCCCACAGAAAGAATTTAGTTGTCCGTTTCTGTCGCTTCGCTATTTTCAGCGCTGTGGTGGAATGTTATGGGTCGGGTTCAGGTAAGTGTGCGATTGTGTGGATGTGAGGCTTAGGGCAGGTGAGGTGAGTTAGGGTTAGGGCGCAGGTCAGGTAAGTGTGCAATTGTGTGGACGTGATGGTTAGGGTGAGGTAGGTGAGTTAGGGTTAGGGTTAGGGTGCTGGTGAGGTGAGTGTGTGATAGTGACGGTCCTTAGGGTTATGGTTTGAGTTAAGGTAAGTGGATAGTTAGTGGTGTATGTACAGTTTAGTGTAAGGGTTAGGTGTATGTGTGTGGATTGCTGTTTGTTTGGTGTGCTTGTGTTGTGTGTATGTGTTTCGGAACAGCAACATTTTTCCCTAGGAAAAAATTTGCTGTTCTGAATGTTCGATGTTGTCAGTGTTCACTGAATTGTGTTCGATATTAGAACATTAGTAGTTCTGACACTTTGATGTTCTAATATAGACCCTTTATAACAGTGAACATGTTAACATGGTTTGATTTCTTTTATATAAATGTGCGTTTACCTATGTGTTAAGTAATAATTGAATAAAGGTGTTAAAAATTATACATTAGACCCTTACAATCATCACTTGTAATACTTATATAAATTTCTAAAATAATGATGTCAAGGACACAGACAGATAAAAACAATGAATACTGAGTTAAGGTAAATATAGATGACAGACAAAAGATTGGCATTTATTACTTTAGAAACATATAGTACTGATTGCAGTAGTCCAGGAAGCCAGCAAGAAATAAATTGTGTCACTCAAGAAGAAAACAAATAGAATGCATACACATATCAAATAAAGGAAAATAAAAAAAAATGACAAATAGGCATGGGCTGGCAGCAACCCCTGCAGTGTTGCAATAAAAAGCATACCGAGCTTCTTCCAATGAGCCAATACTCTGGCATCATTTAGTAATCATTCTTGGTGTGGGCAGGATAAAGGCGCCTTGTTAGAAGCCCCTTCAGCCTATGGGACTTTTGATTCATACAGTTTTCCTTCTGAGCAGCCCATTCTGCTGCAAAATAATTCTGACCAATAAAGAAGTTCAATTTCACCACACATAAACACTTACCTCCTGAGACTACATTATCTGAAATGTGCCTTTTTAAAAGAAAAGTATAATATGGTATGTATAATGGAATACAGCTGACTTTAGGCACTGTAGGTTTAGATAACAGAGCATTGTTTGCCTGAAAAGTCTGATAAGGCCTTTGCTCTTATATGTCTATCAAAGAGTCCATTTTTCTAAACATTTTATGCATTTCCTTTCCTCCAGCCCTTGAACTACCTCAAGCATATTGATATTACAAGAATGGGACTATTTTTTTTTTCTTTTATGACATTGTAGTTCAGCATCAGTTTGATTACTGACCTTTGGGGTGTACCTTACCCGACACCTGCTACAACTTGAAAGACCCCAAAAGTACCTCACCAAGAGGATCAAGGGACTCAAACAGATGCCCTACGCAGTTAGGCTAAAGAAACTCCAGCTCTACTCAGTTGCTTACCGCCTACTCAGAGGCGATCTGTGCCTGACGTATAAAGCCATGTCCAACCCAGAATTAATGGACCTGCTCCACCTCAAGAAATCCAAATCCATCAGAACTACATGCTCCAGTGACTTAAACCTCAGCACAGAAATAAATAGAACATGCTGGAGGGACAGATTCATATCCCAGAGGCTCCCCTCACTCTGGAACAAAATCCCAATCCATGTCAGACAGAGCCCCTCAATGACCCTCTTCAAGAAGAATCTTGACGTTTGGATGGGAGATCATAAATTTACCCCTGGAATCTCTTCTGTGTCACTGCTAGACAGAGGCACGGTAAACTAACCTTAAATGAGCTATCTTCTGTGACCTACTATACAGAGGCACAGTCAACTAATCTAAGAAGGGTGGCAAAAGCCAAACACACTCTGGCTAGGCTTGTAAATGCCCTAGGGCAGATAGCCTAGTATCAACCTATGAACCTTTGTAGCTTTTGTATCTTAATGTTACACTTATTCAACTTATTAATTTATTTTTACATCTGTTTATGTTAATGAAGAATAGTGACTTTTCTGGTATGATCTGTGTTCTAGCTGGAAAAAAGTTCCCTGTTCATTCGGCATTGCAGCTGTATTAGTTTGATATCTTCAAAGGCCACTTTAGATCAGTCATTTGAAACCCAAAAAATCCAGTCAGGCTAGAAATGGAAATGGTCAATAAAGAAAGCCATGTTTTAGCTATTCAAATGTCTGATGAAAGACATTGTAGGAAAACCACCTTAGACATCTAACCTAATAAATGTGGGTAGATCCAGTTATAAGGCATTCCTTCTACGAAACATAATCTTCACAGAGGAAACTTAAAGAGAGTATTATTTAGCTAGGTCTGTCCGGTCTGTGCCCACATGGTTGGGTTGAATGAGTCTCACCACTTAGGAATTTTCAAATGCAAGTTTGGTGTAAAAAAACTTTGTGAATTTTGTTTTGCAAGACACTGTTTTGGCCAGTTGTATGGAGAACCAAGCCCATAGTCATGACAGTAACTCTGATGTGTAATAAACTGACATTTCTTTTACAATCCATTTTCTCTAAGTCCTGTTGTTATACTTCCTTAAATTATTTTCCTACTAGTTTAAATAATGTAGTTCTCTTCTGTGCAGGCTTGTATAATTATGCACCTTGGATATTTTTTAAAAGTTGTGAGAGATGCAATATTTAACAAATATGGAGGCTTCATACTCAAAGGAATGCAGAATGTGAGCAGCACACACACACAACCACCACACCATACACCAACCCACATTAAAATGACTTATACTGAGGCTGAAAAAAATAATTTTCAAAGCTTCTTAGACCAATGAAGACTAGGTCTCGGTGAAAGTCCAACACCACATCACCTTCTGCGTACTTTCAAAAAAGAGTCACTAAGAGTTCCATTATCTGAATTCCAGTATATCAGACCACTCTACAAATAAAAATGTTCTAGTGATCAGTGATGCTAGTTAGGCACACTGACTATCTTCTTACTTGGCTGGACAAAGACCAAGTAACAGTGAGCTGTCTTTCGGGTGCTAGTATCTCTGAGATCTCAAAGGCCCTTAAGATCCCTTAACCTAACAAATATGATTGTAAAGTGGTGGTGGCCCATTAGGGAGTGAATGTCTTTAGATGCAAAACCCATGAAGGATATGCAGAGAAAGATGTATCAGAACTCTCCCTGCATGTCAGAAATCCAGGCAAGACTTTGGTTCCAAGTGGAATCCTTCCTTCTCCAAGAATGATTTTCAGGTAAAAAGAAGAGATAACTGGTTTCAACAACTGGATAAATAGTTGGTGTCATTCAAAGGGTTTCCAATCTGTGTCAGCATGTGACAAAAAGCTTGACAGTCCTACTTGCTTTGCAAAGGAAGGCCTGCAATGCTTATTCCAAGGCTTCCACATTCTGACTAAAGCCTTTGGTGGCCATGTAGTACCTTTTTTGGCAGAGTACAGCTAATGTACATTCCAATGTAACTAACATATCAAATTCCAAAACAGGATCATATTAAAATGGCTGTGGTCAGTGCCAGAAGTCTCAACAACAGTCAACAAACTGCTTGCCCTTGAGGTTCTCTTGCCTTTGTTATACATCCATATATGTTTAATTGCTGAAACTTCATTTAAATGTTCAGAAAGTACTTCCTCCATACCTGGGATTTGTGTGTCCCATGCCTTTAGACTTGATGGCAACTGTGGTAGAATCTCTATGTTTGTTAGGGACTGTATCACCCTAGACAGATTCCCTGGGACCCACAAAGAGAGGTCATTGAGCTCCAAATCATACTATACAGGACCAGTGGCAGCTGGTGACTTCATATCAAAGGGGGGCTGCAGGAGACAGTTGAATAGGTTGGGCCAATGGGAAGGGGTGTGACCAACTAGAAAGGGGTGGGGCTATGCTCAAAACTACAAAAACTGGGACTTTAATTAAATATGTTGCCCTGGGTACCAAACCGTCATTATGAGAGTCCAGTCAAGACAAAATGAAGTGTAGAAGAAAAAAAATATTTCAATGCATTGGCTACATGACAGCTTACTTAATATCTAGATGGAAACAAAAAGGTTGTGAGGCATGACAAAATAAATTACTTTTTAAATACATTACTGGAATGCCAGTCAAAATCAAGTATAAAAAAACAAGCAGCACTCAACTCAAACCACTTCTCCTTGCACTGCAGTTCTAATTATAATTTATATTCAGCTTTATAAAAGTACCAACCAACATGCTGAAAGTAGCAGTCTCTGTAATACCCCCACTTGTAAAAATGTTTCTTAGCCAAAAAAGACCTGCAGCCTGACAACTGTGTACTTGTTTCATGGGGAAAACATGATCAAAGTAAAAAATGAACAGCAATCAAGAAACAAGCTCAAGATAAATTGCCTAATGGTTTACTGCACAGGTTATGGACCACACATGATAGATTGGCATTCTGTTTAGTTTACATGTAAAGCCTGCAATGATGACTGCAAGTTTCAAACAAATGTAATGAGCTTCTGAAAATACTCTAATCCTGTCTTTTATTACAAATACTGTCATATGCATTTCAATACCTAAGGTTTATACATTATCTAGTTTTGTAAATATTCTCTGCATGGCAACAACAAAAAGGCTTTCAATGTTGGTTATTCTTTAACAGTATGCTTATTAAATCTTACTTGCATTGTACAATCTCAGACAAACTTACCTGATGGTCATTAAAACATTGCTACTTAAACACAGAGCAACAGGGACTGCAACAACTTGCATTTTCTGAATAATAATAAGCATAAATCAACAGTATAAAAATATGACAGAAAACCAGAACATTTTGCAAAATCAAGGACAGATGAAAAGTCACTGTAGTACTTGTGTCTACCTTGGATGGGAGGATACTCTGCACACTTACACTGCATAACTGCTCCTTGCCTTGCTTGGAGACATCCAGAGTCACTACATGGGGGAGTAGGGTGCAACAAGTATGTCACAATTTGAAATATGGACAATTTTTAAATATTGCTCTTATAAACTTAGAAAGATAATAGAATAGTAGGTCTTGCATTAGTATGAATTTTCTGAAGGGTATGAAATCTGAAACTCAAATGTCTGTCATTATTTTCTAACTTCAATCTTTAATGATTTGCCACTAATTTGCCAGAAAACCATAATTTTATGAAAAATGGACCAAAAATGTGATGCAAAAATATAAAATAGCCACACAATACAGCTGGGAACCTGTCAAAGAAGGGACACTTTTTTAATATTAGTACTAAGTTGAGCAGCTGAAAAAATAAGAGAATCTACATGCATTTCTGAAATAAAAGTAATCTATAACTCTGATCATTACAATTCATAGGTTCTTAGGTAGGTACTAGGCTATCTGCCCGAGGGCATTTATAAGACTAGCCAGAGTGTGTTGGCTTTTGCCGCCTCATTGATTGATTAATTAACTGATCCTCTGTCAAGCAGAGGCAATGAAGTGATCCCAGGGGTGTATTTTCTGTTACCCATCCACTCATCAAGGTTTCTCTTGAAGAGTGTTAGTGAGGGGCACTACCTAATGTAGTTTGGAATTTTGTTCCAAAGCGTGGGGAGTCTCTCTGACAGGAATTTATCCCTCCAGCATGTTCTCTTTATTGTTGTGGCAAGGTTTAGCACACTAGAGCACGTGGCTCGTAGTGACTTGGATTTCTTTAGGTGGAGCATGTCCATCAATTCTGAGTTGGACATGGCTTTGTAAGTCAGGCAGAGATCACCTCTGAGTAAGCGATATGCCACTGAGTACAGCCGGAGTGTTTTCAGTCACGCTGCATAGGACATATGTTTGAGGCCAGTAATCTTCTTGGTGAGGTACTTTTGTGGTCTTTCCAGCTGTTGGAAGTGTCTTGTGAGGTACATCCCAAATGGGGCATTGTACTGTATGATGGGTCTGATGAGTGACGAGTAGAGGGTCCCTATAACCTCTTTATTTCTAGATGCAAACCCTTTAGTAATTAGATGGAATTTCCTAACTACTTTGGCAATATGATTGTCAAGGGAGAGATTACTATCTACCTGAGTCCCCAGATCTCTTATTATCTCTTCTGTATTAAGTGGGCTGCCACCTATCTGGTAATTCGTGGGTGTTTTGTTTTTCCCAAACTGGATGACTATGCATTTTCGGCTTTTAGCTTGAGGCCATGACTTTGACACCAGGTGCCCGTCTCAGTAAGGCCCTTTTGGAGGATGTCCATGTCAACCGGAGAGTCAATTATGTCTCTCAGTTTGCAGTCATCGGTGAACATGGTTAGCCATAGTCCTCCTGTGTTTGCCTGTACTTCTGAGAAGTATATGCCAAACAGTAGGGGTCCCAGGACCGAGCCTTGTGGGACACCACTTGTGACTGATTTAGAGTCGGACCTGGAGCCTGCTATTCTTACCATGTGATTTCTGTCTGTAAGCTAGGGGTTTATGTTCAGGCTGGTGAGTTTTTCTGTAATACCTGAATGGGGAATGGTGTTGAAAGCCTTGGCGAGGTCAAGGTAGGCTGTGTGAACCACCTTTCCCTCATCTATGGCCTTGGTGGCTGTCTTGAAGAAGTCAACCAGGTTTAGTAGGCATGATCTGCCCTTAACAAAGCCAAACTGGGTCAGGTCAAATGTTTGGAAGTTCCCAATGTCTTTGTTAATGAGTTCCATAATGATGCGCTCCATAGCCTTGCAGGCCAGGAGTGTCAGGCTTATGAGGCGATAGTTATCAGGGTCATTTGTGGCCCCTCCATTGTGGAGTGGAATAACTGTTGCTGTGCACCATTCTATGGGCACATAGCCTGTGGTGAGGCCGAGGTTGAACAGCGTGTTTAGGTGGGGGGTTAGTTTGTTCTGTAGTTTGTGCAAGACACAGCCTGGGACACCATCTGGCCCCATTGATGCTGTGTTTTTGGCTTTTGAAAGGGCTGATTTTACCTGTGCATCTGTGATTTCTGGGACACTACACTTTTCCGGTATTGTTGTGGGCCCTTTTGGGGGTGAACAGGGGGTGAAGTTTGCACTGAATCTATCTGCCAGGATGTTGGCAATATCAGTAGGTTCAGTATATTTTGTGCTATTTTGCACTAGTTCAGTGCATATCTGGGAGTTGCCACTTAGATTCTTAACATAGCTATAGAAGGCTTTGTGGTTATCTTTTGAATCCTTGGCTATTTTTCTTTTGAAGTTAGCCTTGGATGATTTTATGAGGGACCTTAGCTTCTTACTGATACTGATCAGGGATGTCTTTCCGTCTTGGGATTTGCTTTTTTTCTAAACTAGTTTCTTCCTTCTATTGTATAGCGTGCTTATGGCAGGGGTCCACCAGACTGGTTTCCTTCTCTTAGAGGAGTGAGTTTTAGTTTTGCTAGGGATGACATGATCCATGCATCTTTGTAGGTGCTCATAGAGTGCATTTGTAAAGGTTTCTGCATCTTGGGCAGCTTTATGGTGGGGGCTGTGAAACTTACCGCCTCTGTCTTAAGTAAGGTGAAGTTTGCTTTAGAAAAGTTTTTTACTGTGGTTTCCTTAGTTGAGGGTGGTGGTGGGGTGTGGATATCCAGAGTTATTAGTTTATGGTCTGATCTAACCAGTGACGGGTTGACCTCCGGTGTGGAACACCTGTCGCCCATGTTGGTGATGACCAGGTCCAATATGTTTTCACCTCTGGTAGGGGAGTTTACCAGCTGTTCCAGGCGTTTGAGTTGATGAATTCCAGGAAGCACTGGGCCTGGGAGTTTGTACTCGAGTAGTTTTCCCAGTTAATGGTATGGTAATTGAACTCGTCCAATATCAGGGTGTTTGGTAGGACCTTCATGTTTTCCAGTGACTCCAGAAAGGTGGAGTGGTGGTCCTGGGTCATGGAGGGTGATGATCTGTAGCAGGCCACAATTTGCATTGCAAATTTGCCCAATGTTAGTTGCACATGGATGATCTCAGAGGTATCATGCTGCGGCATTAACCTGGAGGTGTAGGTATCCTTGATGAATATGGATACACCCCCTCCTTTTGTGTTTCAGTCCATGTTCTGTGACCAAAACATGTGGTATGAGTTGTAGCTTGGTAGTGCTAATTGTAAGCCCTCCACATTTTCCTCCAAAATTGTCATTTTGCGAATGGATTATTGGGGGAAGAGCAACATTTTGAGCCAAAGCTGGGGACAGTTGAGAGGTTTGGATATACCTAATTCTATAAAGCTATTTATTTGTGCATACCTCTCAACCTGTTAATGCAGGAAATCTGGACAAGGCCAAATATATTGGGGGAACATACTTACAGTACAAAAATTGCTCTTGTATAAACTTAGACAGTTGACAGAATAACAGGTCTTGCTTTAGCATGCATTTTTCTGAAGGGTATGAAGTCTGAAACTCAATGCCTGTCATTATTTAGTGATTTCATTCCTAAATGATTTGCCAGAAAACCACAAATTTTATGAGGAACAGACCAAAAATAAGAAGTAAAAATCTATTAATTCTGTGAAAATATAGACAGCGGAGAGGTATAGTTCATCTGGGGTTGTCTTTGAGTTTGCCACCCTTCCCCCTCTCAAAATCATGGTCGAATGGGGCCTCTCCCCTGTAGCCATTCCAATGTCCCATTACTTGGCTGTTTTACCCCATTTAACATAGACAGTGTAATATGCATACAGCTTTACTTCTACGATGATTTGGATTTTATTTAAAAGTTTTATTTTACATTTTACAGCACAAACACTAATAGACATCTGCTAAACAAAGCAATGCAGTCTCACAATGAAAATAGACTTAGCATTAAAACTTCTCTGCCCTTGAAATTTACATTCATTGAAACAGCATTGAAACCCACATTCAAAGAAAATACATCTGGCTAGTGGCAGATAAAGATCAACTATGGGTTGTTTTCAAATCATTGGGCCCTTGCACACGAAACATACATGCGTTCTTTGATACACCTTCCTGATTGTATTAAATTATATTCCTTGTATAATACAGTACAGTTGCTAGAGGGCGTTTTAAATTTATTGTTTTGAACATTTTTCCAGTAAATAATGAAACAAATTGCATGCACCAGTGATGACAAAACTGCCCAATTTAGAACATATCCATCATAAAAGTCTACTCAAACTTCTACAATCCACCAGTATTAGTAAATATGCACAATCTCTGCTGAAGTAAAAGTCATCTAAATAATTCCACATTAAAGAGATATGTAACTAATGAAGTGGTTGCTGCTGGCAAATAACTTTATATTTCATTGTTTCATTTACAAATAAAGTGCATGTTGCTCCTGAGGAATAAATTACCCACGTTACATTTAAAAAATGATAAGCTAGTAATATTGCAATAGGGAAAGGATGGCAAACTGATAACAGGTTGATAGTTACCAGGTATCAACACCAAAAAGGAAATTCTCAGGACTGCAGCATCCATCCCCTTTAAAGGTACAACATAGTACAGTATTAGCAATGCATCTACATACTGTGGGAGTAGAGCCTACAGCCTTCTGCATCAAAAGCAAGTACACTACCTGTTGTGCTATTAACAATGCAAGCAGACTCAACATAAGCAGCACTAAACTTCTCTTCCCCTGAAGCACTTAGCTCCTTGTAAAATTCACTCGATACTCAACTGTATCTCTCAACTTTACAGCACAAGAAATCTGGAACAAGCCAAAATTTACTGGCGGGGGCAAAAGCCCAAAAAACAGGAACACATTTTAAACATTTCTTCTATAACCTTGGAAAGTTGCTAGAATAAAATGCTGTGCTACCGCTCTGTATTTCACTGCCAAGACTTGAACCCAGGACCCTCTGAAATTCAAATGTCTGTCATTAGTTAGTGAAGTCACAATCCAGAAATGCCCAATTTTATGAGGAATGGAACAAAAATATGAGGCAAAAATCTGAATGCTTTTCACAAGTGGTGGTGGGTAGGGAATGAGCCTGACTTACTCTCTAGCCACCAGTTATAGTTAACTGGGGCATTTTAGACATGCACACACACACACACACACACACACACACACACACACACACACACACACACTCCTGCAGTTTCCAGTCTATGCGGTTGTAACCCTATAGACTTCTGGGGCATAACCTGCTGCCTTTTTTCTGAATCCGGACTGGTTAAACAGCAGTCTGGATTCAAGTTTCCAAGCACGCGCACGTGGAGTTCAGGATTTTTTTTTTATTTTTGGTTTACAGCTGGGGATTTTTTTTTTTATTTTGTTTTAGAGCTGGGGGGTGTGCAGTTCAATATCATGAGCCGCCACTGTACAGGACTGACCATCAGTTTATAGCCTGTTACAGGACACCCTCTATATTCCCTGAAAATCATGTAAGTTTTCTAAATATACTTGATAAACTTTCTATAAATATGAATGCCGTTATTTTGGGAGAATTTAACTACCCCTCAGTAAACTGGAGCACTTGTACTGCCAATGTAGGATATTCTAAAAATATTTTAGATTTAACAAACAAAAACTGACTTCACCAGATTGTTGGCAAACCCTGTAGAGACATAATATTATTGACCTGGTCTTTATGAATATAGATTTTTCATGAACTATACCCCAGAGGTCTCTTTCCCTAGTTTAATCAGAACACAACGTAGTCACCTTCACCTTCAGAATCTCTAAATCTGCTAAAATCAGTATCTCAGAATTGAAAGATTTCAAACATACTAATCTCAACAAATTCTGTAATGAAACTTCAAAATTCACTTATAGCAGAATCACCCCAGGTATTGCTATAGCAGGTAACTTGACAAACCACCATAAATAAACTCTACAGTAAAAGAAAAAAAAAACATTAATTAAAGCACAGGTTTCTAAAGTGTGCACCGAGGCACCCTGGGGAACCGCGGCTTCTTCACAGGGGTGCCGTGAACTAATAAGTTTTTAGAAAGTCAGAAATAGTGAGGTGTAAAGCCCAAAGGGTCAAAAATCAGAGACATTTTAAAAACATTACTGCACACAGAAGTTAATAGAACCTGGATTCAACAAGGGAGCCAAGAATTGAAAAAGTTTGCTAATACATGACACAATGTTCCAAGACCCCCGCCACTGCTCCTGCCATCATATACATCCTAACAGAGGCACAAGCCAGCAGCGTCTCATACTTGTAGTCAGTGTCAGAATTCAGAACGGTAGCACTGCTGCTGAAACCCACTGTCGCACTACTGGTCCCACCACCAATGCCTGCTACTCCCAACCCTAGCCAGGCCTGTGCCACCCATACTGCAAGGTGCCCCTCAGTCTTAACAGCTGCCACTGTTTCCAGTTCAGGACCTTCAGGAAGAAGATGCCTGCCTCTATGAGCACAACCCTCTTGTTCCATGGTGCTCCTTGACCAACTGCTGTCTGTTGTCACAGCCGTTAAGGCTTTACACAATACAGGCCTGGCTGGAGCAATGCAACAAACATGGATACAGACTTAACCCCCACTCTAGATTGCTCCCGCTTGCCTCACCCCCCTCCCATAAGTCATCATTTATTGGTTAGAAAACTTGACGGACATCATGTTGTAACGTTACCTCAATAAGTTACTGAAGGGTGCTTTGGAATCATAGTTTCTATTTGTCTGTGAATCCTAGCTGAAGTTTCTTGAATGCAATATCCTCGCAAAGTTGATGATGTATTTCACTTGGTTGTCTAACTGACTGGTATTACTTAACAGTTATATTACTAATCACTTACTAAATTGGGCGGCAGAGTGGTGCAGTGGTTAACATTGTCACCTCACAGCAAGAGGTTCTCCGGTTCGATTCTCGGCTGGGGTGCCTTCTGTGTGGAGTTTGCATGTTCTCCCTGTGTTCGCGTGGGCTTTCTCCGGGTACTCCGGTTTCCTCCCACATTCCAAAGACATGCATCTGGAGCATTTCTCCCCGGGCCTCCGCTGAAAACAGGCTCTGTGGAACCTAGTCGGACATTCCCTGTCAACAAATGTTAAATAAATAAAATAAATAAATAAATAAATAAATACTTCTTGGATAAGTATGAGATGAGTAGCCAGAGAACTTATTTTCTGTTAGATGGCTATTTTAGGCAAGTCTGTGATTGAAATAAAAATACCAGATAATTCTGCAGCTTCCAATTTTTACTATTCATACAGCATACCCATCTGTCCTATCCCTGTTTTGTAGAACCTCTTTGATTTTTGTCTCATATGTTTGCTGTGTCCCACATACAATTTTTAATTTTAATGGAATAACTAAAGATTACAGTTAGTTAATAATACCGTAATTCGCATTCTTCAGAAACTTGCATGTTTATGTAAAACTTGTTCTGTTAACTTCTGTATGCAGTAATGTTTTTAAAATGTCTCTGATTTTTGACCCTTTGACCTTTGCACCTCACTATTTCTGTGATCTTCCGTTCAGTAGATCATCAATAATGTGCAGTATTCACAGTGTCTGTGCATTAGTTTTCTAATTAGTGATAACCCAAGATTGTGTAGTTTTCTTAAGTTATGCTGTATTTTTGTCTGTGACCTTGGAACATCCATTTTATCAATTATCGAAAAGTCTCCTACCTATTCAGTCCTTGTGAACCAAGCCACACCACCTGCTTCATTGAAAACGGATTCCTATGATCATGTGAAGCAGGCATGACAAGGGATGGCTTTGTGACATATTCGACTCAATGGTGAATAAGAATCTCAGTTTATGTCCCTGTGATTTTAATATTCATATAAAGCAGTAGCCTGTCCGACCAAGTCAGAGAAAAGTGAAAGCGGCAGTGCGCGTATGTTGTGTGAGATTCCTGTAGTCGCTAGGAAAGGGTCCGTATTTCCGGGTTGTATGTTTATGTTGACATTCTATCCTCATTAAGTAAAAGTGCTTTTAGGCATTGGAGGTGGGCCTTGGGGTGGGGCATTTCAAAGAAGCAGTTGGATCTGGTCAAGAGAGGCGCCTGCTGAGGCCAGGATAAAAAGGCAGGACAAGCAGACGAAATATATTTACATCATAGCGATATTTTGATTCCTATACCTCACTCCTGCTGCAGTTTCCTCTCGTCTGCAGGGGTGGAGAAGAATGAGAGAGAATAAGCCAGAGAGAGACACTGTTACATCTGTTTGCTGGAGGTAAGTGTCATAGTCGCAAATACATTAATGTGCATTATTTACCTGCATATGTATGATGCATCAGGTTAATGCCTGGCCTCTTTCATCAATATTGCACACATTTATATTTTACTCTATTTTTGCAAAGTATACTTGTTAGAATTTGATGGGGGGTGCCTTGGTAAAACCTGGATTCAACAAGGGAGCCGAGAATGGCAAAAGTTTGGGAACCACTGAATTAAAGTATATAACAGAACAAAAGATTCTTCCATCAAGGATAACATCAGGAAATTGACTAAAAATTTGAAAAATACTATTACATCTATTAAAGCAGCCCATGAACTTAGGATAGTATCTGAAGATAAGGGTTAGTACAATTCCTTCTTCATCTATGTTAGGAAACCAAAGAAATAACACCCATCATTACTCTGAGGTTATTGATACAGGCCCCACCTAACATCCTAGCAAACAAATTCAGTGTGAATTTTACCCCAGAGATGACTTTCCAAAGCTCACTTATACCTGAATCTCTCACATCCCCATCATCACTAAAGAAAATAAACTGAAGTTGTTTTCCAAGACTGAAAGTAGTTTTATTTATTTATTTCAGTTTGATAACCGGGGAAGTCCACTGGACCATGAAAAACCTGTTTTCAGTGGTGGAGGCCCGGGGAGAAAAGCTCCAAAAATAGTTAAAGAAAAACAATATGAAACAAAGCTCCAAAAACAGTTACAGAGAACAATCCATTTTTTTAGAGAAAAATGTGGGTCTATATCAAAATTCCGAAGAAGTAAAACACCGAACGTTAAAACATTGAACCCAAAACATCGAATGTTGAAAATAGCGAAGCCCCGGAACATCGAAATCTTACCTAGGGCAAGATTTTGGTGGGCCATTCCGTGACTTCGCTATTTCCTCCACTGTGGTGCGAGAGTTACAGACCTTAGGGCTAGGGTGTGGGTTAAGTTAAGTGGATAGTAATGTATGTATGGTGTAGTGTAGGGTTGTGTTTTGTTAACTGTATGTGTGTGCATTAATTGCTTTGTTTGTGTATAGTTTCGTAGGGTATGTTTGCGATAGTTACAGACCTTACGGTTAGGGTGCGGGTTAAGGTAAGTGGATAGTTAGTAATGTATGTGTGGTTTAGTGTGGGGTTGGGTTTTGTTAACTGTATGTGTGTGTTTTATTTATTTTGGTGTGCTTGTGTTGTGTGTATGTTTCTTGGAACAGCAATTTTTTTTCCTGGGAAAAAAGTTCGCTATTCTGAGTGTTCGATGTTTTCAATATTCGAAATTCCAAGTTCAAATATATGGTGTTCGACATTTTGGAATTTCGAATATATGATATAGACCTGAAAAATGCAGCCTGCAATACAGTAAATTCACAAAGAAATATATCATTCAATAGAATAAAAAAGAATGTGAATTAACAAATTTTTGATACAGACAAATGATAAGTGCTTGTGAATATATATATATATATATATATATATATATATATATATATATATATATATATATTTTTTTTTTTTTGCAAGGAAGGACATCAGTTAGGGAGATAGGACTAGGTGCAGTAGCTGACTGTCATGATTAGAGTATAATGGGGCGGTTGAAGAATTGGTTATTGCAGAGGGTGGAGGGGTTGATGGTTGGAGGGGGAATTTAAGTTGGGGAGGGGGGTGGCCAGATTCATTCAGTTGTAAGATTGGAGAACAAGACAGATTTGAATTTGGTGTTGTCAGGGGTATTGCGAAGGGTGGAAGGGAGAGAATTCCATAGTTTAGAGATGAAGCAGGAAAGTAGGAGGTGGCCAGGGGGTCGTGAGGGTTTGTAGATTTGTAGGAGGTTTTGGTTTTCTGATCTGACTGAGTGGTTAGGGATGTAGGGGCTTAGTGTGGAAGAGAGAGAAGGGCAGCTAGTAGGTTTGTCGATGAGTTTGTAGGCGTTAGTGAGTTTAACCAAGGTCAAGTAATTGGGAAGTTTGAGCCACTGTAGAGTGTGAAGAGAGTGGCAGTGGTGGGAGGAGTTTTTGAATTTGGTAGCAAATGTGTTTGTTTTATTATAGCATGATTCGAGTTTGGATTGTAGACCGAGCTGGAGATTGTTTAATAGGGGGGTGCCGTACATCAGAGAGGGAAGAAGGTAGGAGGATGCTAGGGTTTTTCTAGTGGAGGGGGAGAGATAGCGGTTGTCCCTGTATAGAAGTCCCAGTTTCTGGTGGTTTTTTTTAATGGTGGATTGAATATGAGTGTCAAATTTTAGATGGTCATCAATGATGCCAAGGAGTTTGGTATTAGATACAATTTCAATTAGGATGTTATCGCTACTGAGTATTGAGTAAGAGTTTTTGTGTATTGGGGAGTTTCTTGAGGGGGAGAAGATCATAAGTTTAGTTTTATTAGTCAAAACCAGAGAAGCAAGTGAAATCAGAAGTCCATAAAAAGAGGAATTCACGACCCAAGGGCGAAGCACCAAACAAGACTTTAAGTAAATCCTTTATTAGAAGCCACCACACTAAAACAAGCGCTTTCGCTCGGTGCAATACCAAGCTTTATCAAGTATAAAAACAATGCTTAATACTCAACAAATATATACTGAAGCCAAAGTCACATGCTGTAACTAATTAATTAGTTAATTACTTAATTGTTGCATCGTGAATTCAATCACGTATTAAAGAAATATACTGCAAAATATAAAATGTAAAATATAAAGTCTTTCGATGTAAAATAGACATGGAAGACTACCATGAATACAATTTATATAGTATCACACTTTATGGATTTAAAAATCAGATTTTATAAAATCTTTTCATCAAATAAAACGAATGATTCAACTGCCAATAAATTTGACAAAAAGTTCATCAAAAGACTTAAAACTTTGTATGGTTAAAAACCTTGTACCATCACTCAACACTAGCGTGTTAAAAAACTGTTGTTAAAAAATGTTATGAATATGTTTCAGATTAAAATATAGCGTGTTGTGTGAATGCTTGTATTAAGCAAATACTGTCAAAGCATATTGGCAAGAAAAAACAAATATACGAAGAAATATAATGTAATTTAATAAATAGTAATTTAATAAATAGTGTTATATTTAGTAATAAATAATGTTAAGTAATGTAAAGTAAATTAATATATATTAAATATAGATGACCATCTCAAAAAACTAGTATTAGACTAGCATTAAATCTCATATGTTGACCTCATATAAAAAATAAGTGATTAAAGAACTGTGTAGTAATGAAAAAAGTGGAAAACATTCAACTCTAGAAACTATAATTGAGCAGTTCTTAACTTTAGAACACTACTGATATTGATACTGTCATTAAGACCTGGCGGTTTACCTGCCTCCAGTCTCAGTTGCCACAAGAGTTCCCTATACTCAAGTGTGGTTTCCCAATCACCACCTCTAGGTTCATGTGCAACTTGTTCTAATACTATAAATTTAAGGTTCATGTTGGGACAGGAAACTGAATGTTTATAGAAGGCGTTAGTTTTTTTTTGCTTAGAAATATCATATAAATGTTCATATATATGCCTCCGAATAGGTCTCTCTGTCTTACCGACATAAAAACTTGTGCATACTGTACATACCCCTAGATATACGGCACCTTTTGTTGCACAATTAGAATGACTGTTAGATTTAAAAAGAAATTTCCTAGCTGGGATATATAAATTGCTTTCATTAATTACAGCGTCACATTGTTTGCAGGTACCACATTTAAAAGTGCCTAATGGGCGTCTGTTAGATGCAGAACTTGAAATAACTTTCTTTTCAAATAGTTGTTTAAGGTTAGTGTCCCTTTTCCTTACAAAAAAAGGATGTGTCTGCACTAGATCTTTGAGTTCATCATGTAGTAAACAAACAAAATGAATCCACTTAGCCTTGCCAAAGTCCTGCGAATCCAAAATAAGCAAAACAGAAGAAAAGATGGCAGGACACTGCTGCTGCTCAGTAAAACTTTTAATAAAAACTTTAAAACAAGTAAACGAAGTAATCCAAATGCAGACAAAATGAAAAAAGGTTAGCGCTTTCGGGTTACACCCTTCTTCAGACAACAAACACTGCATGCACATTCTTTTTAAAAAGAGTCACAACCAATGAAAACCTTATAGGTCAATGAAACACACGCCTCTTCAGGAGTGTGGGTTTTAAAGGAATAACATCATTTAAACCTGGGGGTAGGTGTGCCATTAAATCTATAATCCATTTAGTTTCATCCAAGGCAGTCTGCAGCCTGACATCCCCCCCCCCGATTATTCATTCTAATGTTAACTATCACTCTAAATGAAAAGCTATGTGTTGGATGTATGCATATATGCCTATACAAGGCGTTGCTGTCATCCCTATTCCTTATACTTCCTAAATGTTGTAGGATTCTCACCTTAAACATATTTGTGGTCATGCCCACATAGAAACTGGGGCATTTTGTGCATTCAGCCAAATAGACCACATTTGAGGTCCTGCAAGTGGCTCTACCCTTAAAAACAACATTCTTCCCGGTGGTTCTATGTATGAAGTTAACCTCTTTATTGATAAAACTGCAAGCTTTACACGTACCACATGGAAGTGTACCTGCCCTGCTCTTAAATGGCCTGCTCTCAGAGACTATTCTCCTTACATAAAATGTCACTCAGGTTCTTATTCCTTCTATATTGAAAATAAGGTCTGTTATCAATTAGCCCCTTTAAACTGGTATCACTGGTGAGGATATTCCAGTTGTTGTTAACAATTCTACAGATGTCACTGATGTTACTCCCATAGGTGAACAACAACTTGGTGCCTCTCTGTATGGTGGTATCCTGCACGGTCACTACGGGAGCCTGGAGCTGATTCCTATTGAGCCAAGGTCTAGATTTAGTCTGTCTATGGATCTTACCACTATCTATAGCGTTCCTTACCATATTCTTCCCATAGCCTCTCTGCTCAAAGTGCCACGTTAGATTCACTAACTCTTGTTCAAATTGCTTGTCAACTGTGCTAATCCTGGAGACACGACTCACTTGCCCTCTAACAATGTTTGGGAAAATATGGCGAGGATGCATGCTGTCGTAGGACAGCAGGGTGTTTTTCCAACAGTCTTTCTTGTGTAGGCTAGATGAAAAGCCTACTTGTTGTTGTGTGACCCTCACATCTAAAAAATCTATAGAGTGGTAAGATGTGTTCGCACTAAATTTAAGGAAGGTGGTGGTAGTATGTAGGTATGACAAAAAACTGTTAAACTTGTCATATTCTCCATTCCAAAGAATAAAAATATCATCTACAAATCTAACATACATCAAAATGTGATCCTTCCAAGTAGCATTTCCCAAAATATTCATCATTTCCCATTTTGAGAGGACAAGGTTCGCATAGGTATTGGCACAGGGTGTGCCCATGGCTACACCCTGTGCTTGCCTATACGTGGAGCCAGCTCCCAGAAAAACATTATTGTCCAGCACTAATGTTAACAGATCCCTAATGAGTTCTATTTTGTTCTCAGTGACACCCAAACCTGTCAAAAGTTCAATTATAGAGGTAATACCATAATCATTGTTGATCACTGTAAAAAGACTGTTAATGTCTAGTGTCACCATAAGAACATTATCTACATTGGCAGGTTTGATAACATTCCCCAAGATCTGTAAAAAATGCCCTGTGTCTATCAGGATATTATCCATTTGTTGGATATAAGGTTTTAATAAAAAATCTATCCAAATGGAGACATTTTCGGTTACCCATCCCCTGCCCGAAACAATCGGCCTAAGGGGTGGGTCATTCAAACATTTGTGCAGTTTGGGCAGTGCCTTAAATATTGGGATTACTGGTTTCTCTATCAGTAAAAACTGATAAGTCTCTTCAGTGATACTAAAGTTGTTCTTCAGGGTATTTAACTTCTTATGTACTTTATCAACTATATGTTTTACAGATACAGGATTAATCTCTATATAAGTCATATCATCTTGTAGCAAATGTTTTATTTTGTCATTGTACCATGTAGTGTCCATTAAAACAATAGCTCCCCCCTTAGCCGCCTTTTTTATTGTTATAGAAGCGTTGTTAGCTAATCCCTTCAAAGCTGTAGTCTGCTCTGTAGTTAAATTATAGTATTTGGAAAAGAGACCTTCGGTATAATACTTGGCCATATCTTTCTCACAAGCACTCAAAAAAAGATGTAAGGTGGGTGAAAGCTGTGGTATAAATCCACTTGCTTTTTTAGGTACATTACAGTTGGATGTATCATTACCAAACATGCTCTTCAGCATCAAGTTTCTACAAAATAACATGATGTCAGTAATTACCTCATTATGCATACAAGGATTGCTAGGCACAAAAGTTAGTCCCTTGTTCAAGACGAACAACTCGTCCGTGGTTAGACAGTGTGATGATAAATTATAAACAATGTTATTGCAGAAGCCAGGAGTCATTGGAGAATCCTTCTCCTCTTCCCAGCCTCCTGTCGCTCTGTGATCTTCTCCCGGCCCCTCTCTTCTTGACGGGCGCGGTAAAAGTTCAAAATGCTTACGTCCCTGCGATGCCTTGGGCGTGCTCCAGTCCCTGCTGTAACCTCTTCCATATCTTGTGCAACAATCGACAGGACATCGTTCTCAGCCGTTGCAGAAGATGTTCGGCTTCGGTCATGCACTGCTGCCCAGTGCTACGCAAGCCGGCACTGTTAATGTCGATGTCGGGATCAAGTGAGTGGAAAAAGTCCGTTGTCAATGTCACCTCCTGTGTGTGGTGAGCGGGGGTGAAAGTGGATCAACTGTGTCAACAATGGTGTTCGTCATCCGTTGATGGCGTGAGCAGGCTCTGTGCGTCCTGCTGTGGCCTGCTGCCATTGGCAACCCTGCTCGTTCTCTGGAGTCCCTGGAATGCCCAGTGCGTTCTGTAAAGGTGTGTGTCTCTCTCAACCGTTCATCTTGTGCTCTGGAATCCCTCTGATACCGTGGATTTCTGGGCCAAGCGAAGATATTTCCTTTAGAGAAATCCTCATGATCCCTCTTAATTTTATTTAACTTATCAAGGCGTAATTTCGGCATTGTCATGAAGTGCTCGCATATCTGTTGTAGCGTTGCTTACTTCTAGAGTCAGTAAAGTCACCCTCTAATTTGCACAGGAGGAGCTTCACCTCCTCATTTAACTTTTCCATTTCAGGTGCAAAGAAGCTGATAAGCAGTTCCATGTACTTAAAACTGGTGTCTATGTTTAGTGCCTGCCATTTAGCCAGCAATTCAGAAGCGATCTCCTTGTGCGGCATACACATGACTCTCATGCCTCTAGGTACAATGCCATATTCAAGGCAAGCTTCAAAATGAAATTTTTGCCACTGCAAACGTTGTAATTTATTCATTTTAAAGTTCAAATCTTTCAACAAGTCCTCAAATGTTTTATCAACAGGTGCAGGCATATCATTACTTCCTTTTCTATTTTTAGCTGTATCAAAACCCAAGTTAAGAAGCGGATTTAAAAAAGGTGTAAGAAGCTTCTTGGACCAACAACCATTTATCGGTCCAGATTCAGAAGCTCCAACAAGGGGGTTATTCAACTCACCCATAGTATCAGCAGCATGCATGGCTTGTAGGAAAAAAGACAGCACCAAACAAAATGAATCCACTTAGCCTTGCCAAAGTCCTGCGAATCCAAAATAAGCAAAACAGAAGAAAAGATGGCAGGACACTGCTGCTGCTCAGTAAAACTTTTAATAAAAACTTTAAAACAAGTAAACGAAGTTTTGTCTGCATTTGGATTACTTCGTTTACTTGTTTTAAAGTTTTTATTAAAAGTTTTACTGAGCAGCAGCAGTGTCCTGCCATCTTTTGTTCTGTTTTGCTTATTTTGGATTCGCAGGACTTTGGCAAGGCTAAGTGGATTCATTTTGTTTGGTGCTGTCTTTTTTCCTACAAGCCATGCATGCTGCTGATACTATGGGTGAGTTGAATAACCCCCTTGTTGAGCTGAATCTGGACCGATAAATGGTTGTTGGTCCAAGAAGCTTCTTACACCTTTTAAATCCGCTTAACTTGGGTTTTGATACAGCTAAAATAGAAAAGGAAGTAATGATATGCCTGCACCTGTTGATAAAACATTTGAGGACTTGTTGAAAGATTTGAACTTTAAAATGAATAAATTACAACGTTTGCAGTGGCAAAAATTTCATTTTGAAGCTTGCCTTGAATATGGCATTGTACCTAGAGGCATGAGAGTCATGTGTATGCGGCACAAGGAGATCTTCCTGAATTGCTGGCTAAATGGCAGGCACTAAACATAGACACCAGTTTTAAGTACATGGAACTGCTTATCAGCTTCTTTGCACCTGAAATGGAAAAGTTAAATGAGGAGGTGAAGCTCCTCCTGTGCAAATTAGAGGGTGACTTTACTGACTCTAGAAGTAAGCAACGCTTACAACAGATATGCGGAGCACTTCATGACAATGCCGAAATTACGTCTTGATAAGTTAAATAAAATTAAGAGGGATCATGAGGATTTCTCTAAAGGAAATATCTTCGTTTGGCCCAGAAATCCACGATATCAGAGGGATTCCAGAGCACAAGATGAACGGTTGAGAGAGACACACACCTTTACAGAACGCACTGGGCATTCCAGGGACTCAGAGAACGAGCAGGGTTGCCAATGGCAGCAGGCGTCAGCAGGACGACAGAGCTGCTCACGTCAACGGATGACGTACACCATTGCTGACACAGTTGATCCACTTTCACCCGTTCACCACACACAGGAGGTGACATTGACAACGGGACTTTTTCCACTCACTTGATCCCGGACATCGATACCAACAGTGCCGGCTTGCGTAGCACTGGGCAGCAGTGCATGACCGAAGCCGGAACATAGGTTCATAGGTTCATAGGTTCATACTAGGCTATCTGCCCGAGGGCATTTATAAGCCTAGCCCATTGTTTTGTGGCTTACGCCACCCCTTTAGTATGGGGAACTATACCCATTATTTTGCTGTGCCTCTGTCGAGCAGTGACACTGAGGTAATTCCTGGGGTATATCTGCGATCTCCCATCCATTGGTCAAGATTTCTCTTGAACAAGGCCAGCGAGGTGCTCTGCCTCACATGTACCGGGATTTTGTTCCACAGCATAGGGAGTCTTTGGGTGATGAATCTATCCCTCCAGCACGTCCTATTAATAGCCGTGTCGAGGTTTAAGTCTCCGCCCTTGTGGCTCTGATGGATCTAGATTTTTGAGGTGAAGCATATTCATCAAATCTGGGTTTGACATGGCCTTGTATGTTAGGCAAAGGTCACCTCTGAGCAAGCGGTGGCGACTGAATAGAGCTGGAGTTCTTTCAGTCGGGCAGCATAGGACAGATTTTGAGACCCTTTATCCTTTTGGTGAGGAACTTTTGTGGCCTCTCCAGCTGCTGCAAGTGTCGGGTCAGATACATTCGAATGGGGCATTGTACTCAATCATTGGTCTGATGAGTGATGAGTAAAGGGAGACTATGACCTCCCTTGATCTAGATGAGAATCCCTTCATGATAAGGTGGGCAATGTAGAAGGACTTCCTAACTACTTTAGCTACATGGGTGTCGAATGACAGACTACTATCAACCTGGGTCCCCAGGTCCCTGATAACTTCTTCTGTGCTCAGTGGATTGCCACCTATTTGGTAGCTAGGGGTAACCTTGTTTTTCCCGAAGGGTATGACTATGCATTTTTGGCATTTAACTTTAGGCCGTGGCTCTGGCACCAGTTATCCGTTTCTGTGAGACCCTTCTGAAGGATATCTGTGTCAGATGTGTTTTCTACTATGGCCCAGTTTGCAGTCATCTGCAAACTTTGTCAGCCATAACCCTCCTGTGTTTGCTTGTACTTGGAAAAGTAGATGCCAAACAAGAGTGGGCCCAGGACTGAGCCCTGTGGGACACCACTTGTGACAGGCTTTGAGTCTGACATGGCGCCAGCAACTCTGACCCTGTGGGTTCTGTCACTCAGCCAGTTTGCAACCCATCTTGTGATGTATGGGTTAACATTTAAGCTGATGAGTTTTTCAATGATACCCGAGTGGGGTATTGTATCGAAGGCCTTAGCCAGATCGAGGTAGGCTGTATGGACTGCCTTTCCCTCATCAATGGCTTTGGTGACTGTTTGAAAAAGTCAACCAAGTTTAAAAGGCATGATCTGCCTTTGACAAAGCCAAACTGGGTTGGATCCAAAGTCTGCAAATTCCCTATGTCTTTATTTATGAGGTCCATTATGATCCTCTCCATGGCTTTGCAGATAAGGCTTGTCAAGCTAATGGGCGGTAATTTCCAGGGTCTGTGGAGGCACCGCCTTTGTGAAGTGGGACCACAGTTGCAGTGCGCCACTCCTGGAGTGCGTATCCAGAGGTAAGACTTTGATTAAACAGCTGTCCTAGCTGTGGGTTTAATTCCTCATTGAGTTCGTGGAGCACACAGCTGGGGACACCATCGGGTCCCATGGATGCTGTGTTCTTTGCTTTGGAGTGAGCAGTTCTGACTTGGGCTGGAGATGTTTGGGGGCTGCACTCATTTGGTATAGATATCTCTCCTTTTGGGGAGGGGAGAAGTTTGCACTGACCCTGTCAGCCAGTATGTTGGCAATGTCTGTAGGATCAGTAATCTTCACATCATTTTGAACTAGTTCTGAGCATATCTGGGAGTTTCCTCCTAGGTTTCTAACATAGCTAAAGAAGGCCTTATGATTGTCTTTTGAGTCTTTAGCTATTTTTCTCTCGAAATTTGCTTTGGATGATTTTATGAGACCTCTTAGTTTTTCAGTTATAGTGATCAAGGGTGTCTTACCTTTTAAGGATTTTGCTCTATCTTGTAGTAGCTTCCTCCTTTTGTTGTAGGGTTTGTTTATGGCTGGGGTCCACCAGACTGGGCGCTTGCCTTTGGTACAAAGAGTCTTTGTCTAGCATGGGATTGCCATCTCCATGAAGTCCTGCAGGTGCTGGTAGAAGGCGTTTGTAAGTGATTCAGCGGCTTGAGTATTGTTTTCCCGGCTCGGGGCCTGAAAGGAGACCACACTAGTCTTTAGAAGTGTGAAGTCGGCTTTTGAGAAGTTCTTTACTGTGGTCTTTTATTTCAGGTGGGGGTGGGATGAGGACCTCCAGCGAGATTAGTTTGTGATCTGATCTCACCAGTGAGGGGTATACTTCGGTGTTGAACATTGTGCTCCCATGTTCGTGATGATGAGATCAAGTATGTTATCTCCTCTTGTGGGGATGGTGACTAGTTGTTCCATGGCATTTGAGTTTATGAATTCCAGGAACTTTTGGGCTAGGGTGTTTGGGCTTGAGTAGTGTTCCCAGTCTATATTAGGGTAATTGAAGTCACCTAGTATGATGGTGTTTGGTGATACATTTATCCCCTCTAGTGTTTTCAGGAAGGCCATGTGAGTTTCCTGAGTTTGTGAGGGTGGCCTGTAACATGCTACAATTTGCAGAGCAGTCTTGCCTATGGTTAATTGCACCTGGATGGTCTCCGATGCATCGTGCGTTGCCACCAGTCTTGAGGTGTGGGTGTCCTTGATGAATATGGATACCCAGCCTTCTTTCTTGGTATTGTACGGATTTTGGGGCGGAGCATGATATGAGGTAAAACCTGATAGCTGGGGTGCTCTCAGGAGCCTTGAACCAGGTTTCTGTCACAGCACAGACATCGATGTTCTCCATACTGAGAAGGGCCTCGAGTGCGTGCATTTTGAGATTTAGACTTCTGGCATTGAGCAGCATTACCCTTAGTTTTTCCTTTTTGTGTTCTAGGGTGGTAGGTTTAGAATTTGAGCCTTGCCTAAAAAGGCACTATGGGGTGGCAAGAGCCTTTGCCAATATCCGGAATCCCAGGGGTGACAGGTGCAAGCCGTCCCTTGCGAAGCAGCGTGGCTTGTCCAGCATGTCATCCCAGGCAGACAGATACTGGATCCCCTTTGAATGACACCAGTGTTTAAGCCAATTGTTAAAGCTGATCATCTTATCTCTGTATTGTGGCATCATTCTTGGTGAAGGTAGGATACTGCTCAAGGTCAGGGTCATACCTGCCTGGGCTACATAATCAGAGAGCTCCTCAATGTCTCTTTTCATGTAGTCCAAGGAGAGTGCGTCTCAGGTCGTTTACACCAGCGTGGACAATGACTGAGTCATATTTGTACCTGCTGTTGAGAGACCTGAGTGCTTGCGTTATGTGGCGGATTCTAGCGCCCGACAGGCAGCTTACTGTGACCTTCTCCTTACTCAGTCTGGTGGCGGGACATCAGTGTGTCTGACTATGGAGTCACCAATGACTAGTGTGTCTGGCATTGTGTTTGGCCTTAAGGGCTGTGACTGTTTGACACTCTGACTGTGAGGTCTATGTGTTGTGGGTGTTGTGTTCTGAGGTGGTGGTTGTTTGGGTGTCTGCTTTGGTGGCCTCTGCTGTTTTGGTAGATTTTTGATCAGAGCCTCGAGTATGTCTTTGTGTGTTTATGTGTATGATTTGAGGTTGTAATGGTACTATGTGAGACTGGGTCTATAGTGTGTGTGGTAACCTTCTCCTCCTGACTGGTCTTGCCAGTCCTATGTTGAGAGAGCTCAGCCTCCAGTTTGGCCATATAGTTGCATCTCTCGCATGTATTTGTGTTTTGTGGGAGGAGGAAAGGGTTGTCTGTGTACATGAGGCAATTGAAACATTGCCTCAATATTCCCAGGTTCACCAGCTGAGCAGGAGAGGACACTAGCAACTGATCCCTCGACATGCTAGAAGGGTAGACGAAAAACTTTAAAAAAAGATTCCGGGGGACGTGGGTGACCGAGAAATGGGGGGTTGCCTTTTTGGGGTACTATCTATGACAAGAGTGCCGTATCAAGGTAATAAGTACTGTAGGAGCAAGTGCTAGATTTAATAGATAGAGAATAGTCTACTTGGAGTCAAGTAGAGTTGATCTTTTTAGTTATAGGATACGCTGATTTGATCAGTAGTATAGTTCGAGGCTGAGAACGATGTCCTGTCGATTGTTGCACAAGATATGGAAGAGGTTACAGCAGGGACTGGAGCACGGCCCAAGGCATCGCAGGGACGTAAGCATTTTTTGGAACTTTTACCGCCGCCCGTCAAGAAGAGAGGGGCCGGGAGAAGATCACAGAGCGACGACAGGGAGGCTGGGAAGAGGAGAAGGATTCTCCAATGACTCCTGGCTTCTGCAATAACATTGTTTATAATTTATCATCACACTGTCTAACCACGGATGAGTTGTTCATCTTGAACAAGGGACTAACTTTTGTGCCTAGCAATCCTTGTATGCATAATGAGGTAATTACTGACATCATGTTATTTTGTAGAAACTTGATGCTGAAGAGCATGTTTGGTAATGATACATCCAACTGTAATGTACCTAAAAAAGCAAGTGGATTTATACCACAGCTTTCACCCACCTTACATCTTTTTTTGAGTGCTTGTGAGAAAGATATGGCCAAGTATTATACCGAAGGTCTCTTTTCCAAATACTATAATTTAACTACAGAGCAGACGGCCAAGTATTATACCGAAGGTCTCTTTTCCAAATACTATAATTTAACTACAGAGCAGACCACAGCTTTGAAGGGATTAGCTAACAACGCTTCTATAACAATAAAAAAGGCGGATAAGGGGGGAGCTATTGTTTTAATGGACACTACATGGTACAATGACAAAATAAAACATTTGCTACAAGATGATATGGCTTATATAGAGATTAATCCTGTATCTGTAAAACATATAGTTGATAAAGTACATAAGAAGTTAAATACTCTGAAGAACAACTTTAGTATCACTGAAGAGACTTATCAGTTTTTACTGATAGAGAAACCAGTAATCCCAATATTTAAGGCACTACCCAAACTGCACAAATGTTTGAATGACCCACCCCTTAGGCCGATTGTTTCGGGCAGGGGATGGGTAACCGAAAATGTCTCCATTTGGATAGATTTTTTATTAAAACCTTATATCCAACAAATGGATAATATCCTGATAGACACAGGGCATTTTTTACAGATCTTGGGGAATGTTATCAAACCTGCCAATGTAGATAATGTTCTTATGGTGACACTAGACATTAACAGTCTTTTCACAGTGATCAACAATGATTATGGTATTACCTCTATAATTGAACTTTTGACAGGTTTGGGTGTCACTGAGAACAAAATAGAACTCATTAGGGATCTGTTAACATTAGTGCTGGACAATAATGTTTTTCTGGGAGCTGGCTCCACGTATAGGCAAGCACAGGGTGTAGCCATGGGCACACCCTGTGCCAATACCTATGTGAACCTTGTCCTCTCAAAATGGGAAATGACGAATATTTTGGGAAATGCTACTTGGAAGGATCACATCTTGATGTATGTTAGATTTGTAGATGATATTTTTATTCTTTGGAATGGAGAATATGACAAGTTTAACAGTTTTTTGTCATACCTACATACTACCACCACCTTCCTTAAATTTAGTGCGAACACATCTTACCACTCTATAGATTTTTTAGATGTGAGGGTCACACAACAACAAGTAGGCTTTTCATCTAGCCTACACAAGAAAGACTGTTGGAAAAACACCCTGCTGTCCTACGACAGCATGTATCTTCGCCATATTTTCCCAAACATTGTTAGAGGGCAAGTGAGTCGTGTCTCCAGGATTAGCACAGATGACAAGCAATTTGAACAAGAGTTAGTGAATCTAACGGGGCACTTTGAGCAGAGAGGCTATGGGAAGAATATGGTAAGGAACGCTATAGATAGTGGTAAGATCCATAGACAGACTAAATCTAGACCTTGGCTCAATAGGAATCAGCTCCAGGCTCCCGTAGTGACCGTGCAGGATACCACCATACAGAGAGGCACCAAGTTGTTGTTCACCTATGGGAGTAACATCAGTGACATCTGTAGAATTGTTAACAACAACTGGAATATCCTCACCAGTGATACCAGTTTAAAGGGGCTAATTGATAACAGACCTTATTTTCAATATAGAAGGAATAAGAACCTGAGTGACATTTTATGTAAGGAGAATAGTCTCTCTGAGAGCAGGCCATTTAAGAGCAGGGCAGGTACACTTCCATGTGGTACGTGTAAAGCTTGCAGTTTTATCAATAAAGAGGTTAACTTCATACATAGAACCACCGGGAAGAATGTTGTTTTTAAGGGTAGAGCCACTTGCAGGACCTCAAATGTGGTCTATTTGGCTGAATGCACAAAATGCCCCAGTTTCTATGTGGGCATGACCACAAATATGTTTAAGGTGAGAATCCTACAACATTTAGGAAGTATAAGGAATAGGGATGACAGCAACGCCTTGTATAGGCATATATGCATACATCCAACACATAGCTTTTCATTTAGAGTGATAGTTAACATTAGAATGAATAATCGGGGGGGGGGATGTCAGGCTGCAGACTGCCTTGGATGAAACTAAATGGATTATAGATTTAATGGCACACCTACCCCCAGGTTTAAATGATGTTATTCCTTTAAAACCCACACTCCTGAAGAGGCGTGTGTTTTATTGACCTATAAGGTTTTCATTGGTTGTGACTCTTTTTAAAAAGAATGTGCATGCAGTGTTTGTTGTCTGAAGAAGGGTGTAACCCGAAAGTGCTAACCTTTTTTCATTTTGTCTGCATTTGGATTACTTCGTTTACTTGTTTTAAAGTTTTTATTAAAAGTTTTACTGAGCAGCAGCAGTGTCCTGCCATCTTTTCTTCTGCAGTTCATCATGTAGTGTAAGTATTGGCCAGTGTTTCCAGATAATATTCTCTATATCAGGGGCATTAAGTGAATAAGTGTAAATAAAACTGTTCTCCAGCTTTGGACCACTGTCTGTTGATGGAACTCGACTTGCAAAACTTGCAGGACTTACAAACAGTCCAGCACCTAGTAAAGGAGGGTATTTTATGTCTCTGTTGGCAATAATTTCATTAGCCAACTTTGTCAATAAGGAATCAGGGTACCCTCTTTCCAAAAATAAATCCTTCATAAATTCTAACTCATGTAAAAAATCAGAACTGTCACTACACATTCTAGCAGCACGAATAAATTGTCCCTTGACAATCCCCTTCTTTTGATGAAAAGGATGCCCACTTGAAAAATGTAGATATGAATTGGAAAAACTAGGTTTTCTGAAAAGCTTAGAGGAAAATCCCCTTTTAGTGTCATCTTTGTGTAAAGAGACATCTAAGTAGTGTAGCTCTTTTTGACTAATATTACAAGTGAAAGACAAAAAAGTGGTAGTGGAATTAAGATATTTGAAAAATTCATGAAACTGTTCTAGCGGAGCATTCCATAAAATACAAATATTGTCCAAATATCTCTTGTAGTGGACGATAAAGTGTGTCCAGTGTGTTGCAAAAATATATTTCTGTTCCCATTTGTGTAATGCCAAATTGGCGTAGAGGGAGGCACAGGGAGCACCCATAGCTACCCCTTTTCTTTGCTTAAAGAATTTGCCATTAAAATAAATAAAGTTGTTCTGTAAAACTGTCTCCATGAATTCTGCAACCAAGTTGGTAATATTGTTACCTAACTTTGTTTCTGAAACCAACACCTCATTAAACCATTCCAAGCCAGTACTGTGAGGAATACTTGGAAATAGTTCAACAACATCTATCGTGACCATGTGTAATTCTCTACTATACAAGGAAGGTGTAATTCCTTTAAGAAAATCCCATTTATTTATTACAAGGAGCAACAAGTGAAAAATTATTTAATTATTTACATGTTAACAGACCTAGAACACCAGCTATTTTTGGGATCCCAAAAACACATAAGGGACTGGGTCCATTAAAATTCAGACCTATTGTATCTGGAGCTGGTAGTATAATTGAACCCCTCGCCAAATTTATTGATTATGTCACTAAAAACTTTGTTTCTACTTTAAGTCACATCTGTAAGGACTCATGGGATTTTCTTAAAGGAATCACACCTTCCTAGTATAGTAGAGAATTACACATGGTCACGATAGATGTTGTTGAACTATTTCCAAGTATTCCTCACAGTATTGGCTTGGAATGGTTTAATGAGGTGTTGGTTTCAGAAACAAAGTTAGGTAACAATATTACCAACTTGGTTGCAGAATTCATGGAGACAGTTTTACAGAACAACTTTATTTATTTTAATGGCGAATTCTTTAAGCAAAGAAAAGGGGTAGCTATGGGTGCTCCCTGTGCCTTCCTCTACGCCAATTTGGTATTACACAAATGGGAACAGAAATATATTTTTGCAACACACTGGACACACTTTATCGTCCACTACAAGAGATATTTGGACGATATTTGTATTTTATGGAATGCTCCGCTAGAACAGTTTCATGAATTTTTCAAATATCTTAATTCCACTATCACTTTTTTGTCTTTCACTTGTAATATTAGTCAAAAAGAGCTATACTACTTAGATGTCTCTTTACACAAAGATGACACTAAAAGGGGATTTTCCTCTAAGCTTTTCAGAAAACCTAGTTTTTCCAATTCATATCTACATTTTTCAAGTGGGCATCCTTTTCATCAAAAGAAGGGGATTGTCAAGGGACAATTTATTCGTGCTGCTAGAATGTGTAGTGACAGTTCTGATTTTTTACATGAGTTAGAATTTATGAAGGATTTATTTTTGGAAAGAGGGTACTCTGATTCCTTATTGACAAAGTTGGCTAATGAAATTATTGCCAACAGAGACATAAAATACCCTCCTTTACTAGGTGCTGGACTGTTTGTAAGTCCTGCAAGTTTTGCAAGTCAAGTTCCATCAACAGACAGTGGTCCAAAGCTGGAGAACAGTTTTATTTACACTTATTCACTTAATGCCTCTGATATAGAGAATATTATCTGGAAACACTGGCCAATACTTACACTACATGATGAACTCAAAGATCTAGTGCAGACACATCCTTTTTTTGTAAGGAAAAGGGACACTAACCTTAAACAACTATTTGAAAAGAAAGTTATTTCAAGTTCTGCATCTAACAGACGCCCATTAGACACTTTTAAATGTGGTACCTGCAAACAATGTGACGCTGTAATTAATGAAAGCAATTTATATATCCCAGCTAGGAAATTTCTTTTTAAATCTAACAGTCATTCTAATTGTGCAACAAAAGGTGTGGTATATCTAGGGGTATGTACAGTATGCACAAGTTTTTATGTCGGTAAGACAGAGAGACCTATTCGGAGGCATATATATGAACATTTATATGATATTTCTAAGCAAAAAGAAACTAACGTCTTCTATAAACATTCAGTTTCCTGTCCCAACATGAACCTTAAATTTATAGTATTAGAACAAGTTGCACATGAACCTAGAGGTGGTGATTGGGAAACCACACTTGAGTATAGGGAACTCTTGTGGCAACTGAGACTGGATGCAGGTAAACCGCCAGGTCTTAATGACAGTATCAATATCAGTAGTGTTCTAAAGTTAAGAACTGCTCGATTATAGTTTGTAGAGTTGAATGTTTTCCACTTTTTTCATTACTACACAGTTCTTTAATCACTTATTTTTTATATGAGGTCAACATATGAGATTTAATGCTAGTCTAATACTAGCTTTTTGAGATGGTCATCTATATTTAATATATATTAATTTACTTTACATTACTTAACATTATTTATTACTAAATATAACACTATTTATTAAATTACTATTTATTAAATTACATTATATTTCTTCCTATATCTGTTTTTTCTTGCCAATTTGCTTTGACAGTATTAGCTTAATACAAGCATTCACACAACACCGTATATTTTAATCTGAAACATATTCATAACATTTTTAACAACAGTTTTTTAACACGCTAGTGTTGAGTGATGGTACAAGGTTTTTAACCATACAAAGTTTTAAGTCATTTGATGAACTTTTTGTCAAATTTATTGGCAGTTGAATCATTCCTTTTATTTGATGAAAAGATTTTATAAAATCTGATTTTTAAATCCATAAGGTGTGATACTATATAAATTGTACTCATGGTAGTCTTCCATGTCTATTTTACATTGAAAGACTTTATATTTTACATTTTATATTTTGCAGTCCTTTGTGTGTATTCAAGTATATTTCTTTAATACGTGATTGAATTCATGATGCAACAATTAAGTAATTAACTAATTAATTAGTTACAGCATGTGACTTTGGCTTCAGTATATATTTGTTGAGTATTAAGCATTGTTTTTATACTTAATAAAGCTCGGTATTGCACCGAGCGAAAGCGCTTGTTTTAGTGTGGTGGCTTCTAATAAAGGATTTACTTACAGTCTTGTTTGGTGCTTTGTCCTTAGTTTTATTAGTATTAAGGGCAAGGTGGTTATTTTTCATCCAGGATTTTGTTTTAGAGAAGGCTGACTGAGTTTTTAGAAGTAGGTCGGATGCAGTGTAAGCAGAGCACATGATTGTTGAGTCATCTTCATATTCGATTATTGATGAGTCAGAGATGGCGTGGTGAGAAATTTTTAATATATTGAAGAGTAGAGGTTCTAGAACAGAACCTTGCGGGACCAGGGTGGAGGTGTGTTGAAAGGGGGAGGTTGAGGATTTCCATTGAATGGCTTGTTGACATTCAGAGAGGTAGCTTGACAACCAAGCTGAGGTGGAGAGGTTGAGAGATGAAAGTTGAGTTAACAGAAGAGGGTGGGAGACGGTATTGAAAGCTTTGGACAGGTCAAGGAACAGGGAAGATACAAGTTTACCAGAGTCACAAGCTTTATTTATGGTTTTGAGAAAGGATAGGAGGGCAGTCATGGTATTGTGGCCAGGGCGGAAGCTGTGTTGAATATGGGTGTAGGGGTAAGAAGGTTGTTTAGAGTAAGATATGACATGAGTTGAGTATGGATACATTTTTCCAGAATTTTTGAAATAGAGGAAAAATAGCTATATGTTTGAAATTGGAAGTGTCAGCATTTTTTCCTCCTTTGTATAGTGGGATAATGTATGCTTGGCACCAGATGGATGGGACATAAGCTTCTTGGATTGATCTGTTGATTAAGATGGAAATGGAAAGGGCTATGCTGTCAGCAGATATTTTAGGAGGGCTATTGGGAGATGGTCAGGTGTATTCCAGCTAGGTTTTAGTTGGAGTAGTATTCTTTTTATAGTAGATGTGGGGATGGATTCAAGGTTGAAAGGGGGGAGGGGAGTGAGTGGTTGGGAGGGGTGGAGGTGTTGTTGTTGGGGAGGTGGGAAAAAGAGGAGGACAGTTTGGCTATGCCGTCTGTGAAGAAGGTGCTAAATTGAGTGGCAGTGTCCAGGTCTATAAGATTTAGGTTTTGGCAGGGCACTCTTTGTTACCTGGGTGGAGGAGGGAGGAGATTATGGACCAGAACTTTTTAGGGTTGGTTGAGTGGCTAGTTTGAAGTTTGAAGTAGTGTGCTTTATGATCTCTGGTTATTATAAGTTTTTTTTATGGAGTTATGGAGTTGCTTAAATTTTAATAGGTGGTTGGGTAGTTTAGTTTTTTGATATAGTTTGCAGGTTTTATCTCTTTGTAGCATGGTAAGTTTGGTTTCCTTGGACAGCCAGGGGGAGGGATTAGCTCTGATTCATTTGTTTTTTGTAGGGGCATGGTTGTTGAGAGTGTTTATGGATGTATCATTGAAGTAGGTGGTGGCACTGTCTAGAGGCAGGGTTCATAGGGGGGACCAGTCAGTAAGTGTTAGACATACAGAGAAAGTTTGAGGGTTGAAATGGGAGAGATTGCATGTGTGTATGTAATGTTGCTGCTGCTGGAGAGTTTAGGGGTGGCAGTCAGGAAAGTCAAGAAGGTGGTCACTGAGGAGGTCTGGAAGGATTCCTGAGTTTGAGATAAGGTTGGGATGGGATGTAAGGATCCAGTCAATGATGGTGCCAGAGGATCCATCTTTGTTGGGCCTGGTAGGGGAGTTTATAAGTTGGCTAAAATTGAAAAGATTGATAGATTGAGATGGGGCTGGTGAATTTATTGAGGCCCAATTTATGTTAGTGTCACCTAGGATGTAGGTTTCATTTTTTATGTTGGAAGAAAACAAGGAGGGGATATCTTCTAGTATTAGAATGTTGTTATCAGGGGGTATATATAGGTCAGCTATACATATGGATTTGTGATTGCTTAGTTTTAGTAGAGCAGTAGTAATTTCAGTGTTACTAAAGTTAGGGATAGGATTGGTGTAAGGAGTTAAGAGTATAGGTAGAAGAGAAGAGTATAGCTACACCTCCACCTTTTTTGTTACGTCTATCATTACAAATGATTTGGTAGCCAGGTGGCAGAATTTTGTTGTCCTTTATAGTGGGTTTAAGCCAGGTCTCTGAGATGGCAGTTATGTCAAGATGGTTATGGTGAAGCCAGGCATGGATGCTGGGGATTTTATTTCTTAGGCTTTGGGCATTGAAAGTGGCAAGACATATAGATTTAAATTTAGGTGTGTGTGTGTGTGTGTGTGTGTGTGTGTGTGTGTGTGTGTGTGTGTGTGTGTGTGTGTGTGTATGTGTAGTAGGGGGTAGAAGCTGGGGGTGTGGGCCCTGGGTTAGGGCGAATGTCACCATACTGTGACAGAGTAATTTGATGGAGGATAAGTGTGACATGGTTTAGTGTGATAGTGGATAATGAGTGTAGGAATGGGAAAGGTTTGGTGGAGTGTGGGTGTGGGGGTGTGTAGTGAGTATGAATGATGGGCAGTATTGTATGTTTGAAAAGTTGGGTTGGGTTGAGTGGCTAGAGTTCAGGTGTTATGGAGGTGAAGGGTGGTGTGCAGGCAGGTTGTATGATAGATGTGGAGTGTGTAGGGTATGTATGGTTGGGTTGAGGTATTTGTGTGAGATAAGTGAGATAGTAAAGTGAGCTAAGAATGGTTAGTAGTAGTAGAGGAGTGTATGGGTCAGTGGACATAGTGTAGATGGTGTGTGGGGAGTCTGAAAGGAAAGGATGTGCGGAGGGAGTGGTTGTGTGTTTGGCGGACAGGAGAAATAGGTGGGGTTGTGGTTGAGATAAATTTGTGGTTACTGGGGGCGCTTGGGAATTGGGGCCCAGGGTAGGGGAGTGGATTGAGTCTGTAGGGTGAATGGTGCAGGTTAGAGCCTCAGTAGAGGAGAGCGAAAATCTATCAGTGGATGTTGATATTGAGTGGACGTGGTGGCTGGCCAAAGGTATGTGGAAACAGTTGTAGTAAGAGGTAATGCTTTCACTGAAATTAAATTAATTAGAGTTTGTGGTGGCTAAATGTGGGTGATGAGGTAGCTTCTAAAAAGCTGAAGTTACAGGTTAAATTAAGAGTGACTATACGGTCTCTTAGAGCCTATAGGCAGCTGTACAAATGTTGAAAGGAAAGAGAACAGTTCGGGAAAGAGAGGGCTAAGGAAAAAAAAAAATAGAAAAATGGTAAAACAAAGAGGAGAATATGGTAGCAAAAGCTACAAGAGTGCACAGTGAGACAAGCTTTCACATTGCAGGAAGCTAAATAGAGGAAGCAGGGGAGAAACAGAGAGTTTCAGGAGTGAGATATTTAAGGGTATTACAAGAGTGAGGGAGGGCCTCAGCAGTCGCTACTGGTGTTTTGAATTTAGCAAAATAAGACAAGGCTCTGAGAGCTACACAGCATTTAGTAATGGACAATGTAATGTAATATTTGACATTAGTAGCATTTATGATGAAGTTCGCTAGAACGGACACCTACATGCACAGTTTTGAGAAATTTTCTGGTCATTAGAAGCAGTTTCACCAGGCCGTCGCAGTAGTAAAATAAGACAGCTGGGCAGTCAAATTAGCATTGGAGGAAACCACACATAGGTCAAAAAAACTGGCCGAGCAACCAGTACAGAAGAGTAGTCACTGGTAGAGGGAGTGAGTGGAAACAAAAACAAATCACAACAGCAGGAAGTGTGTACAGTATAAACAGCAGCAGTGATAGATATACAATAACACAAAACTGGCAGTTTACAAACTGAAACCAAGCTGACTAAGCAGTTATACTTGAAATAGTACAGGCAGTTAAATTAAGAATGATGTACTAAGCAGTGACCAATAATATAAACATGAAAACCAAAAAGAAATGCAAGATATAATTTACAATTCAAAGCAAAATAACTTGTGGCAAATATCGTAAACTGTATGGTAGACTAAAACAGTCGCTAATGTTGAAAAGCAGTTAGCTAGCAGACAAACAAGCCAGTTTCCCAAGTCTACCTATTTATTTATAAGAAAATACTATAGACAAAAAACTTACACCACACGAACACCAGTGGTTGTGAGTAGCTGAGGAATAGATGGGCTAAAGATGGCACCAACCCTTTTTAAAAGGTAGGGTGTTCATCCATAGGGTAGAAGAGTAAGGGGGAGGGGAAGAGAGGTAGGAAAAGCAGTTGATTGGCTGAGTGGAAGAAAGAGGCAGAGATTGAGCCTGGAAAGAAAAGTGTGCACAGGAACAATCAGTAGAGGTAGGAAAGAGTACAGTTCGGGAAAGAGAGGGCAGAGGAAAAGAAATAGAAAAAAAAATGTATATAATATAAAAATAGAAAAATGGAAAAAACAAAGAGGAGATTATGGTAGCAAAAGCTATGAGACTACACAGTGAGGCAAGCTTTCACATTGCAGGAAGCTAAATAGAGGAGGCAGGGGAGAAACGGAGTTGGGGGGGTTTATCCACAAGCAATGAGGAACACTCTTTGCAGACTAGCTTGAGATATAGCTTCACAGTACAATCTCCTCCTACAGGCATCCTACATTCTGTCAGGGTAAAATTGTGTGGCAGACAAGCTGAGCAGGACCAGAGCAGATGCTCACAAATGGAAACAAGATCAGGGAGTCTACCAAGAGGTGATCCATCTGTGGGAATTTCCTCCGGTAGACTTTTGCCACCTCTTTGAACAATCAACTGACAAAATTCTGTTCCAGGACTCCATGCAAGAAGCCCTGGAAGACAGCTGCCTTTTCTTTTCCTTGGCCAGGAATGTTCCTGTTTGCTTTTCTACCATTATAGGTTCATAGGTTCATAGGTTCATACTAGGCTATCTGCCCTGGGGCATTTAAAAGCCTAGCCAGAGTGTGTGTGGCATTCACCACCCCTTAAGATGAGAATACTATACCCATTAGTTTTCTATGCCTCTGTCCAGCAGTGATACAGAGATGATTCCCGGGGTAAACCTACGATCTCCCATCCACTCATCAAGATTTCTCTTGAACAGAGTCAGTGAGGGGCTCTGCCTCACATGGACTGGGATTCTGTTCCATAGTGTAGGGAGTCTCTGGGTGATGAATCTGTCCCTCCAGCACGTCCTATTTATATCCGTGTTGAGGTTTAAGTCTCTTGCTCTCGTGGCTCTGGTGGATTTGGATTTTTTGAGGTGGAGCATGTCCATTAATTCCAGGTTGGACATGGCCTTGTATGTCAGGCACAGATCACCTCTGAGCAGGCGGTATGCGACTGAATAGAGCTGGAGTTTCTTCAGTCGGGCATCATATGACATATGTTTGAGCCCCTTTATCCTTTTGGTGAGGAACTTTTGGGGTCTTTCCAACTGCTGCAGGTGTCAGGTAAGGTACATTCCGAATGGGGCGTTGTACTCAATCATTGGTCTGATAAGTGAAGAGTACAGGGGTACAATGACCTCTCCTGATCTGGATGTGAATCCCTTCATGATCAGGTGGGCAATGTAGAAGGTCTTCCTAACCACTTTGGCAATGTGAGTGTCAAAAGAGAGGTTACTGTCAACTTGGGTCCCCAGGTCCCTGATAACTTCTTCCGTGTTTAATGGATTACCACCTATGTGGTAATTAGGGGTTACCCTGTTTTTCCCAAAGGGTATGACTATACATTTTTTGGCATTTAGGCCATGGCTCTGGCACCAGTTATCCATTTCTATGAGACCTTTCTGGAGGATGTCTGTGTCTGATGGAGTGTCAATTATGGTGCCCAGTTTGCAGTCATCTGCAAATTTTGTCAGCCACAATCCCCCTATGTTTGCCTGCACTTCAGAAAAATAAATGCCAAACAAGAGGGGGCCCAGGACTGAGCCCTGTGGGACACCGCTCGTGACCGGCTTAGAGTCTGACATGGCACCAGCAACTCTAACCCTGTGTGTTCTGTCCTTGAGCCAGTTTGCAACCCATCTTGTGACATATGGGTTTACATCTAAGCTGGTGAGCTTTTCTATGATGCCCGATTGGGGTATTGTGTCGAACGCTTTTGCTAGGTCAAGGTAGACTGTGTGAACTGCCTTACCCTCATCAATGGCCTTACTGACTGTTTCGAAAAAGTCGACCAAGTTCAAGAGGCAGGATCTGCCCTTGACAAAGCCAAATTGGGTAGGATCCAGTGTCTGTAGGTCCCCAATGTCTTTATTTATGAGTTCCATTATGATCCTCTCCATAGCTTTGCAGACAAGGCTCGTCAAGCTTATGGGGCGGTAATTTCCAGGGTCCGTAGAAGCACCACTTTTGTGGAGTGGGACCACAGTTGCCGTACGCCATTCTTTGGGTACGTATCCTGTAGTAAGGCTAAGATTAAACAGCAGCCTTATGTGTGGGTTTAGTTCCTCATTGAGTTCGTGTAGCACACAGCTGGGGACACCATCCGGTCCCATTGATGCTGTGTTTTTTGCTTTAGAGAGAGCAGCTCTCACCTGGGCATCTGAGATGTTTGGGAGGCTAGACTCTGGTGGGATAGATATTTCTCCTTTTGGGGGGGAGGGAGGGGAGAAATTTGCACTGAACCTGTCTGCCAGTATGTTGGCAATGTCTGTGGGTTCAGTGATTTTTCCACTAATATCCAGGGTAGCTCTGAAGATTCAGAAGTAATCCCCCAAGATTATTGTGGTGACTCCCTTCTGGCCCAGGCAACTGTGGTGCTGATGTCATTTTCATTTGTTCCTCAACCTGTGGGTTTGGATCCGACCCTCGGATCTGACTCAGTTGCTTTCTATAGCCCTAGGCTCCGATTCTCCAGCTCCTTCCTTACCCATAATGTCGCATTCCCCTAGATTAACCCAGATCTCGTTGGCTGCTTATCACCATGCATTGGGATTTTGATTCTCTTGAGCTCCTAATGGATTGTGAATTTTTTTTTGATTCATTAACTCTATTCTTGTTTTTTTTCTTCTACTTACCCCTCCTTACCCTAATAAAAAAAAAATGTATAGATTTCTTAGACATTGTCGGTAATCCCTTTTCCTACCTTGTTAGTTCTTCCATTTCATTAATTTTCCTTTCTTTGGAGAACATGTCTGATAAACCAGTTGGGTTTAAAAAAATGCACTTCCTGTAAGCACAAGAGCTCTAAATCCTATGCTCACAGGGAGTGCATTTACTGCTTAGGCCTAAGCATTTAGAGTTCTCTTGCTCTATTTGTGTGGGCTTTGATCGGCTTACCATTAGTGACAGGACAAATAAGTTGATTCTCAAAGGCCTTCTTCTTTTTTCTGCCTCCTTTCTAGGTACTTCTACTTAAGGAGTCAAACCCCCAAGAAATCTAAAGACTCCTGGGAACACTGCAAGCATTCTCTGGATAAGACCTCTCCTTTAACTTTGGGTGAACTGCCAAAAAAGGTTCAGAAGACCTCGGATCCTACACTGACTAGGAGCAACAAAACACGTACAGTCTCAGGCACAAGAACGGCAGCAGCAGTTGTAAAAACCAAAATCTTTTATTAGAATAAAACTGTGGATGAGCGCTTTTGCGTATTACTACGCTTCTTCAGATCAAAGACTAGGGAACAAACACATTCCAATTATTCAATTAATTCAAATTCTCCAATGGCGAATAGCCAAAAGGTAGGGTGGATCATCAATTGATTAATTGAAACATATCTTAGAGTTCTCCTTGAACTACCTGTGCCTAAGAAACTTGCCAGATAAAGTGACAGTAACTTGATGAAAGAGTATATAACAAAGGCATCCTGTATCAGTAACAAACACTGATAAGATGTTCAAATATGTTTAAATACATGACTAATAAAGCCTCCTCATATAAATCAAATTAAACTCATATATAAAAAACTATAAATGAAATTGCAAAATAGTACATCATCCAAAGACATAAAACCTATGTAAAAATATATGTATATATACATATATAAATATAAACAATGCCTAAATACAGATGTATAAAAATACAAATACAAAAATGTACAAGTGCAAAATCACTGTATCATATATATATGCATAAAGACATATAATGTAAACATATTTATGTACAGAATGCTGAACCTAAAACTCATAGAAGTAAATAATATGACTAACACAATAATGCATAAGATATTATTTGCGAGATTTTAATACAGATCGCAAAGAGACATAATTATTAAGGCCTGGAGGGTAGTGGGCTCTTAACTTAAAGACCCATCCAAGTTCTTTGCTCTCTAGATAATTCATATAATCTCCCCTTCGATGATTCTGGGGAATAATCTGAAGTACTCTGAATACAAAACCATGTTCTTTATAAATAGAGATATGTTTAGCTAGGGCATTTACCTGATTATTATTCCTTATATCATATATATGGTTGTATATCCTATGTTTAAGTTTCCTTTTAGTCATGCCCACATAAAACGCAGGGCAAGAATGGCATGTTGCTAAATAAATGAGGCCTGAGGTGTTACAATTGGCAGTAAACCTGGGGGTAAAGGAAAAATCTAAATTAGGATGTATAAAATTTTGTGATGTTGATATATAACCACAATAATTGCATTTCCTGCATGGATAAGTCCCAGTTTCTTGTGATATACTCCTGTCCATTATGCTAATATCTCTTACTCTAGTATTATGATCAACACAAAGCAGTCTTTTTAAATTCTTATTATTCCTAAATACAAGTCTGGGTGTAGCCCCTACTATATTTAGTATTTTATCATCTAGGGTTAGAATACCCCAGTGTTTGGAAATGATTTTCTTAATATTTAGACTGTCATTTGTGTATGTAGTTACAAACATGGCTTTGCTAGAAAAAGTGCTGTTAGCCCTATTTCCATAGCCTGTTTTAGTAATAATTTGATTTTCTGAATTTCTAGGCTCTCCCAATACTTCAGATTTGATACGCCTTATTAGTTTAGCATCATAACTCCTTTCTATGAAAATAAGTTCCATTTTCTCTAATTCCATATTCAAATTCATGGGATCTTTACATAATTTCAATAACCTCTGAAATTGGCATCTCACTATCCCTTTGAAGATATGACGAGGGTGCATACTGTCATATCGTAATATGGCATTCTTCCAACAAGTCTTCCTATGCAGAGAAGACAATAACCTATTATTCTGAATACTAAGATTTACATCAAGGAAACTTATGGTGTCATGTGAAGTTTCTATGGTAAACCTTAAAAAGCTAGTAGTAGTTTCCAAATATGATACAAACAAAAGAAAATCTTCCTCACTGCCATCCCAAACCACAAGGACATCGTCCACAAAACGCTTATAAACCAAGCATTTTTTAAAAGATTCATGACTGAACAAGAATTCCTTTTCCCACTGATGAACCACTAGATTGGCATATGTGTTTGCGCAGGGGGTGCCCATGGCAACCCCTGCTAGTTGCAAGAACATCTGCTCTTTAAAACAAAAAACATTGTTATTTAAAACCAAATCTAGCAGCTGGCAAATCAATAACTGCATATTGCAGTCTATTGATGGTGAGTCTTGTAATAAATCTCTAATTAGATCAATGCCCTTGTCGTTTGGGATACAAGTGAACAAGTTCTGGACATCCATGGTTATTAAAAGATGCCTATCTATCCTACACTGACTGTGAATCCTACAACAATCATTACTATCAGGACCTCCCCGGAACCGGTCCCTCTGATTCATGGATCCTCTGGGCTCCTGCAATCACCAAAAAGAACGTCCAGACATTCCTCCACCTTATTGTCTGTCAGGTCTTCTCTCAGCCTTTTGGAAATGGTGGTTGACAGAATGATAAGGACATTTCTCAGGGCTCAAATCCAAATGGGTTTTTTGCCAGCTGCATCTTCCTCTGGATCCATGAGCCATCATTCTGTCTTTATTCCAGTTACTCCTTCTCCAATCTGACCACCTGCTTTGGAGCCCTCAGATCCGAAGACCCCCAGAGTCAAAACATCAGCTTCGATTAGTGCCTGTTGGACTCTGACCATTTGGCTCTGAAGCCTCAACATTGGATCCGAGGAGTTAACTTCGACTTCTAAGATTTTGGAGGTGTCGCCATCTCTCTGAGCTTTGGGGTTCAACAGCTCAGTGCTGACTCCACCCTTGGAGTGGGAAATCTGTGGGCCTTATGGGTTGTTTGCTCTGAGAGTTTCAGCTCCAGAGAGACCGCCTTCGACAACTGTGGGTCTTTCTGCCTTCAAGGTGGCAGAGAGGGTTCTCTCTCTACCTAGAAGAGCCCTGACTCTCAAGTCCTCGGATCCATGTCCCACCCCTGCTTTGGATCCTGTGCCTGAGTCCTGTCTTTTGCCACCTCCAGGGCAGCCAGCCCAGAAGAGGTTCCAATCTGTTTCAGTTTTGGAGCTGCCCGTCTCTTCCAAAACCTTCCTGACCATCCCACTGAAGAGATCCCTCATAAGAGACAGTGCAAAAGGAGGCACCTGGATTCTCCCCAGGACTCCTTCACCAAGGACACCGACTTGATGAAGGGAAGAGTCACCATGATCTCCACCTGAAGATGTCTCTTTTGGAGACATTCTTGAAATCTTTTGCCAGGAATGTGGATAGTCTGCCCAAAACCCTACCCAGGAGTTATCAGTGTTTTTAGATGCCTTCAGGTCTGGCCCATCTACATCTTGGGTATCCCCCCCCCCCCCGCAGATAATCTTCTTGATATTGCCTTCCAGAGGGAGTGGAAGGAACCAGATACTGTGGAACCTATTCCTAAATGACTCAACAAGATCCTCAGTGCTTTCACTGACAGACAGCACTGGACAAAAGGTAACCCTGTAGATGCCATGGTTGTTGTGGCAGCCACCACGAAGAAGCTAACAGAGCAAATCTCTACTGTCCATCCCCCTAACAGGGAGTCTAGGCCTTTGGACAAGTTTGGGAAGCTGGTATACACATCAGTGACCTTTGCAGTGTGACTGCAAAACTATTTGGCACACTTCACCAGACTACAGAGAGACTTAATTAAAGAACTGTCTTGCTCTGCCCCAGGGTCCATGTCTGCAGAGGAACACAAAACCCTTTCCTCCAGGATGGCCACCCTACATTCTGTCTATAATGCATCCATGATGCTAATCTCTCATGCCGCAGAAGGTACCTCAAGGGCTGCTGGTTCAGGTATTGCTATAAGGCATCATGCCTGAATGTGGCTTTGTGACTTTGTGGAACCTTTCAAGACATCCTTCATCAATGCTCCTTTTGATGGATCATCATTGTTTGGCCCCACTGTTAAATAGACTCTTCCCTGTAGTGAGAAAGTTGGAAAGACCTTGTCTGCCATCAGAATCCATTTTTCTACCCTACAGAGACCTTTCTCCCGGAACCTTTCTCTCCTTTATGGTGCCCCTCGCCTCACTAATATCCAAAATTCTACAAAATCCAAACTTGATATGTGTTACAACAGAATAGCCAAATTTGCCACCAAGGCCAAATTCTCATCCCACCACTGTAACTCACTGAAACAATTAGGCTGGTTGGAACTCCCCCACCATCTCTCATTTACCCAGCTAACTACAGCACACAAACTAAGCTACAGACCTACAGACTGTCCTGCTCTCTCAACTCTACTTGCCCAATACCAACCCAGCAGGCAACTAAAATCTGAAAAGCATCTACTTCTAAAAGTAGAAAAGCCCACCTTACCGGCTGGTCAACTGCTCTACTCATTTGCTGTCACCAAACTCTGGAACTCGCTTCCTCCTCCTATAAGAAACACGGGCAGCACCACCACCTTCAAAAGGATGATAAAAAATCATCTCAACCCTTCCTGGCTATGTACCTGCTCTATAACCTAACCTCTTCCTTCTCCTTATATTATAACTAAATTCCTATGCTTTTTACTACTAGTGACTGATGATATTTGCTCCATATTTATTATTTTTTTTCTTTCATCACTTGTTTATACTGCTACAATAATGCTGATTAATTTATCTCAATTTTTACCACTCTGAATTCATCTAATAACCAACTAAATTCCTGCTTTTATGTATATATTCTGTATATGTTACTGTACTCAAACCAACGAAATTCCTGACTTATGTATATATTCTGTATATATTACTGTAACCACTATGTGTAACACTGTTTCTACTTCTGTACCAGTTAATGTTTATTTTTTTTTCTGCATCTATGTTCTTGTCGGAGCTTTTCTTCCCGGGCCTCCATCGAAAATGGGCTCTTTTAAGCTCAGTGGACTTTCCAGGTAAACATAAGCGATACATAAATAAATAATAAATAAATAACCAGCATGGTGGTAAAAATTGTGGTTCAAAAAGTCTCAAGGTCTTTTTCAGGTATCACAGGGAGATTTTTTCCCCCAGAGTTAGATGGGGCAACAACTATAATGGTAGACACTGTCCATGTGGCATAGGGGGCTCTGCACAATCAAGGATCAAGAAATTAATTCTCTGATAGATCCTTTTATTACTGCTGAGAGGTTGTCCAACTGTCCCTCACTGGAGGTAGTCAGGGGGTGCCTGTCCTTGCACCCAGGTGCCTGGTTAGCCATCACAAATGATCATTTGGTGCAAAGTGTCATATCCAGAGGATATTCCGTTCCATTTTTCCAAATGCCAAAACCAACGAAAATCTTCTCGATGTTCCACCCAATCAGAGGGAGGAAGCAGCATTACAAATTACAAAGCTGCTAGAAAAGAATCATTTAGGAGGTTCCACCAGATCAACTCGGATCCAGAATCTACTCAAGGTTCTTTTTAGTTCTGAAGAAAACAGGGGACCTGAGGCCAATCATGGACCTAACATTCTTAAACAAATCAGTAGACAATTTGAAGTTTTGGATGGTCACGGTAAAGTCCATTCTACCACTGTTATGAAAAGATGACTGGATATACTTAATCGACCTTCAGGATGTCTACTATCATATCAAAATGAACAGGCACTCCAGAAGGTTTATTCAGAGTACTCCCCTTTGGTCTCACCACAGCTTCCAGGGTGTACACCAAATGCATGGTGGTAGTAGTAGCTCACTTGAGACTGCATGGATTCAGCATGTTTACTTACCTAGATGATGGCTCCTAACTGTATCAACCAGGCATCTACTATTACAAGCCAGGGACTATCTACTACATCTAACCCCTACCTTGGGCATCACGACCAATACGCAGACATCTCAGCTACGACCCATACATATGATAGACTTTATTGGAGCATGTCTGGACACAGCCAGTTGTCTAGCCTATAAGCCTCTGGACAGGATTTCCACTTTAAAATCTCGTATCAGACAAATTCTGGACATTCAAAAAACCCTAGCAAGTCTAGACCTCAGGCATTAGGTCTGATGGCTGCCACAATAAACTTGATTCCAACAGCACGCTCAAACATGAGAATACTACAATGGACTATGGCAGTCCAATGGTCTTTACACTTCTATCTGCTGAATCACCCTATCAAGTTGTCCTGAGTGTGTAAAAATCAACTTCTATGGTGGCTCCACTTGGAAGAAGTCGAACAAGGGCAACCCCAACACCACACTGACCATGAATGTACCCAACTGGGGGGTGGCATTACCTGGGTCGGATGTTCCAAGGCATGTGGTCGACAGAATAGATCAATTTGCATATCAGTGTCCTAGAGATGTAGTACTTGTAGCACTGCAAGCACTTTAGAGCTTTCTCCCTCTAAGGAGTATTGTAATACAAACCAACAACATGTCCTTGCTATGGTACATAAACAAGCAGGGAGGAACCAGATGATCTGAAGTAGTTAACTTCATTTGGTCATCAACCTGTGGGTATCGGATCTGACCTGGATCCGAGCCGGCAGCTTTCCAAGCTAGAGATCCAAGCTCCAAGCTCCTCCCCTTTACCCATAATACCCTGTGACCTCCTTTGAATCCCCAGATCTCATTTGCCGCGGCTTGGTCAAGCATGCGTTTTTGAGCTCCTAGCATTTTCAGGTGATTTGTGAGTGTTTTTTTGCTTAAAAATCTTTCTAATAGTTTTAGTGTGTGTGGTAAGTTTAGATTAATAGCTTAAATCCCTTAGCTTTAATCCCTCATTTCCTTGTAGTATAACTCCTAGTAGGCCCCTCTTTTCCCTTAGGTGTTTGTGTGGGGTGTGTGTGTGTCTTTATCTAGGAATCATGGCCGAGGCCCCAAAGGCCATCTTTTCTAAGTGCACTGAGTGTGGCCATAAGCTATCCCCAGCGGATGGCCACACTCAGTGCGTCCTCTGCCTGGGGGTACCTCATCTGACCTCAGGCTGCAGATTTGCGCAGCCTTTAACCCCTGGGCCCTGAGGGATAGGAAGAATAAGCTGATTTTGGTGGGTCTCCTACCCGTGGAATCGACTTCTTCTGCCTCTCCCTCGGTTGCTATAGCTGCGGCTGCAGCTGCTCAGCCTGCTGGCCCTCCTCTGGCTGGGACTCAACCTCCCACCTCTTCCCAGGGAGAGAGGGAATCCAAAAAAGATAAGAGAGAGAGGAAAGAGAGAGAGAGAGAGAGAGAGGGAGAAAGAGAGAGAGAAACAGAGGCACAGAAGCCACAAGCGGCGGGCCGACTCAGACCCCTCAGCCCTGCCTGCCAAAGTGCTCTTGTCACCCCAGAAAGTCTCCAGGCCTTCCTCCCCTTGCCTCCATTCGCCATGATTCTCCCTGGAGCCAGAGGAGGAGGTCCAGCCATTTTCGAGGTCGTTGCGGCGGTCCTCCCGGCCAACTTCAGCAGCCTCTTCAAAGTCAACCCGTAGCCTCTCCGATGCTGATATGGACCGGATGATGCATCACTTTCTCCAAACCCAACTGCAGATGGGAGTGTTGCTGCCTCCCCCCACTCTGGGGGTGAGTTCAGCCCCACTTTTTTCCCTGATTGCTCCTTCTCCGATCCACTATTGGGTTATGGAGCCTTCGGATCCGAGGAGTCTCAGAGTCAGGTAGTCGGCGCCGATGGTTATCGCTTCCTCGGCGCTGGCCATGCCCTTGAGTTTGTCAGATCCCTTTTTGGATCCTAGCTCTCGGGGCTGAGAGCCGTGCATCAGATCTGAGGGGGCCAGTGTGTCTTTGGCTCTGTTTCGGTCGGAGCACACTTCCCTCTCGGGTCCGAGCACTTCGGTTCTGCCGATCCCCACGCCAGATCTGAGGGTGTTAACCACAGAGCCCAGAGAGATTGGTTCACCCTCGGCTTTCGACGTGATGAAGAGGGTTCTCTCGAGAGGTTCGAGACCCCCTACTCTTTCTTTGGGATCCGCCCCCCACTCCCTTGCAGCTGGGCTTGTCTTCCATCGTCCAGTCCCAGGGACAGCCTGCATTGATGCCTCAGCCCGTTCCACTCGCGGAACATGACCCTGTTGGTGAACCCTCCTTGGACAGCCCCACCGAGGAGGTCCCTCACAAACATAAGTGTAAGAGGAGGCTCTTGGACTCCCCTGAGTCCCTCACGGAGGACACCAATTTGGAGGAAGGGGAAGGTTCACGCAGGTCACCCCCTGAAGATGTCTCCTTTGGAGACATTCTGAAAATGCTTCACCAAAGGGGGGGGTGGTCAGCCCAAAAACCTTCCTCGGATGAGTCTGTATTCCTGGAGACATTCAACGCAGGCCCATCTGCCTCTTGGGTGTCCCCTCTGGCTGACCCCCTGGTTGACCTCATCACTACTAGGGCATGGAAGGAACCGGACACTGTAGAGCCAATTCCCAGGAGGCCAGATAGGATTCTTAGTCCCCCTGCGGATAGGACAGCTTGGAGTAAGGGTTCCCTGGTAGATGCCATGGTGGTGGCAGCAGCCACCAAGAAGGAAGTTGCCCAGGATAGTTCCTCGGTCCATCCCCCTGATAAGGAGTCTCGGATCGGGAAGCAGATGTTTGCTTCAGCTACCTTTTCCATAAGGGCGCTGAATTATTTGGCCCATGTAATTAGACTTCAGTGGGATCTGGTGAAAGAATACACAGAGTCTCCCCCCGAGTCCATGTCGGCCGAGGACAAACAGACCTTCTCGGCTCACATGGCCACTCTGAAATCTGTATCAAACACGTCTATGCGGCTACTCTCCCATGCCATTGAACGAGCCACTAGAGCCAGCGGCATCGCCTTAAGGCTAACACCTGGCTCTGGCTTTGTGACTTTTTGGAACCTTTCAAGGCATCCTTAGCGAATGTACCCTTTGGTTCTACCCTGTTTGGGAAGACCATCCGTGACACATTGGTTCAGATCGAGAAAGATGGGAAGACGCTGTCTGCCGTCGGAATCTGCTTCTCGGCTCCTCAAAGGTCCTTTTCCAGGAACCAGAGAGGACAAAAGAAGATGCAGTTCCAGATGTCTCAGCAGTCCCGTTACGCTCCGGACCCTTCATCCTTCAGAGGCAGAGGGGGACAAGGTGGATGCCGGCCCAGAGGCAGAGGGGGGCCGAAAAATTTTGAGCCTCGGGAACCTTTTTCTGACCGACCCACATAGCAGCCCTGAGGGGTTTCCCGACTACTCCTCTCTGGAGGCAGTCGGGGGCTTTTTTCGAAGCACCTGGCTCAGTGGGAGTCCATCACAACAGATCGCTGGGTGCTTCGAATAATATCCAGAGGTTACTCAATCCATTTCATAAACCAACCTCCTCAGTCAAGGCACCTCCCCGATGTACCACCCAATCAGAGGGAGGCTGCAGCTTTAGAGATAAAAAAGCTGCTAGAAAAAGGAGCCATCCAGCACGTCCCCCAGGCCAGTCCGGGTTAGGCAATTACGCCAGGTTCTTTTTGGTGCCAAAAAAGACAGGGGACTTAAGGCCAATTCTCGACCTTTCAACCATGAACCTCTTCATTGCCAAGGAGAAATTCCGGATGGTCACGCTTCAATCCATCCTGCCCCCTTTTGCAAGAGAAGGACTGGATGTGCTCCATAGACCTCAGGGCTGCATACTATCATATTCTTATGGACAGATGGTCCAGGAGTTTCCTCCGCTTTCAGCTAGGGGCCAGTCATTACCAGTTCAGGGTCCTACCCTTTGGTCTCACCACAGCCCCCAGGGTGTTCACCAAGGTCATGGCAGTTGTAGCGGCCCACCTGAGAATTCAGGGAATACAGGTTTTTCCTTACCTAGATGACTGGCTCCTTACTGACCCACCAAGCATCTACTCTGCTTAGCCAGGGATTGCTTCCTACTATTAGCATCCCAATTGGGGATCACCATAAACATCGATAAGTCATCCCTTCAACCAGTTCAAATCTTGGAGTTCATAGGGGCCAGAATAGACACACTACAGACCAAGGCCTTCTTGACATCAGACAGACTTCACAGTTTGACCCTACATGTTCTAGCCCTTCTTCAGTCACCTGCCCCATCAGTGGAGTTAGCCCTGAGAGCTTTAGGGTCCATGGCAGCAGCAATCAGTCTCACTCTCTTAGCTCGCTTGCACATGAGGGTTCTCCAGTGGACTTTGCAGGTTCAGTGGTCCATCCTTCACCACCCATTGGACTTACCGATTCCTATCAGCAGAGTTTGCAAAAATTCCCTCATGTGGTGGCTCCAATATCAAGAGCTTCGGGAAGGACGACCATTTGTTATGACGCAACCCCAAGCCACGGTGACCATGGACACTTCCCGCCTTGGGTGGGGGCATTACGCTGGCAGAACTTTCCAAGGTACGTGGACTCAGACAGAGACCATTCTGCATATAGATGTACTGGAGATGGGGGCAGTCCTTCTAGCGTTGCAAGCCTTTCACACCTTTCTCCCACCAGGGACTGTTGCAATTCAGTCTGACAACATGTCAGTGGTCTGGTATATCAACAAACAGGGGGGAACCAGGTCTTACCCTCTTTGCCGAGAGGCTATGAGAGTTTGGGATTGGGTGATATCCACCAAACATTTTCTGTTAGCAACGCACATTCTGGGTCGGTCCAACATCCTAGCGGACAAACTGAGTCGAACTATCCTCTCGCCCTACGAGTGGTCTCTGAATCCTTTAGTAGCGAAACAGATCTTCCGCAAGTGGGGTCAGCATTGCTGCGATCTCTTTGTGTCACCTTCCAACGTAAAGTGCAGTGAGTTTTTCACTCTAATCCCCCCTCCAGGGGAAGCCCCCAGAGACGCTCTAGTCCATGCTTGGCCACCCGGTCTTCTTTATGCTTATCTTTCTCTTCCATTGATGACAAAATTCTTACAGAAAGCTCATCGGTTGGGGGAACAAGATTATCCTCATAGCCCCATTCTGGCCTTGTCAAGCCTGGTTCCCGTGTCTACGATGTCATCTTATAGCTCCTCTCTGGATCTTGGATCCTATCCTGGATCTGATATCTCATCCTTGAGTTGGAACTCCTGAATCTGGTCGATCTCAAGCTCTCAGCTTGGCTGATCCAGTTCCATTAGTTGCTAGGACTCCCAGTATCTCATCTGCAGTTAGATCTATCCTGGTAGCAGTGCATAAGCCTTCTAACATGAAGGTTTACAATAGTAAATGGAAGCGGTTTTCCATTTGGGAGTTTCACAGGAATTTAAACCCTTTCACTGCTCCCATCCCAGCAGTGCTCGATTTTTTATCTCATATTTTTCAGCAAGGGGCCAGTTATTCTACGGTAAAGGTTTAAATGGCTGCCATCTCCCATTTTCACATTGGAGATGATCTCAATCCCCTCGCTTCCACCAAGATTTGTAAGACCTTTCTGAAAGGTACGTTTCTCTTGAGACCTCCTATTAGGAACTCCGCCCCTCCATGGGATCTAACTTTGGTCCTTCAGGCTCTGACTGGACCAACTTTTGAACCTGCAGCTTCTGTTAATTTGAAATTCTTGTCCTGGAAAACTGCCTTTTTGGTAGCTATTACCTCAGCTAGGAGGGTGTTGGAGCTTCAGGCCCTCTGTGTTAAGCCCCCTGATCTTGTATTCCATAAGGACACGGTCTCTCTCAGGACTAAACCCATCTTTTCTACCCAAAGTGGCCTCTGAGGCGAACATCAATCAGTCCATTAATCTCCCAGTTTTTTCCCTAACTATCAAAACAATGGGGAGTACAAACTTCATCTGTTAGATGTTCATAGACAGTTATGCTCTTATTTACACAGAACAGCTGCCTTCCACAAGTCTGATCAGCTCTTTGTTTCCTTTGCAAAACCCTTCTTGGGTAAGCCAGTTTTGAAGGTGACTCTGGCCAGATGGATTTCTAATTGTATTCTGCCCTCATACAAACTGTCTGGCCTACTAGAGCCTATAGGGATTCATGCTCATTCTACTCACTCTATGGCTACATCTGCTGCATTCTGGTCTAGAGTTCCCTTGGATGACATTTGTTCTGCGGCTACTTGGGCATCCTCTCATACCTTTATCTCTCACTATAAATTGGATTTAGTGTCCAGAGGAAGGGCGGCTTTTGGCTCTGCAGTGCTCCAGAATATCCTTCCTTGAGGACCTCCCAAGTTTTTGGTAGCTGGGGACTCTGTCCCACAGGTTGATGACCAAATGAAGTTAACTACTTTAGATAAAGAAGTTATGTACTCGCCATAACGTTCCATCTGAGTAGGTAACTTCATTTGTCAGCAACCGACCCTCCCTCCTTCCCCCTAACCTGGTTCTTTGATTACCTGTACCCTAGGATTGTTTATCAAGTCCTTTGTTAATCCTTAGGTTAGGGTTTTTCAGGTTGTTGTTTTGTGGTTGTGAGGTTATATAGATGGGCAAATGAGATCTGAGGATTGGAAGGCGGTCACAGGGTATTGTGGGTAAGGGGGAGGAGCTTGGAGCTCGGATCTCTAACTTGGAAAGCTGCCGGCTCAGATCCAGGTCAGATCCAATACCCACAGGTTGCTGACAAATGAAGTTATCTACTCAGATGGAACATTATCATGCGTACATAACTTATTTTTACCTCCTGTGTCAAAAAACAATGAGGGTTTCGCAATGGACAATCTCTTCCAACCACTTCCTAGTCACAATACACATTCCAGAGAAGTCCAACATTCTGACAGACAGGCTCAGCGGAGTTATCCTGATGCCTCACTGGTCTCTAAATCAGTCTGTGGCAAACATGATTTTCCACAAATGGAGAAAACCCTGTTGCAACCTCTTTGCATCCCCTTCATCAACAAATGCAGCAGGTTCTTTGACCTGATCTCTCCTCAAGGACAATCACCAAAAGATGTTCTAGTGCATGTTTGGCCCTCCGGTCTTCTTGATGCTTTTACTCCCCTATCCCTCATACCCAAATTTCTCTAGAAAGCACTGAGGTTGAAAAGCAGAGTGATCATCTTTGGCCCCCTTTTGGCCTCGAGAGGTCTGATTTCCCTTCCTTTGGTCTCATTTAATATGCCCTCTGTTGACACTGGACATGTATCCAGATCTCCTGTCCCATCCATCAGGGCAAATTCACCCAATTCTTCCATGACTGAAACTAACCGCATGATTTCTCCAGTTCTGATGATGGATAGAAATACCAGGCTTTCTTCTCTGGTTCAAAGGATTTTAATATCCTCACATAAAGCTTTTACCAGAAAAATCTATAAAAGTAAATGGAAGAGATTCTCAATAGGGGTCATCAAAAACTTTTGGATCCTTTTACAGCTCCTAGCCTTGCAGCTCTAGACTTTCTTGCTTCAATTTACAAAGATGGGGAAAATTTTTCTACTGTTAAGGTGTAACTGGTAGCCATCTCAAATTACCACATTGGAGAAAATTTATCATCTCATGGTTCTTCTACATTTTAAGACCTTCCTCAGAGGTACCTTTTCACTTAGACCTCCTATAAAGGACATGTCTCCTCTTTGGGACCTAACCATGGTTTTACAAGCTCTCTTCCCACCTCCCTTTGTACCCTCAGACAAAATAGATGTAAAATACCTTTCCTGAAAGACTATTTTTTGGTAGACATCACTTCAGCTAGAAGGATATCTGAGTTGCAAGTGCTATCATCCAAACCCCATATTTGACTTTTCACAAAGATAGAGTAACTTTGCATACTGATCCTTCCTTTTGCCCAAAGTTGCCTCTGAAAACAGTATCGATCAAGTCATCAACCTACCAGTTTTTTTTCCCAGTTTCCAAAATAAAGGTGAATATACTCTTCATCTTCTGGATTTTCATAGACAACTATGTTTTTACCTTGATGGAATAAAATCTTTCTGAAAAACTGACCAGGTGTTTGTCTCCTCAAATGTTAGAATGGGAAGGCCAGTATCCAAAGTCACTTTGGCTAAATGAATTACAGATTGTCTATTTTGTGTATATTCCTCCAAAGGTATTTAACTACCTCAAAATGTGAAAGCTCATTCTCCTAGATGTATGTCTACATCTCAAGCCTTCTGGCCCAGGGTTTTGATTGAGGACATTTGTATGACTGCTACTTAGTCTAAATCCCATACCTTTGTTGCATATTAGAAACTGGATATTGTCTCATGAAATAGAGCTGTCTTTGGTTCTGCAGTGCTCTGGAATATCTTTCTATGAGGGCCACCCAAGGTTATTGTAGCTGGGGACTTTGTCTCACAGGTCGAGGAATGAATGAAAATGACAACATCAGATAAAGAAGTTATGTACTCAGCATAAGGTTCCATCTGTGTTGTCCATTTTCATTCTTCCTCAACCTTCCCCACCTCCTTCCCCTTGTCCATAACTGTGAAAGACCTAATGGATAGGCCTGTACAAACTATGTTCCTGTTTGAGCTCCTCCTGAATTTTATCCTATCCCTTTCTAAAGCTGTATATAGAAATAGATATACTAGAAATGTGGTAGCAGCAAACTTGATCCAAAGTTATCTAGAGGAGTGAGGCATTATAGGTAAGGGAGCTCATGAATCAAATCCTAGGGCTATAGAAAGCTGGACAGTCTGATTCAAGCGTCAGATCCAAACCCACAGGTTGAGGAAGAATGAAAATGAACAACACAGATGGAACGTTATGGTGAGTACATAACTTTTTTTCTCTTCTTTTGGAAATGGCCAGGGGCAATTACCACAAGCTTCCTCACAGACTGGATCTACTCACACAAGAACAGAGGTGTTTGATACCCCCGACATCAACCATTTTCAGTTCACTGCCTGGATGATGGTCTTAATTCCTTTTAGGCACCTGTTTACTGAGGATGTGCAGTAGGTACTAATGAAGGTAAGAAAGACAACTACTAGAAAATCATACATTAGCAAATGGAAAAGGTTTTCTGGTTGGTACCAACAACATAACCAACACCCATTTAGGGCTACTTGTTTTCTGATTTTACAACATCTGTGTGACATACTATCCTATGGCCTTTCTTATTCCTCTGTCAAGCTTAATTTATTGACCATTTCTGCATCTCTGCCCATGTGTCCTTCTCTTTCAATGCAGCCTCATGTCACAGTGTTCTTGAAAGTGGTTTTATGTAAGAGGCCTCCAAGAAAACCATTGGCCCCTCCTTGGACTCTTAGTTTTGTGTAGAGAAGCTTAACGTGCTCCATTTGAACCAGTTCATCTGTCTGACTTGAGGTTCTTAACATAGAATACAGTTTTATTGATAGCTGTGCATGTGAAGTATATTTGAGTTGCAAGGGGTTATGGTGATTCAACCCTTTCTCATTTTCCATACAAACAGGGTTTCTTTGAGAACTGATCCTTCCTTTATGCCTAAAGTGGTATCCAAGTTTACATTAAGCCAAACCATCCATCTCCCCATTTTCTTTCCTGAACCTACAAATGAGGGAGAAAGGATACTGCATACCTTGGATGTCCTCAGTCAACTCAGGTACCTTTTTAAAAGAATTAAATCATTCATATTTTCTGATCAAGTGTGCATTTGTCATGAAAGTAAGAAGGGACAACCTGTGTCAAAGCAGACTATTTCCAAATGGTTGTCTAAGGCTATTATCTTTTGTTATACCCACCATAACAAAACTATTCCAGGCAAGATCAGCACCCACTTTGCTGGTGCCTTGGCTTCAACTGTGGACTTTTGGAAAGGGTTGGAGTTTAAAAGTATTTTATAAGCTGCTATTTGGTCTTCTGTACGTACTTTTGCAAAGCACTATAAGCTTGAGTCCTTCTCCAGTTTCAGATCAAGCTTTGCTAGGATCATTTTCCATGGGGTCTAGGTATCTTCTACATCCACCTCCCAAATGTAGTTAGCTAAAGTAATCTACCTATTTAGCTAAGACTAGTACAGCAATGATCAATATGATAAAGATGGTACAGTAGTGTAAGATGAACTTACCATAACAGTACATGCCGCTTCCTGTCTCTCTCTCTCCCCCTCCATATCTCCATCCCCTATGTTTGTGTGTTTTTTATGTCAGGGAGTGGACATTTATTTTTGTTGTTCCTAGCATTGCCCTTTCAGAGCTCAGCCTTCCTCTCAATGCTGGCAAGATAGCTCTGAAGGGCTTTGCACTCAAACTTGCTCAACCTGAGCTTCCTGACAGTTTGGGAGCATGTAAGGTGCCCTGAAGCTTTGTAAGCTGGTTGGCTGTTTCATTCTTGGCAGGATATAACCTGTATAGCTAAGCCTACTGCAGTACTGATCATTTTGAGTATCTACCATTATGGTAAGTTCAACTTATTGAACTGTACTTTCCTGAGATATGATATGCAGTGTATGGGGTTGGTGCATGGAAGTAAATCATTGAAAGGCTTTGCATGAATCAGAGACAACGGTCAGGTGCTCTGCATCATTATATATGTTGTACATAAAATATAACTTTTGTGTAGACTACAGAGTAATGCAAATGAGCTTTGAAACTGGAATATCCTTTGGTGCACCATCCAAAGTGCACTCTGGCATATGATATGCCTGGCATGACATCAAAGATCAGGGGTGCTAATAACCCAAAAAGCCCTTGAAGCATTGCCAAGAGGCACAGAAGCAATGTTTTTTAGTATTCTATGCACCCGCCATCAAAGCAATGGTCATATATATACATACATTTATTCATATACTCTCATCAGAATCAAGAGTAGTGTCATCAGGCTGATAGTTTGCTAAGGTAATGAAATGGCCACTGAAACTGGTACAACTTTGCAGCACTACCAGTTCAGCACCACCCTCTGTGTACCTACCATACAGATTCAAAGTAATATGTGATACATTAGTCATGTCAACTCTCACAATAGCCCTCTTTTACTGTAAGAATGTGTGTGTGTGTGTGTGTGTGTGTGTGTGTGTGTGTGTATGTGTGTGTGTGTGAGATGGAAGCATAAGCATGGATCATGGCTAGCCAATTCATATTGTGCGACAACCGTTGACCATAGAGCTATTGAAATGTATTGTGTATGGAATGGAATAGTGAGCACCATGCCTCACTACCACAGTACCCAAAAGGACTGCAGTGCTTGGCCCGTCTGTGTGCCATGGTCCTGCCTATAGTGGTGCAATGCACAAGGTAAGCAGAAATAGTATTCTTTATGCAAATTGTGCACAAGACATACCACAGACAATAGTACTTCCCTGGAGCTCCATCTTTGGTGTTTGGAGGCCATTTTTGAATATCAGTCTTATTGTGTTTTTGAATGTTGGTCTAGATTTATACAGCTCTGGTAAACCATCTTGGTTTTAGTGTTTTTTATAGTGACAGAGCCATCTAGGCTAAGATAAGAATATTTTGCTGATTTATTGTACTTATACTTGCTCTATACTGTGATCACTTCTGTTTTTGAACAATTTTTTAAAGCATGTATTTAATTTTGTGTCAAAAATCCTCATTTCTCTGGCGTTTCAAGTTCTGTTTGCTTCAAAATCACATTGCAGAAGGGAGAATTATCAAGGGACTTAATTATTTGGTAGTTGTTTATTATTTAATCTCAAGTTATTTGGTAGTTGTTTATTGTTTAATCTGCACTTGAGAGCTACTTTTGCTGTGCTTATGCGTTAAGAAATTCCAGGATCATCCAACTCTCTGAGTTTGGAAGCACTCAAGGGAATTTAAAGTGTGGTCATTTATTAACTAGAGGGCATAGGACTCAATTTTTGAGCTTTTTCCTGTGCTATAAATTAGTCGAGTTTGTGCGGAACTGTTAAGAACTGTTAGAGTCAGGCACTATGGCAGCACTTATAAAAGAACAGAATTTATGTAAGAAGAAAACTATTACTAAAAAAGAAGTAAAATAATTATACATTAATTGTGATAAGAAACAGTATTACTCAGATAGTACAATCTGGAATTGGAAAAGTAGGCAATCTAGTTGCTGTCATTCCCAGATGAACACATGATATGATAAGATAGAAAGGTTTCCCCAATTTAAAAAAGTTGTAGTAGAAATATGAAGAATGTACTTCTTTTGGTTCTCCCCATCAATGTTGTGTGGGAAACAGCAGGTGAATAAGCCTACATATGTACTTCTGCCTATATCACAAAGTGTGTGTGTGCGTGTGTGTGTGTGGGTCTGCGTGTGTGTGTGTGCTTGGCTAGAAATACAAAGAGGGGAAGAATCTACAGCATTTTATGAGATATGTCAGAATACACTTTTAATAGAACTAAGAGAATGAAAGAACCTACACACACTAAAAGAGGGCAGGTTGGAAATGTTGCAAAAGCAGGAGAGTACACGACTAGCAGAACTGATGAGAAATAAACACTCACTGAAAGGGTGTACTTTGAAGAAATGTAGCTAAGAAGTATTAGAAATTCACCATTTGAGCTGAATTCTAAATTTTCTGTTAAGATAAAACAGACAGCTACAGAAATTGGAATTCTAAGCTGCCCGTGGATGTTAAGAAATGTCAGTGGTGCAACGAGTAACACACTCACCCTTGGTGCAGAAGACTGTAGGTTCTATTCCTACATCAGGTAGATTGCTGACACTGCAGTGCAACATAAGGGGGGGTGCTGCACTCTTCAGTGTGCCATCCTTCAGATAACACCGTAAACAAGTTCCCATCTGCTTGATTTGGTGATACTCTCTTTAGCTGGTTGTAAAAGATCCATGGCACCTATTGAAAAGAGTAGGAGAAGTTCCCCGATGCCCTGGTCATATTTTTCCTAGTAGTATAAATACCACCTTGGGACTCCCATAAAAAGATGCTACTAGCCTAGTGAGACTAACCTGGTCAACAAAGATAAATAAAAAATAAATAAGTAAATAAAAGGTTGAGATGGTGAAATGTAACAATAACACAGAATTTCACCGGATAATTAAAGAAGGAGAAGCAATACTTGCACCGAGTAATAATTCCATTTCTATTAGTTCAAGGCAGAAACCTGAATTAAGAGAAGACCCTAGGCAAGAGATTTCTCTAAATAAGAAAAAAAAAAAGTAAAATTGAAGCTAAATCCTTTCCAAAAGGTGAGCAACTTAGTGTAGACAAAGGAATTGAGAGGGTGGTGTTCAGTCACTGTGAGACAGTGGGTGTGCCCCATAAAGAAGACAAGAAAAAAGAAAAAGGTAAGTTACATTAAGGGACAGAATAGCATTGAACAGAGGCATACAAATATTTCTGCTGAGCTAAAATACAAGAACCCTAAGCAAACAGGAGAGGGGTCTATGCATCAAATTAATAAAGAAAGAACAAAAAGAACAATCACATTAAGCAGTGGTAGCAATGGACACTAAAAGATATTGGTAAGACGTGCTTTGATTAGATGATTTAGTAGAGACCTAACTGCCCGTATTGATAGGAGAAGAGGCAGCACCTTCTACTTCATGACAAGCTGACCTTGAGGAAACCTCAGAGTTATCTGAACTTAAGATAAGGTAGTTACATTTTAAAATGGCACAATTGGAAGGGAAGGCGACATTCTGAGTACAGCAAGGGAAAATAAATGTAGGATTAAAGGGAAAGAAGCTGAACAAGATGTTCCTACTCCTTACCCATACTTTAAGTTGCATAATGCCTTGTTTTGCAGAGTAAGGATGGAGAGGAAGTTGTATGCCACTATTGATACCCATATCTTTTAGAAACCAGTGTTTGAGATTAGCACATCACCATGCTCATAGAGGACATCTGAGAATAAACAAGATTAAACCACAGATCCTGGCAACATTTTACTAGCCCAAACAAATGAAAGACATTGAGACCTTTTGTACTTGATGCTCTGAGTTTCAGAAGACAACTTCTTTTCAGTATATTTTAGTTATTTTTGACTATGCTGCTAAATGCCCTCAGGCCATCTTAGTTTATAAAGCCAAAGTTAAATGTATATTCCAAGCGACTAGGGTAGGACTACTAAAGAAAATATTTGTTGGTCAGGAGACTTCCTTTATGTCCAGAATAATGCACCAACTGTACCACTGCTTAAAGGTCAGGCAGCTAAAAACCTCCGTGTACTATCCCCCAACAGATGGATTTGAAAAGCATTTTAAACAAATGATAAAGCCCATGCTAAGAAAACTATTGAGGAGGATAGTAAAAACTAGGACTAGTTGAATACCATACCTTGTATTTACAATTAAAGAAGTACCACAAAGCTTGACTGGCTTCAATCGTTTTAAATTATGATATTGGAGGCACACTCAGAGACTGTTAGATATTGCCAGAAAAAAATATTAGAAGTTAAAACATAATTTAAAATGATGTTAAAGCACTCTACCAGCTTGCAAGACAGGCTAGAAGTAGTGATGGCTTTAGTACAGTAACACATGCAAATAACCCAGGCTGTGCAGTTAATAGTGTATAATAAAATGCAAGGACTAGGAAATTTAAAGCTGGAGACCAGGGGTTGGTTTTGGTGCCCTCAGTATATAACAAGTTTTCTGCTAAATGGCATTGTTCAATTGAAATAATAGAAAAAATAAATGAGGTAAACTACAGAATTATAAGGGCAGGTAAGAGAAGACCTGAATGGATGTACTGCATCATTGTTTTGAAACCTTGGAAGCAGATATAGACTTTTGGCAATCAGTTTACCTGTAGACTTTAGACACAGAAATGTAGAGTTTAATGAATCCAATTAAAGACAAAGAACTGACTTTGCTGCCTGTAGGTCAGGTAGATGGCACACTATCCAAGCACAGAAAAAAAAAATAAAATAATTTATGTCAGGGAACAAGAACATATCCTCAGAACCATCTGACAGAGAAAATTTTATTCAACACTATATTGAGACTAGTCCAGAAGAAGAGGTTAAACCCTATATTTAGACTAATCTGGGGGGGGGGATAATTTAAAACCTGATAGAACACCATAATCACATACACAGGAAATGTGTGGGAAAAAACTTCTTAAGATGAGAGCTTAGAGAAGGATAAGAGTGAATGGAACAGTCCCAAAGTATTAGTCCAGATGCTTGATGAAACCATCCAGTTTTGTAATGATGTCTGGAGGAGAACAGCATCTCCCTATTTGATAGCTACCCCATGCCTATGTTAGATGAATTAATAAACTGACTAGGAAAGGCAAGATTCTTGTCTACACTAGGTCTGGCAAAGTGGCATATTCCCTTAATAGCTGAAACCAGAGAGAAAACAATGTTTCCACCCCACTGACTTATTTCCGTAAACTATTTTCCCCTTGGGTTGTATGGTGCAGTATTTCAGAGACACTATTGTCATTATGCTGCTGCTTAGAAAATGTTGAAACACCAAAAAACCAGGAAACGGATGTCAAAGACTCCTGGGATTTTAATATCCAAAAGTAATTAAAAACAGTCACTCAAAACTCCGACTTATAAAGTAAATCAGCACAGAGAAGGTAAAACAAGGGCAAAGTACCTATTTAAATGTCCAAAAAGTAGTTAAAAACAATCAGTCGCAGCTTCAACTTATAAAATAGGTCAGCACACGAAAGCAAAAATCAGTACGTAAAGTGCTTTTCGTTCGGGCTGTACCCGAACTTCTTCAGACAACTTACACATATCATAGTTTGATTTAAATAGTTCCTTCTTTCACTACTACCAAATCAGGAAGAGGCTAACGTCAACCCATTTCATAGCAAACAGTTTTAAAGAAAAACATGCAACAAGTTGCGTGCTACATATTCAATTACCATGAGTGGCTAGTGCCCACATTCTTACTTGTTAAATACAAAGTCATTAATTACTCAAAAGATGTTACCCGGCATTTTTACAAAATACAAGATCCATTCTAATGCTTAACCACATATCAAGTATAATCATACCATGTACAAGGGTTTTATGTAGAAAACAATGACTACTCAACTACATAAAAACCCTTGTACATGGTATGATTATACTTGATATGTGGGTTAACGATAGAATGAATCTTGTATTTGTAAAAATGTTGAGCAACATCTTTGATAATTAATGACTTTGTATTTAACAAGAAGAATGTGGGCATACTCATGGTAATTGAATATGTAGCACAACTTGATGAACAGCACGTTTTCTTTAAAACTGTTTGCTATGAAATGGGTTGACGTTCTTCCTGATTTGGTAGTAGTGAAAGAAGTAACTATTTAAATCAAACTATGATATGTGTTGTCTGAAGAAGACCGGTACAACCGAATAGCTCTTGCGTACTGATTGCTGTGTGCTGACTATTTTATAAGTTGAAGCTGCGATTGTTACTGGACATTTAAATAGGTGCTATCCTCATTTACCTTTTGTGTGCTGATTCACTATAAGTCAAAGTTCAGTGACTGTTTTAATTACTGATATTAAAATCTCAGGAGTCTTGACATCCGTTCCTGGTTTTTTTGGTGTTTCAATATTTTCTTGGTTTGTGGACGTCTATTATTATGCTGCTGCTTATTTGGATGATCTTGTTATTCACTATGAAGACTGTGATTCCCATTTGGCTGAAGTGCAGGCTGCCTTGGATGAGTTAGGAGAGTTTATGCTAGCTGCTAATGCTTCTAGAAACATACTGGGTATGACTGAAATGAGTTATTTGGGGTATGTGATACACCGAGGAATGGTTAGACCGTAAAAGGAAAAGCTGGTGGCCAAGTGAGACTGGACCATTCCTAGCACTAAAAAACACGTAACTGCATTCCTGGGGTTTGCTTGATACTATAGGAATTTTGTGTCTTACTTAACCATAGCCAACCTTCTAACTGACTTAATGAAAAGGAAGATGCTCTTAAAAATAAACAGGTAATGCTTTCACAACACTAAAAGAGACTTTACTCAGACCTGGTACTGGTGCTCCCAGACTTTAATAAAGCACTTCAAGTGTACATAGATACTTCAAAGGTGGGTCTGGGGGCTGAGCTATCACATTTGTGCATGAGGAAGAGAACAGTACCCAATTTGTAACTTTATCCATAAATTAAGCAAGTCTGTGATGAAATAATCTACAACGGAGAGGAAGTGTTTGGCAATATCAGGCTTATTCCTAAACATTTCTTCTCCATTGTGAATTATGCCTGCTGTGCTGATGAGGTTACTAAAACATCTGAAGCATGCATGTCTTCAGCTACTATGGTTTGATTTTATTGGCCTGAATGTACCCATAAAGACTTTAGTAAAAAGTCATGAGCATTCAGAAGTCATGTAGCTGAAACACTGTATGTCCTTAAGGAGTCATTTGATTTATCCTATGAGCCTCCACTACAGGAAGTTTAAGGTATTACACAGTGAAGACTCTAGCCTGCTGTGTTTTTCTAACAGTCTTTACAGAAGACAGGCAAACAGTTATATTTTAGATTTTTCTATATAAAATGAAGCTTTTATTTGCAGAGCTATGACATATTTGCAGAGCTATAACTTATCTCTGATTATCTCTACTGTGCATATACTCCGTGTTGTTCAGATCAGCATGAGGGTGAATGGCTTTAGTGTCTTTAATGCTCCTTTCCACAATATTGCACCATTTACTAAGATAGAGTTGCTTTGCATAAACAGTGATGTATTATAGTCCTTTAGAAAATCTATCAGTTATTGTTTCTTAATCTGGGTCATTTTCAGTTATTTATATGACAGAATCTAAAGGGGAACTTACTTGCATTGTTTTGTTCTTTCACTGATATGAATTGTAATGCTTCTTTTCTGGAAACAAATTGATTCTTCTGAAAATTTTGACATTAATAGATATGGCATATAGTACCCTATTTATGTCTGTTTTATTGTTTTTTTTTTTATATCGTTCATGCTTCCCCCTGGTTTCTATGCTCACATATCCCTGGGTTTTCCAGTTGCTCCTTTTTGGTTACCCCAGACATGACCTTTTCTATGTCAGAGGAGCAAAGTATCCCTTTGGGAGCAGTAAACAGATCCTTGGAGTCCTCATTCTTGCAGTGATCAATCAATTTTTCTAGCTGTTTAGGAGACTAGTGTAATGATGTCAAGATGATGTTGCCACCCCCTGCATTAAGGTGTGATTCCCTCAGCCTCCATTGCCTAACTGTGTGACTCTGAGCAAATCACTTAACCAGATACTGCTCCTGAGCTGAGGCTAAGAAAGGTCCATGGAGATCAGTGGTCTCCCCCACAAAACAAATACAAATAAATAAAGAAACAAACCATGAGATGTCCAGCGAGGCTCCTGGTCTCCACCAGAAATCACCCAGCTACCAGTTTTTCCCTCTCCTTTTACCTGGAATAGGAGGGCTGGTCGTTGGCTGCTTCATTCTATCCCCCTGCCAACATGAGCAGCAGCCTGAGTCCATTCCAGAACTTAGGATGCCAATGGGACATATGTACACCTTGCCATCAGTACTACTCAAGACGTATTGCACATTCTACTTGCTTTGACTATGTAATTTTATAACAACATTCTAATACTTTAATATTTTAAACTGTGTAATAAAAACAGGCACCACAGAGGGACTGAGTAGTTCATGAAGGATTATTATACATGATGCGCCTTTTTTAAATAGTTCTCCCAAGCTATTGGGAAATCAAATTTAAGCTGCTCAAGACTTCCACTGTTTCACCGTTGATGGACTTTAAGGATCTGTATAAAACTTTTGCCCATAAATCAAATACATTTCTCAGCTATTCCTAGATATGTAAAGCATTTCTAATAGGGTTCCTGAAGGATTTTATTTTATTAATGGAACCTTGACATGGTTGTCTCTGATGTCCCTCTTTTAAAAGAAAATAACAATGCGACTGTTTCTTTGTTTAACTCCTTTTGGTTAGATGGTAAAAACATTTATAATCAATGACAAAATCCATGCATTCCTGCTTTGTTTTTAAGAATTTATAACTATTAAACTGATTTGCTTTGTTTCCTTATCTGTTGCTCTCCTGCAGAGATTAGGGCCATGATGTTTTCTTGCTTTAGCAATGTAATGATATAGGGCCAGATTCAGGAAGCCTCCGTGTAAGAGTTATAACTCTTACACGGAGGCTGAATAAACTGTGTGATGTCAGCATGTCATGCATATGCATGAGGTGCATGAGGCATGCTGAATCACACCAGTAACTCTTACACGGTCCGTGTAAGAGAGTAGAAGCGTGTCTGTAGGCTAAGCTCTGCAAGTGGACACGCCCCGGAAAACTAGAATGGCTGAAAGTAAACAGCCACGAGAAAGGCCATGAAAATGTGAATAAACACACTATACAACACATGCCCCGACTGGCCATCAGTGTATAAAGTGAAGAGATGTCATAAAAGTAAATGAAAACCTTTTTTTTTTGTTAAACCCGTAAATGTTTGCTACTGTGTGCGGGTGTGCTACTAAGCATAATCACAGTTAGCAGTCAGAAAAGGATATAAGAACTAAATATGCAAAGTAAGCCAAGAAATAATAGCTTAGTGGTAGAGTACCCGCCCTATGAGTAGGCAGGCAGGGTTTTTGTAAATAAGCACTAAAAAGCCCCCAGACAGTATTGTACAAATGTAAATGTATTCCCTTTTGTAAAATGGAATGAAACAGAGCATATATTTTGAAGTAACATAAGAATAAAAATAGTCAGAAATGTACTGATAGCTAAGCTGCCGTGAGACAGAGTGCCCGTGGCAGTAGTGTTTAAAAGCTGCAAACTGCGTGCCTGTTGCCAAGCAGCGGATAAACAGGCTGAAACTGTGTGCAATTAGCTGAACATGTGTGTCACTAGCCAATTAAGATTTATCCCAGCGCACACCGTTTGCGCGCCGCTCCCACTAGCTAACTGCCAGTGTCGCGTAACCTCCGGCATAAGCGGCGCAGAACAGGTTTAAAGTGCTTAAAAGTGCTTTTGGCATGTTTGATTGACAGGTCTTCAACTCATTTCTGTCAGGAAAAGCAAAAGCAGTTGCCAGATTCGAACACAGGATACCATGCACTAGAGTCAAGGAACTAAACCACCAAGCCATGACAGCAATACCTAGAAAAGCAGAAATAGCATATATATGGGATAAAACCCAGAATGGAGCATGAGAAAGCATTTTCAGTGAAGTAGATACAATTCCAAAACGGCCAATCAGAAATGTCTTGAAAAGCGGCATATAAGCCCCATAGGCGGGAATACACAGCATAACTGATTGTAGAACAGACTTGCAGTCAGCATGAGTGGAGAGGACGTTGCTTTCGAGCACAGCGTTGGGCGTTGAGGAGTCCAGATACATGGTCTGGCTCCTTGTCCATAATCACGAGGCCCAACTCATGCAGGGCCAGGTCTCATGGGGAGTATATAGGGCTGAGGCGTGGGACCAGTTGGCTCATGAGCTGACCAGTGCTACTGGCATTCCACGCACTGGTGAGCAGGTCCGTCACCACCATGCGGACCTGAAGAGGCATAAGCAGGACCAATTGAACCGTTGGATCCAGGAGGCCCGGCAAATGCCCAGCCCCACTACTGAGTAAGTCACATTTTACCCATGTATGTAAGGATTTCAACCAGCTGATACCATGGAGATGTGTAGTCCAATATTATTCCCTTTGTATTACAGCTGCAGGTGTCCGCTCTGCGAATGTCGAGATGCACGCCAGAAGGCTGGTGCGGCTGCGCCACCATGCAGGTTAGTAACCCCACCCAGTACTTGTAAATAAATATTATTATGTACCATGTATCAGAACAGTGCAGTGTATTGATTAAAAAATAATAAAATGTGAAAGAAGGAATTGACCGTCTGCAGGTATGGCTGCAACAAGTTCATCAGTATGCAAGTGTAACTGGAAATATAATTGATAGGATTAAACAGTGCTGTAATACAGATGTCCCATCATTAATTAAATATACTGTAACCTGCAGTATAGTCTCAAAGTACAGCTTCAGAATCTGAGGTAGTCACATGTCAGATATATCCCCTGTTGAAATGCTGAATCATGACAGAAGTGAGGCTGTTGGAAAGTGTTTGAATCACCACAGGTCTAATATGTGAACAAAGCCTAGAAGTACCAACCTGAACTGTGAAGTTGCAGAATGTGTGAGAGTGACAGAAAGGCTCATGTATGAATAAAGAAAGTAGTAATAACCCCTGAATATATAAGCCTCAGTGTGTTTTACAGAACTAAATGCATGTGGGAAGTACAAATTCACATCCCAAACTGATTTCAGTGTGTCTGAATCTGAATGTCTAGCTCAAAATCTGTATATGGTGATAACAGTAAACAATTTGCAGATAGAATGAATGATTATCTGACAGACTAAACAGCCATAGTTGTCCTGTCCTGTCATCAAAGTGTAGCAGGATGATGTATCTGATCAAATTCAAAATAAGTAGGATAGTGATGTATGTGTAACAGGTGTAGCATGACAGTCAAATAAAGATTATTTTGAAACATCAGCCTCAACTTAATTGTGTATCTATGATAAATGTGAATTAATGTTTAACATATGAATGTGTCATCACTTTCTATCCCCACCCAACCCTGTAATTCCATATAACAACATCCACTAAATAATGGTATGTGAACATTTCATTAATCATGGACATTTGTCCGTTGCAAACATATATGCATGTCTGTTCGTGCATGTGCCCTGTTCATACCTGCAAATAAGATGGCCTGTTGCCATTAATCAACCCTGCATGTCGTTTGACTGTGTTTTGCTGTTCAAATAATGCATGTGATATTGATATGCCCTTTGTTCAATGGTGTCCATATCTGGGTGTTTGTCAGATCCCTTTTGGATCCTAGCTCTCGGGGCTGAGAGCCGTGCATCAGATCTGAGGGGGCCAGTGTGTCTTTGGCTCTGTTTCGGTCGGAGCACACTTCCCTCTCGGGTCCGAGCACTTCGGTTCTGGGGCCGATCCCCACGCCAGATCTGAGGGTGTTAACCACAGAGCCCAGAGAGATTGGTTCACCCTCGGCTTTCGACGTGATGAAGAGGGTTCTCTCGAGAGGTTCGAGACCCCCTACTCTTTCTTTGGGATCCGCCCACTCCCCTTGCAGCTGGGCTTGTCTTCCATCGCCCAGTCCCAGGGACAGCCTGCATTGATGCCTCAGCCTGCTCCACTCATGAACATGACCCTGTTGGTGAACCCTCCTTGGACAGCCCCACCGAGGAGGTCCCTCACAAACATAAGTGTAAGAGGAGGCTCTTGGACTCCCCTGAGTCCCTCACGGAGGACACCAATTTGGAGGAAGGGGAAGGTTCACGCAGGTCACCCCCTGAAGATGTCTCCTTTGGAGACATTCTGAAAATGCTTCACCAAAGGGGGGGGTGGTCAGCCCAAAAACCTTCCTCGGATGAGTCTGTATTCCTGGAGACATTCAACGCAGGCCCATCTGCCTCTTGGGTGTCCCCTCTGGCTGACCCCCTGGTTGACCTCATCACTACTAGGGCATGGAAGGAACCGGACACTGTAGAGCCAATTCCCAGGAGGCCAGATAGGATTCTTAGTCCCCCTGCGGATAGGACAGCTTGGAGTAAGGGTTCCCTGGTAGATGCCATGGTGGTGGCAGCAGCCACCAAGAAGGAAGTTGCCCAGGATAGTTCCTCGGTCCATCCCCCTGATAAGGAGTCTCGTATCGGGAAGCAGATGTTTGCTTCAGCTACCTTTTCCATAAGGGCGCTGAATTATTTGGCCCATGTAATTAGACTTCAGTGGGATCTGGTGAAAGAATACACCGAGTCTCCCCCCGAGTCCATGTCGGCCGAGGACAAACAGACCTTCTCGGCTCACATGGCCACTCTGAAATCTGTATCAAACACGTCTATGCGGCTACTCTCCCATGCCATTGAACGAGCCACTAGAGCCAGCGGCATCGCCTTAAGGCTAACACCTGGCTCTGGCTTTGTGACTTTTTGGAACCTTTCAAGGCATCCTTAGCGAATGTACCCTTTGGTTCTACCCTGTTTGGGAAGACCATCCGTGACACATTGGTTCAGATCGAGAAAGATGGGAAGACGCTGTCTGCCGTCGGAATCTGCTTCTCGGCTCCTCAAAGGTCCTTTTCCAGGAACCAGAGAGGACAAAAGAAGATGCGGTTCCAGATGTCTCAGCAGTCCCAAGCTCCGGACCCTTCATCCTTCAGAGGCAGAGGGGGACAAGGTGGATGCCGGCCCAGAGGCAGAGGGGGGCCGAAAAATTTTGAGCCTCGGGAACCTTTTTCTGACCGACCCACATAGCAGCCCTGAGGGGTTTCCCGACTACTCCTCTCTGGAGGCAGTCGGGGGCTTTTTTCGAAGCACCTGGCTCAGTGGGAGTCCATCACAACAGATCGCTGGGTGCTTCGAATAATATCCAGAGGTTACTCAATCCATTTCATAAACCAACCTCCTCAGTCAAGGCACCTCCCCGATGTACCACCCAATCAGAGGGAGGCTGCAGCTTTAGAGATAAAAAAGCTGCTAGAAAAAGGAGCCATCCAGCACGTCCCCCAGGCCAGTCCGGGTTAGGCAATTACGCCAGGTTCTTTTTGGTGCCAAAAAAGACAGGGGACTTAAGGCCAATTCTCGACCTTTCAACCATGAACCTCTTCATTGCCAAGGAGAAATTCCGGATGGTCACGCTTCAATCCATCCTGCCCCCTTTTGCAAGAGAAGGACTGGATGTGCTCCATAGACCTCAGGGCTGCATACTATCATATTCTTATGGACAGATGGTCCAGGAGTTTCCTCCGCTTTCAGCTAGGGGCCAGTCATTACCAGTTCAGGGTCCTACCCTTTGGTCTCACCACAGCCCCCAGGGTGTTCACCAAGGTCATGGCAGTTGTAGCGCCCCACCTGATACTTCAGGGAATACAGGTTTTTCCTTACCTAGATGACTGGCTCCTTACTTCCCCCACCAGGCATCTACTCTGCTTAGCCAGGGATTGCTTCCTACTATTAGCATCCCAATTGGGGATCACCATAAACATCGATAAGTCATCCCTTCAACCAGTTCAAATCTTGGAGTTCATAGGGGCCAGAATAGACACACTACAGACCAAGGCCTTCTTGACATCAGACAGACTTCACAGTTTGACCCTACATGTTCTAGCCCTTCTTCAGTCACCTGCCCCATCAGTGGAGTTAGCCCTGAGAGCTTTAGGGTCCATGGCAGCAGCAATCAGTCTCACTCTCTTAGCTCGCTTGCACATGAGGGTTCTCCAGTGGACTTTGCAGGTTCAGTGGTCCATCCTTCACCACCCATTGGACTTACCGATTCCTATCAGCAGAGTTTGCAAAAATTCCCTCATGTGGTGGCTCCAATATCAAGAGCTTCGGGAAGGACGACCATTTGTTATGACGCAACCCCAAGCCACGGTGACCATGGACACTTCCCGCCTTGGGTGGGGGCATTACGCTGGCAGAACTTTCCAAGGTACGTGGACTCAGACAGAGACCATTCTGCATATAGATGTACTGGAGATGGGGGCAGTCCTTCTAGCGTTGCAAGCCTTTCACACCTTTCTCCCACCAGGGACTGTTGCAATTCAGTCTGACAACATGTCAGTGGTCTGGTATATCAACAAACAGGGGGGAACCAGGTCTTACCCTCTTTGCCGAGAGGCTATGAGAGTTTGGGATTGGGTGATATCCACCAAACATTTTCTGTTAGCAACGCACATTCTGGGTCGGTCCAACATCCTAGCGGACAAACTGAGTCGAACTATCCTCTCGCCCTACGAGTGGTCTCTGAATCCTTTAGTAGCGAAACAGATCTTCCGCAAGTGGGGTCAGCATTGCTGCGATCTCTTTGTGTCACCTTCCAACGTAAAGTGCAGTGAGTTTTTCACTCTAATCCCCCCTCCAGGGGAAGCCCCCAGAGACGCTCTAGTCCATGCTTGGCCACCCGGTCTTCTTTATGCTTATCTTTCTCTTCCATTGATGACAAAATTCTTACAGAAAGCTCATCGGTTGGGGGAACAAGATTATCCTCATAGCCCCATTCTGGCCTTGTCAAGCCTGGTTCCCGTGTCTACGATGTCATCTTATAGCTCCTCTCTGGATCTTGGATCCTATCCTGGATCTGATATCTCATCCTTCGGGATTGGAACTCCTGAATCTGGTCGATCTCAAGCTCTCAGCTTGGCTGATCCAGTTCCATTAGTTGCTAGGACTCCCAGTATCTCATCTGCAGTTAGATCTATCCTGGTAGCAGTGCATAAGCCTTCTAACATGAAGGTTTACAATAGTAAATGGAAGCGGTTTTCCATTTGGGAGTTTCACAGGAATTTAAACCCTTTCACTGCTCCCATCCCAGCAGTGCTCGATTTTTTATCTCATATTTTTCAGCAAGGGGCCAGTTATTCTACGGTAAAGGTTTAAATGGCTGCCATCTCCCATTTTCACATTGGAGATGATCTCAATCCCCTCGCTTCCACCAAGATTTGTAAGACCTTTCTGAAAGGTACGTTTCTCTTGAGACCTCCTATTAGGAACTCCGCCCCTCCATGGGATCTAACTTTGGTCCTTCAGGCTCTGACTGGACCAACTTTTGAACCTGCAGCTTCTGTTAATTTGAAATTCTTGTCCTGGAAAACTGCCTTTTTGGTAGCTATTACCTCAGCTAGGAGGGTGTTGGAGCTTCAGGCCCTCTGTGTTAAGCCCCCTGATCTTGTATTCCATAAGGACACGGTCTCTCTCAGGACTAAACCCATCTTTTCTACCCAAAGTGGCCTCTGAGGCGAACATCAATCAGTCCATTAATCTCCCAGTTTTTTCCCTAACTATCAAAACAATGGGGAGTACAAACTTCATCTGTTAGATGTTCATAGACAGTTATGCTCTTATTTACACAGAACAGCTGCCTTCCACAAGTCTGATCAGCTCTTTGTTTCCTTTGCAAAACCCTTCTTGGGTAAGCCAGTTTTGAAGGTGACTCTGGCCAGATGGATTTCTAATTGTATTCTGCCCTCATACAAACTGTCTGGCCTACTAGAGCCTATAGGGATTCATGCTCATTCTACTCACTCTATGGCTACATCTGCTGCATTCTGGTCTAGAGTTCCCTTGGATGACATTTGTTCTGCGGCTACTTGGGCATCCTCTCATACCTTTATCTCTCACTATAAATTGGATTTAGTGTCCAGAGGAAGGGCGGCTTTTGGCTCTGCAGTGCTCCAGAATATCCTTCCTTGAGGACCTCCCAAGTTTTTGGTAGCTGGGGACTCTGTCCCACAGGTTGATGACCAAATGAAGTTAACTACTTTAGATAAAGAAGTTATGTACTCGCCATAACGTTCCATCTGAGTAGGTAACTTCATTTGTCAGCAACCGACCCTCCCTCCTTCCCCCTAACCTGGTTCTTTGATTACCTGTACCCTAGGATTGTTTATCAAGTCCTTTGTTAATCCTTAGGTTAGGGTTTTTCAGGTTGTTGTTTTGTGGTTGTGAGGTTATATAGATGGGCAAATGAGATCTGAGGATTGGAAGGCGGTCACAGGGTATTGTGGGTAAGGGGGAGGAGCTTGGAGCTCGGATCTCTAACTTGGAAAGCTGCCGGCTCAGATCCAGGTCAGATCCAATACCCACAGGTTGCTGACAAATGAAGTTATCTACTCAGATGGAACATTATCATGCGTACATAACTTATTTTTACCTCCTGTGTCAAAAAACAATGAGGGTTTCGCAATGGACAATCTCTTCCAACCACTTCCTAGTCACAATACACATTCCAGAGAAGTCCAACATTCTGACAGACAGGCTCAGCGGAGTTATCCTGATGCCTCACTGGTCTCTAAATCAGTCTGTGGCAAACATGATTTTCCACAAATGGAGAAAACCCTGTTGCAACCTCTTTGCATCCCCTTCATCAACAAATGCAGCAGGTTCTTTGACCTGATCTCTCCTCAAGGACAATCACCAAAAGATGTTCTAGTGCATGTTTGGCCCTCCGGTCTTCTTGATGCTTTTACTCCCCTATCCCTCATACCCAAATTTCTCTAGAAAGCACTGAGGTTGAAAAGCAGAGTGATCATCTTTGGCCCCTTTGGCCTCGAGAGGTCTGATTTCCCTTCCTTTGGTCTCATTTAATATGCCCTCTGTTGACACTGGACATGTATCCAGATCTCCTGTCCCATCCATCAGGGCAAATTCACCCAATTCTTCCATGACTGAAACTAACCGCATGATTTCTCCAGTTCTGATGATGGATAGAAATACCAGGCTTTCTTCTCTGGTTCAAAGGATTTTAATATCCTCACATAAAGCTTTTACCAGAAAAATCTATAAAAGTAAATGGAAGAGATTCTCAATAGGGGTCATCAAAAACTTTTGGATCCTTTTACAGCTCCTAGCCTTGCAGCTCTAGACTTTCTTGCTTCAATTTACAAAGATGGGGAAAATTTTTCTACTGTTAAGGTGTAACTGGTAGCCATCTCAAATTACCACATTGGAGAAAATTTATCATCTCATGGTTCTTCTACATTTTAAGACCTTCCTCAGAGGTACCTTTTCACTTAGACCTCCTATAAAGGACATGTCTCCTCTTTGGGACCTAACCATGGTTTTACAAGCTCTCTTCCCACCTCCCTTTGTACCCTCAGACAAAATAGATGTAAAATACCTTTCCTGAAAGACTATTTTTTGGTAGACATCACTTCAGCTAGAAGGATATCTGAGTTGCAAGTGCTATCATCCAAACCCCCATATTTGACTTTTCACAAAGATAGAGTAACTTTGCATACTGATCCTTCCTTTTTGCCCAAAGTTGCCTCTGAAAACAGTATCGATCAAGTCATCAACCTACCAGTTTTTTTTCCCAGTTTCCAAAATAAAGGTGAATATACTCTTCATCTTCTGGATTTTCATAGACAACTATGTTTTTACCTTGATGGAATAAAATCTTTCTGAAAAACTGACCAGGTGTTTGTCTCCTCAAATGTTAGAATGGGAAGGCCAGTATCCAAAGTCACTTTGGCTAAATGAATTACAGATTGTCTATTTTGTGTATATTCCTCCAAAGGTATTTAACTACCTCAAAATGTGAAAGCTCATTCTCCTAGATGTATGTCTACATCTCAAGCCTTCTGGCCCAGGGTTTTGATTGAGGACATTTGTATGACTGCTACTTAGTCTAAATCCCATACCTTTGTTGCATATTAGAAACTGGATATTGTCTCATGAAATAGAGCTGTCTTTGGTTCTGCAGTGCTCTGGAATATCTTTCTATGAGGGCCACCCAAGGTTATTGTAGCTGGGGACTTTGTCTCACAGGTCGAGGAATGAATGAAAATGACAACATCAGATAAAGAAGTTATGTACTCAGCATAAGGTTCCATCTGTGTTGTCCATTTTCATTCTTCCTCAACCTTCCCCACCTCCTTCCCCTTGTCCATAACTGTGAAAGACCTAATGGATAGGCCTGTACAAACTATGTTCCTGTTTGAGCTCCTCCTGAATTTTATCCTATCCCTTTCTAAAGCTGTATATAGAAATAGATATACTAGAAATGTGGTAGCAGCAAACTTGATCCAAAGTTATCTAGAGGAGTGAGGCATTATAGGTAAGGGAGCTCATGAATCAAATCCTAGGGCTATAGAAAGCTGGACAGTCTGATTCAAGCGTCAGATCCAAACCCACAGGTTGAGGAAGAATGAAAATGAACAACACAGATGGAACGTTATGGTGAGTACATAACTTTTTTTCTCTTCTTTTGGAAATGGCCAGGGCAATTACCACAAGCTTCCTCACAGACTGGATCTACTCACACAAGAACAGAGGTGTTTGATACCCCCGACATCAACCATTTTCAGTTCACTGCCTGGATGATGGTCTTAATTCCTTTTAGGCACCTGTTTACTGAGGATGTGCAGTAGGTACTAATGAAGGTAAGAAAGACAACTACTAGAAAATCATACATTAGCAAATGGAAAAGGTTTTCTGGTTGGTACCAACAACATAACCAACACCCATTTAGGGCTACTTGTTTTCTGATTTTACAACATCTGTGTGACATACTATCCTATGGCCTTTCTTATTCCTCTGTCAAGCTTAATTTATTGACCATTTCTGCATCTCTGCCCATGTGTCCTTCTCTTTCAATGCAGCCTCATGTCACAGTGTTCTTGAAAGTGGTTTTGCGTAAGAGGCCTCCAAGAAAACCATTGGCCCCTCCTTGGACTCTTAGTTTTGTGTAGAGAAGCTTAACGTGCTCCATTTGAACCAGTTCATCTGTCTGACTTGAGGTTCTTAACATAGAATACAGTTTTATTGATAGCTGTGCATGTGAAGTATATTTGAGTTGCAAGGGGTTATGGTGATTCAACCCTTTCTCATTTTCCATACAAACAGGGTTTCTTTGAGAACTGATCCTTCCTTTATGCCTAAAGTGGTATCCAAGTTTACATTAAGCCAAACCATCCATCTCCCCATTTTCTTTCCTGAACCTACAAATGAGGGAGAAAGGATACTGCATACCTTGGATGTCCTCAGTCAACTCAGGTACCTTTTTAAAAGAATTAAATCATTCATATTTTCTGATCAAGTGTGCATTTGTCATGAAAGTAAGAAGGGACAACCTGTGTCAAAGCAGACTATTTCCAAATGGTTGTCTAAGGCTATTATCTTTGTTATACCCACCATAACAAAACTATTCCAGGCAAGATCAGCACCCACTTTGCTGGTGCCTTGGCTTCAACTGTGGACTTTTGGAAAGGGTTGGAGTTTAAAAGTATTTTATAAGCTGCTATTTGGTCTTCTGTACGTACTTTTGCAAAGCACTATAAGCTTGAGTCCTTCTCCAGTTTCAGATCAAGCTTTGCTAGGATCATTTTCCATGGGGTCTAGGTATCTTCTACATCCACCTCCCAAATGTAGTTAGCTAAAGTAATCTACCTATTTAGCTAAGACTAGTACAGCAATGATCAATATGATAAAGATGGTACAGTAGTGTAAGATGAACTTACCATAACAGTACATGCCGCTTCCTGTCTCTCTCTCTCCCCCTCCATATCTCCATCCCCTATGTTTGTGTGTTTTTTATGTCAGGAGTGGACATTTATTTTTGTTGTTCCTAGCATTGCCCTTTCAGAGCTCAGCCTTCCTCTCAATGCTGGCAAGATAGCTCTGAAGGGCTTTGCACTCAAACTTGCTCAACCTGAGCTTCCTGACAGTTTGGGAGCATGTAAGGTGCCCTGAAGCTTTGTAAGCTGGTTGGCTGTTTCATTCTTGGCAGGATATAACCTGTATAGCTAAGCCTACTGCAGTACTGATCATTTTGAGTATCTACCATTATGGTAAGTTCAACTTATTGAACTGTACTTTCCTGAGATATGATATGCAGTGTATGGGGTTGGTGCATGGAAGTAAATCATTGAAAGGCTTTGCATGAATCAGAGACAACGGTCGGGTGCTCTGCATCATTATATATGTTGTACATAAAATATAACTTTTGTGTAGACTACAGAGTAATGCAAATGAGCTTTGAAACTGGAATATCCTTTGGTGCACCATCCAAAGTGCACTCTGGCATATGATATGCCTGGCATGACATCAAAGATCAGGGGTGCTAATAACCCAAAAAGCCCTTGAAGCATTGCCAAGAGGCACAGAAGCAATGTTTTTTAGTATTCTATGCACCCGCCATCAAAGCAATGGTTATATATATACATACATTTATTCATATACTCTCATCAGAATCAAGAGTAGTGTCATCAGGCTGATAGTTTGCTAAGGTAATGAAATGGCCACTGAAACTGGTACAACTTTGCAGCACTACCAGTTCAGCACCACCCTCTGTGTACCTACCATACAGATTCAAAGTAATATGTGATACATTAGTCATGTCAACTCTCACAATAGCCCTCTTTTACTGTAAGAATGTGTGTGTGTGTGTGTGTGTGTGTGTGTGTATGTGTGTGTGTGTGAGATGGAAGCATAAGCATGGATCATGGCTAGCCAATTCATATTGTGCGACAACCGTTGACCATAGAGCTATTGAAATGTATTGTGTATGGAATGGAATAGTGAGCACCATGCCTCACTACCACAGTACCCAAAAGGACTGCAGTGCTTGGCCCGTCTGTGTGCCATGGTCCTGCCTATAGTGGTGCAATGCACAAGGTAAGCAGAAATAGTATTCTTTATGCAAATTGTGCACAAGACATACCACAGACAATAGTACTTCCCTGGAGCTCCATCTTTGGTGTTTGGAGGCCATTTTTGAATATCAGTCTTATTGTGTTTTTGAATGTTGGTCTAGATTTATACAGCTCTGGTAAACCATCTTGGTTTTAGTGTTTTTTATAGTGACAGAGCCATCTAGGCTAAGATAAGAATATTTTGCTGATTTATTGTACTTATACTTGCTCTATACTGTGATCACTTCTGTTTTTGAACAATTTTTTAAAGCATGTATTTAATTTTGTGTCAAAAATCCTCATTTCTCTGGCGTTTCAAGTTCTGTTTGCTTCAAAATCACATTGCAGAAGGGAGAATTATCAAGGGACTTAATTATTTGGTAGTTGTTTATTATTTAATCTCAAGTTATTTGGTAGTTGTTTATTGTTTAATCTGCACTTGAGAGCTACTTTTGCTGTGCTTATGCGTTAAGAAATTCCAGGATCATCCAACTCTCTGAGTTTGGAAGCACTCAAGGGAATTTAAAGTGTGGTCATTTATTAACTAGAGGGCATAGGACTCAATTTTTGAGCTTTTTCCTGTGCTATAAATTAGTCGAGTTTGTGCGGAACTGTTAAGAACTGTTAGAGTCAGGCACTATGGCAGCACTTATAAAAGAACAGAATTTATGTAAGAAGAAAACTATTACTAAAAAAGAAGTAAAATAATTATACATTAATTGTGATAAGAAACAGTATTACTCAGATAGTACAATCTGGAATTGGAAAAGTAGGCAATCTAGTTGCTGTCATTCCCAGATGAACACATGATATGATAAGATAGAAAGGTTTCCCCAATTTAAAAAAGTTGTAGTAGAAATATGAAGAATGTACTTCTTTTGGTTCTCCCCATCAATGTTGTGTGGGAAACAGCAGGTGAATAAGCCTACATATGTACTTCTGCCTATATCACAAAAGTGTGTGTGTGCGTGTGTGTGTGTGGGTCTGCGTGTGTGTGTGTGCTTGGCTAGAAATACAAAGAGGGGAAGAATCTACAGCATTTTATGAGATATGTCAGAATACACTTTTAATAGAACTAAGAGAATGAAAGAACCTACACACACTAAAAGAGGGCAGGTTGGAAATGTTGCAAAAGCAGGGAGAGTACACGACTAGCAGAACTGATGAGAAATAAACACTCACTGAAAGGGTGTACTTTGAAGAAATGTAGCTAAGAAGTATTAGAAATTCACCATTTGAGCTGAATTCTAAATTTTCTGTTAAGATAAAACAGACAGCTACAGAAATTGGAATTCTAAGCTGCCCGTGGATGTTAAGAAATGTCAGTGGTGCAACGAGTAACACACTCACCCTTGGTGCAGAAGACTGTAGGTTCTATTCCTACATCAGGTAGATTGCTGACACTGCAGTGCAACATAAGGGGGGGTGCTGCACTCTTCAGTGTGCCATCCTTCAGATAACACCGTAAACAAGTTCCCATCTGCTTGATTTGGTGATACTCTCTTTAGCTGGTTGTAAAAGATCCATGGCACCTATTGAAAAGAGTAGGAGAAGTTCCCCGATGCCCTGGTCATATTTTTCCTAGTAGTATAAATACCACCTTGGGACTCCCATAAAAAGATGCTACTAGCCTAGTGAGACTAACCTGGTCAACAAAAGATAAATAAAAAAATAAATAAGTAAATAAAAGGTTGAGATGGTGAAATGTAACAATAACACAGAATTTCACCCGGATAATTAAAGAAGGAGAAGCAATACTTGCACCGAGTAATAATTCCATTTCTATTAGTTCAAGGCAGAAACCTGAATTAAGAGAAGACCCTAGGCAAGAGATTTCTCTAAATAAGAAAAAAAAAAGTAAAATTGAAGCTAAATCCTTTTCCAAAAGGTGAGCAACTTAGTGTAGACAAAGGAATTGAGAGGGTGGTGTTCAGTCACTGTGAGACAGTGGGTGTGCCCCATAAAGAAGACAAGAAAAAAGAAAAAGGTAAGTTACATTAAGGGACAGAATAGCATTGAACAGAGGCATACAAATATTTCTGCTGAGCTAAAATACAAGAACCCTAAGCAAACAGGAGAGGGGTCTATGCATCAAATTAATAAAGAAAGAACAAAAAGAACAATCACATTAAGCAGTGGTAGCAATGGACACTAAAAGATATTGGTAAGACGTGCTTTGATTAGATGATTTAGTAGAGACCTAACTGCCCGTATTGATAGGAGAAGAGGCAGCACCTTCTACTTCATGACAAGCTGACCTTGAGGAAACCTCAGAGTTATCTGAACTTAAGATAAGGTAGTTACATTTTAAAATGGCACAATTGGAAGGGAAGGCGACATTCTGAGTACAGCAAGGGAAAATAAATGTAGGATTAAAGGGAAAGAAGCTGAACAAGATGTTCCTACTCCTTACCCATACTTTAAGTTGCATAATGCCTTGTTTTGCAGAGTAAGGATGGAGAGGAAGTTGTATGCCACTATTGATACCCATATCTTTTATAAACCAGTGTTTGAGATTAGCACATCACCATGCTCATAGAGGACATCTGAGAATAAACAAGATTAAACCACAGATCCTGGCAACATTTTACTAGCCCAAACAAATGAAAGACATTGAGACCTTTTGTACTTGATGCTCTGAGTTTCAGAAGACAACTTCTTTTCAGTATATTTTAGTTATTTTGACTATGCTGCTAAATGCCCTCAGGCCATCTTAGTTTATAAAGCCAAAGTTAAATGTATATTCCAAGCGACTAGGGTAGGACTACTAAAGAAAATATTTGTTGGTCAGGAGACTTCCTTTATGTCCAGAATAATGCACCAACTGTACCACTGCTTAAAGGTCAGGCAGCTAAAAACCTCCGTGTACTATCCCCCAACAGATGGATTTGAAAAGCATTTTAAACAAATGATAAAGCCCATGCTAAGAAAACTATTGAGGAGGATAGTAAAAACTAGGACTAGTTGAATACCATACCTTGTATTTACAATTAAAGAAGTACCACAAAGCTTGACTGGCTTCAATCGTTTTAAATTATGATATTGGAGGCACACTCAGAGACTGTTAGATATTGCCAGAAAAAAATATTAGAAGTTAAAACATAATTTAAAATGATGTTAAAGCACTCTACCAGCTTGCAAGACAGGCTAGAAGTAGTGATGGCTTTAGTACAGTAACACATGCAAATAACCCAGGCTGTGCAGTTAATAGTGTATAATAAGAAATGCAAGGACTAGGAAATTTAAAGCTGGAGACCAGGGGTTGGTTTTGGTGCCCTCAGTATATAACAAGTTTTCTGCTAAATGGCATTGTTCAATTGAAATAATAGAAAAAATAAATGAGGTAAACTACAGAATTATAAGGGCAGGTAAGAGAAGACCTGAATGGATGTACTGCATCATTGTTTTGAAACCTTGGAAGCAGATATAGACTTTTGGCAATCAGTTTACCTGTAGACTTTAGACACAGAAATGTAGAGTTTAATGAATCCAATTAAAGACAAAGAACTGACTTTGCTGCCTGTAGGTCAGGTAGATGGCACACTATCCAAGCACAGAAAAAAAAAATAAAATAATTTATGTCAGGAACAAGAACATATCCTCAGAACCATCTGACAGAGAAAATTTTATTCAACACTATATTGAGACTAGTCCAGAAGAAGAGGTTAAACCCTATATTTAGACTAATCTGGGGGGGGGGATAATTTAAAACCTGATAGAACACCATAATCACATACACAGGAAATGTGTGGGAAAAAACTTCTTAAGATGAGAGCTTAGAGAAGGATAAGAGTGAATGGAACAGTCCCAAAGTATTAGTCCAGATGCTTGATGAAACCATCCAGTTTTGTAATGATGTCTGGAGGAGAACAGCATCTCCCTATTTGATAGCTACCCCATGCCTATGTTAGATGAATTAATAAACTGACTAGGAAAGGCAAGATTCTTGTCTACACTAGGTCTGGCAAAGTGGCATATTCCCTTAATAGCTGAAACCAGAGAGAAAACAATGTTTCCACCCCACTGACTTATTTCCGTAAACTATTTTCCCCTTGGGTTGTATGGTGCAGTATTTCAGAGACACTATTGTCATTATGCTGCTGCTTAGAAAATGTTGAAACACCAAAAAACCAGGAAACGGATGTCAAAGACTCCTGGGATTTTAATATCCAAAAGTAATTAAAAACAGTCACTCAAAACTCCGACTTATAAAGTAAATCAGCACAGAGAAGGTAAAACAAGGGCAAAGTACCTATTTAAATGTCCAAAAGTAGTTAAAACAATCAGCAGCTTCAACTTATAAAATAGGTCAGCACGAAAGCAAAATCAGTACGTAAAGTGCTTTTCGTTCGGGCTGTACCCGAACTTCTTCAGACAACTTACACATATCATAGTTTGATTTAAATAGTTCCTTCTTTCACTACTACCAAATCAGGAAGAGGCTAACGTCAACCCATTTCATAGCAAACAGTTTTAAAGAAAAACATGCAACAAGTTGCGTGCTACATATTCAATTACCATGAGTGGCTAGTGCCCACATTCTTACTTGTTAAATACAAAGTCATTAATTACTCAAAAGATGTTACCCGGCATTTTTTACAAAAAATACAAGATCCATTCTAATGCTTAACCCACATATCAAGTATAATCATACCATGTACAAGGGTTTTTTTATGTAGAAAACAATGACTACTCAACTACATAAAAAACCCTTGTACATGGTATGATTATACTTGATATGTGGGTTAAGCATTAGAATGGATCTTGTATTTTTTGTAAAAAATGTTGGGTAACATCTTTTGAGTAATTAATGACTTTGTATTTAACAAGTAAGAATGTGGGCACTAGCCACTCATGGTAATTGAATATGTAGCACGCAACTTGATGAACTTGTAGCACGTTTTTCTTTAAAACTGTTTGCTATGAAATGGGTTGACGTTAGCCTCTTCCTGATTTGGTAGTAGTGAAAGAAGTAACTATTTAAATCAAACTATGATATGTGTAAGTTGTCTGAAGAAGTTCGGGTACAGCCCGAATGAAAAGCTCTTTACGTACTGATTTTTGCTTTTGTGTGCTGACCTATTTTATAAGTTGAAGCTGCGACTGATTGTTTACTTTTTGGACATTTAAATAGGTGCTTTGTCCTCATTTTACCTTTTGTGTGCTGATTCACTTTATAAGTCAAAGTTTCGAGTGACTGTTTTTAATTACTTTTGGATATTAAAATCTCAGGAGTCTTTGACATCCGTTTCCTGGTTTTTTTGGTGTTTCAATATTTTCTTGGTTTGTGGACGTCTATTATTATGCTGCTGCTTATTTGGATGATCTTGTTATTCACTATGAAGACTGTGATTCCCATTTGGCTGAAGTGCAGGCTGCCTTGGATGAGTTAGGAGAGTTTATGCTAGCTGCTAATGCTTCTAGAAACATACTGGGTATGACTGAAATGAGTTATTTGGGGTATGTGATACACCGAGGAATGGTTAGACCGTAAAAGGAAAAGCTGGTGGCCAAGTGAGACTGGACCATTCCTAGCACTAAAAAACACGTAACTGCATTCCTGGGGTTTGCTTGATACTATAGGAATTTTGTGTCTTACTTAACCATAGCCAACCTTCTAACTGACTTAATGAAAAGGAAGATGCTCTTAAAAATAAACAGGTAATGCTTTCACAACACTAAAAGAGAGACTTTACTCAGACCTGGTACTGGTGCTCCCAGACTTTAATAAAGCACTTCAAGTGTACATAGATACTTCAAAGGTGGGTCTGGGGGCTGAGCTATCACATTTGTGCATGAGGAAGAGAACAGTACCCAATTTGTAACTTTATCCATAAATTAAGCAAGTCTGTGATGAAATAATCTACAACGGAGAGGAAGTGTTTGGCAATATCAGGCTTATTCCTAAACATTTCTTCTCCATTGTGAATTATGCCTGCTGTGCTGATGAGGTTACTAAAACATCTGAAGCATGCATGTCTTCAGCTACTATGGTTTGATTTTATTGGCCTGAATGTACCCATAAAGACTTTAGTAAAAAGTCATGAGCATTCAGAAGTCATGTAGCTGAAACACTGTATGTCCTTAAGGAGTCATTTGATTTATCCTATGAGCCTCCACTACAGGAAGTTTAAGGTATTACACAGTGAAGACTCTAGCCTGCTGTGTTTTTCTAACAGTCTTTACAGAAGACAGGCAAACAGTTATATTTTAGATTTTTCTATATAAAATGAAGCTTTTATTTGCAGAGCTATGACATATTTGCAGAGCTATAACTTATCTCTGATTATCTCTACTGTGCATATACTCCGTGTTGTTCAGATCAGCATGAGGGTGAATGGCTTTAGTGTCTTTAATGCTCCTTTCCACAATATTGCACCATTTACTAAGATAGAGTTGCTTTGCATAAACAGTGATGTATTATAGTCCTTTAGAAAATCTATCAGTTATTGTTTCTTAATCTGGGTCATTTTCAGTTATTTATATGACAGAATCTAAAGGGAACTTACTTGCATTGTTTTGTTCTTTCACTGATATGAATTGTAATGCTTCTTTTCTGGAAACAAATTGATTCTTCTGAAAATTTTGACATTAATAGATATGGCATATAGTACCCTATTTATGTCTGTTTTATTGTTTTTTTTTTTATATCGTTCATGCTTCCCCCTGGTTTCTATGCTCACATATCCCTGGGTTTTCCAGTTGCTCCTTTTTGGTTACCCCAGACATGACCTTTTCTATGTCAGAGGAGCAAAGTATCCCTTTGGGAGCAGTAAACAGATCCTTGGAGTCCTCATTCTTGCAGTGATCAATCAATTTTTCTAGCTGTTTAGGAGACTAGTGTAATGATGTCAAGATGATGTTGCCACCCCCTGCATTAAGGTGTGATTCCCTCAGCCTCCATTGCCTAACTGTGTGACTCTGAGCAAATCACTTAACCAGATACTGCTCCTGAGCTGAGGCTAAGAAAGGTCCATGGAGATCAGTGGTCTCCCCCACAAAACAAATACAAATAAATAAAGAAACAAACCATGAGATGTCCAGCGAGGCTCCTGGTCTCCACCAGAAATCACCCAGCTACCAGTTTTTCCCTCTCCTTTTACCTGGAATAGGAGGGCTGGTCGTTGGCTGCTTCATTCTATCCCCCTGCCAACATGAGCAGCAGCCTGAGTCCATTCCAGAACTTAGGATGCCAATGGGACATATGTACACCTTGCCATCAGTACTACTCAAGACGTATTGCACATTCTACTTGCTTTGACTATGTAATTTTATAACAACATTCTAATACTTTAATATTTTAAACTGTGTAATAAAAACAGGCACCACAGAGGGACTGAGTAGTTCATGAAGGATTATTATACATGATGCGCCTTTTTTAAATAGTTCTCCCAAGCTATTGGGAAATCAAATTTAAGCTGCTCAAGACTTCCACTGTTTCACCGTTGATGGACTTTAAGGATCTGTATAAAACTTTTGCCCATAAATCAAATACATTTCTCAGCTATTCCTAGATATGTAAAGCATTTCTAATAGGGTTCCTGAAGGATTTTATTTTATTAATGGAACCTTGACATGGTTGTCTCTGATGTCCCTCTTTTAAAAGAAAATAACAATGCGACTGTTTCTTTGTTTAACTCCTTTTGGTTAGATGGTAAAAACATTTATAATCAATGACAAAAATCCATGCATTCCTGCTTTGTTTTTAAGAATTTATAACTATTAAACTGATTTGCTTTGTTTCCTTATCTGTTGCTCTCCTGCAGAGATTAGGGCCATGATGTTTTCTTGCTTTAGCAATGTAATGATATAGGGCCAGATTCAGGAAGCCTCCGTGTAAGAGTTATAACTCTTACACGGAGGCTGCAGTTAAACTGTGTGATGTCAGCATGTCATGCATATGCATGAGGTGCATGAGGCATGCTGAATCACACCAGTAACTCTTACACGGTCCGTGTAAGAGAGTAGGGGGCGTGTCTGTAGGCTAAGCTCTGCAAGTGGACACGCCCCCGGAAAACTAGAATGGCTGAAAGTAAACAGCCACGAGAAAGGCCATGAAAATGTGAATAAACACACTATACAACACATGCCCCGACTGGCCATCAGTGTATAAAGTGAAGAGATGTCATAAAGTAAATGAAAACCTTTTTTTTTTGTTAAACCCGTAAATGTTTGCTACTGTGTGCGGGTGTGCTACTAAGCGCAATCACAGTTAGCAGTCAGGGAAAAGGATATAAGAACTAAATATGCAAAGTAAGCGAAGAAATAATGGCGTAGTGGTAGAGACCCACCCCTATGAGTAGGGAGGCCGGGTTCGATCCCCTACAACAACCTTTTATTTTTGTAAATAAGCACTAAAAAGCCCCCAGACAGTATTGTACAAATGTAAATGTATTCCCTTTTGTAAAATGGAATGAAACAGAGCATATATTTTGAAGTAACATAAGAATAAAAATAGTCAGAAATGTACTGATAGCTAAGCTGCCGTGAGACAGAGTGCCCGTAGCCGAGTAGTGTTTAAAAAGCTGCAAACTGCGTGCCCGTTGCCAAGCAGCGGATAAACAGGCTGAAACTGTGTGCAATTAGCTGAACATGTGTGTCACTAGCCAATTAAGATTTATCCCAGCGCACACCGTTTGCGCGCCGCTCCCACTAGCTAACTGCCAGTGCGCATGCGTAACCTCCGCGCAAACGAGCGCAGAACAGGTTTAAAGTGCTTAAAAGTGCTTTTGGCATGTTTGATTGACAGGTCTTCAACTCATTTCTGTCAGGAAAAGCAAAAAGCAGTTGCCAGATTCGAACACAGGATACCATGCACTAGAGTCAAGGAACTAAACCACCAAGCCATGACAGCAATACCTAGAAAAGCAGAAATAGCATATATATGGGATAAAACCCAGAATGGAGCATGAGAAAGCATTTTCAGTGAAGTAGATACAATTCCAAAACGGCCAATCAGAGAAATGTGCGAAAAGCGGCATATATAAGCCCCATAGGCGGAATACACAGCATAACTGATTGTAGAACAGACTTGCAGTCAGCATGAGTGGAGTAGGTGAGGGACGTTGCTTTCGAGCACAGCGTTAGGCGTTGAGGAGTCCAGATACATGGTCTGGCTCCTTGTCCATAATCACGAGGCCCAACTCATGCAGGGCCAGGTCTCATGGGGAGTATATAGGGCTGAGGCGTGGGACCAGTTGGCTCATGAGCTGACCAGTGCTACTGGCATTCCACGCACTGGTGAGCAGGTCCGTCACCACCATGCGGACCTGAAGAGACGCAAGCAGGACCAATTGAACCGTTGGATCCAGGAGGCCCGGCAAATGCCCAACGCCCCACTACTGAGTAAGTCACATTTTACCCATGTATGTAAGGATTTCAACCAGCTGATACCATGGAGATGTGTAGTCCAATATTATTCCCTTTGTATTACAGCTGCAGGTGTCCGCTCTGCGAATGTCGAGATGCACGCCAGAAGGCTGGTGCGGCTGCGCCACCATGCAGGTTAGTAACCCCACCCAGTACTTGTAAATAAATATTATTATGTACCATGTATCAGAACAGTGCAGTGTATTGATTAAAAGTAATATAATGTGCAAGCAGGAATTGAACGTCTGCAGGTATGGCTGCAACAAGTTCATCAGTATGCAAGTGTAACTGGAAATATAATTGATAGGATTAAACAGTGCTGTAATACAGATGTCCCATCATTAATTAAATATACTGTAACCTGCAGTATAGTCTCAAGAGTACAGCTTCAGAATCTGAGGTAGTCACATGTCAGATATATCCCTGTTGAAATGCTGAATCATGACAGAAGTGAGGCTGTTGGAAAGTGTTTGAATCACCACAGGTCTAATATGTGAACAAAGCCTAGAAGTACCAACCTGAACTGTGAAGTTGCAGAATGTGTGAGAGTGACAGAAAGGCTCATGTATGAATAAAGAAAGTAGTAATAACCCCTGAATATATAAGCCTCAGTGTGTTTTACAGAACTAAATGCATGTGGGAAGTACAAATTCACATCCCAAACTGATTTCAGTGTGTCTGAATCTGAATGTCTAGCTCAAAATCTGTATATGGTGATAACAGTAAACAATTTGCAGATAGAATGAATGATTATCTGACAGACTAAACAGCCATAGTTGTCCCCTGTCCTGTCATCAAAGTGTAGCAGGATGATGTATCTGATCAAATTCAAAATAAGTAGGATAGTGATGTATGTGTAACAGGTGTAGCATGACAGTCAAATAAAGATTATTTTGAAACATCAGCCTCAACTTAATTGTGTATCTATGATAAATGTGAATTAATGTTTAACATATGAATGTGTCATCACTTTCTATCCCCACCCAACCCTGTAATTCCATATAACAACATCCACTAAATAATGGTATGTGAACATTTCATTAATCATGGACATTTGTCCGTTCCAAACATATATGCATGTCTGTTCGTGCATGTGCCCTGTTCATACCTGCAAATAAGATGGCCTGTTGCCATTAATCAACCCTGCATGTCGTTTGACTGTGTTTTGCTGTTCAAATAATGCATGTGATATTGATATGCCCCTTGTTCAATGGTGTCCATATCTGGGTGTTTGTTTGATGGGAATACCAATGCATGCTGTTACAACTAATCTGAATGGAATAAAATGCCACTAACCCAAACTAACATAACTACTCACAAACCTAGAACGCTTGGGAAGGCAGGTCCCAGCGGACCCACCTCTCCCACCTCAGCTGGTGACTGCACCTGGCACTAGTGCCCAGGCCGGACCCCCTCCGGTGGCCCTGTGCCACCTTCGGGTGGAAGCGCTGCAGGGGATGGGGCCCGTCCCCCCTCTGCAAGTGTGGCCGGAGGGGTTCGCCCACTCACCCTCCGTGGTGTCCAGTCTGTGGTGCGAAGGGAGATCCAAGACACTGTTCTTGGACCCCACGCCAGCTCGAGGCTCGTGTGGCACAGCTAACGGCCCCATCCGTTGCCCGCCTACACAGCCCCAGCACAGCCCGTCCTGGGCTGTGAAGGAACAGTGGCAACTGCCTATGGGTGGGGATATCAGTTCCACTGTTGCCATCTGTGGGCTCGTGCATCTCAGATATCCCAACCTCCGTCCCCGTCAATTGTGTAACCCCCACGTGTGTCATACACCGTCCCTGTATGCGTCTTGTCTGTCTTGTCTGTTAACCTACCCAACCTACCTCCCCAGCTTTACCGACTTCCTTCACCTGTCATACCACTCTCACCTGTAAAAAAAAAAAAAAAGGGCACTCTGTCCCACAAAAATTACGCCCCATACATAGCTGTCCATGTCGCAGACATGTCCGCTGGACATCTAAACTGTTAATTACAATTGGCTGTACAACAAATATTAATGTTGTCCTGACACCTCTCTCAGAGGTGGAAGGTTTCAAATGTCTCACCAAAATACATAGAAATATACAGCTGTTGCTGCAAAAGACATGGGCATCTATGGGCCTTACCTACACCCTTCCTGCAAATCCCACGCTTCTTTCCCTACTGTCTTACCCTCTTTGTGACCCCTTTTCACCACTTTCCTGTCACCCCTTTTCTTTTCTTTCAAAGAAAATAGCTGGTGTGCTTGTGTTAGCGGAGCTCACCGCCAGTGCGCATCGTGAGCTTCATAAACGCGCAGACCTGGTTTAGTGCTTAAAAGTGCCTTTATGGCACTTTGATTGACAGGTCCTGTACTCAGTTCCAAAGTTTGCTAAGAAAAATAAATTCCCACTGTCAGTCTCGAACCCAGGACCTTGGTAACATTAGTCCGTATGACCTACCACTAAGCCATGCCTGCTTTACAAGAACAAACTGCTAAAATAAATATAACATGTAATAGTAGGAATCAGTATAAAGGTAATATAGGAGATGTACTATCCAAAGCATGTTTGGTAGAGTTTTAATGGCCAAATTACTGGATTCCCATACTAGTTCAGTGTGAGCAGAAACAGCACTGCTACCTGTTAGCTTGTACATAATAATGTAAGGTAATGTACATATGTGAAGGTATGTATATCTACACATACATATATATAAATATATATTAATACATATGAAATATAATCGTAGGTCTCAGTAGCCATACACACTCACTACAGGAAAAAGTTAACATAATTGCTGCAACCTGAATCTGCAACACAGCCTGGCCCCTGTGTGACCTACTCACCCTTCTAACTGCTTACAGGTGGCCTCAACACTTCAATTGACAGGTCCTGTACTCAGTTTGAAAGTTTGCAAAGTAAAAAATTCCCACTGTCAGTCTTGAAACCAGGACCTAGGTAACATTAGTCTGTTTGACCTACCACTAAGCCATGCCTGCTGTGGAAGAGCACACTGCTAAAATAAATATAACATGTAATAGTAGGAATCAGTATAAAGGCAATATAGGAGATGTACTATCCAAAGCATGTTTGGTAGAGTTTTAATGGCCAAATTACTGGATTCCCATACTAGTTCAGTGTGAGCAGAAACAGCCCTGCTACCTGTTAGCTTGTACATAATAATGTAAGGTAATGTACATATTTGAAGGTATGTATATCAACACATACATATATATAAATATATATTAATACATATGAAATATAATCGTAGGTCTCAGTAGCCATACACACTCACTACAGGAAACAGTGAAGATATATGCAGCAACCAGAATCTGCAACACAGCCTGGCTCCTGTGAGACCTACTAAGCCCTTTAACTGCTTAAAGGTGCCTCTAGCACTGTGATTGATAGGCCCTATACTCAACCCAAAAGCAGAATATGAGCATACTAGTAGGCCCTACCACAAGACCATTGTAACACTAGTCTGTATGACCTACCACTAAGCCATGACTCTCATACAGGAATATAGTGCTAAATAAGTGGAACATGTAATAGTAGGAATGAAGATAAAGGCAATATAGTATGTCTACTACCCAAAGCATGTCAGGCAGACTTTATAGTCCCTATTACTGGATTCCCATACTAGAGTAGTGTTAATGGAAACAGCCCTGCTAATTGTTAGCTTGTACCCAATAATGTCAGCTAATGTACATATATGAAAGTATGTATATGTACACAGATATATATATATATATTCATATAGCAATACATATGACATATAGTTGTAGGTGTCAGTATGCATACACACTCACTACAGGGAACAGGCAAGATAAATGCAGCAACCTGAATCTACAACACAGCATGAAGCATGGGAGATGTACTAACCTTCACACTCACAGAACACTGTCAACAGCATACCAGCATGGTCCACGCCCTACAATCTGAAAGGGCAACGCCTATCTCACATACCCTTTTATAGCAGTGTCCTGAAATCACAGTGAGACATGCAATTAGTACACACCCAGCTGCTTGCAATTAGCAAATGCTGCCTTACAATTGGTGCAGAGGCCATCACATGGATCCATGCAGATACCTACAAAAGTATTCAGTACCCACACTCCACTCATGCAATACAGTCATTGCACTAACCGAATGAGAAAGAGAGAGAGACAGACAGAGAGAGAAAAAAATATACTGACAGCAAGCAGCAAAACAGCAGCAGCAGCAGCAGCAACAGCAGCAAAATACAAGCAGCACGACTGACTCACCAAAGCTGCCACAAACACAGGTAATGCAAAGTAGCAGGTTAATCCTGTGTATACTGTGACACCTCCAAATGTATCATAGTTCACTATCAATAGGTATGTCCATGAGATAGGTTGTGTGTAGATAGTCATGAAATATAAACATATGTAAAATTGTTGTACATGTGGGCCATAACTAACACTTCCATAGCTTAGAACACAAGGCCAGTTGTGCATATGATGCAGTAGTTCCCAGGGTCAGTAGAGGTTCCTCCTCATTGGTGTGGGACCACTGTGTATGTATGGCACTGTTCAGGTACATATCCTGTAGTATGGCCATGGATTAATATCAGTCTGTCATGTGGTGCTATGTCCTCCAGGGGTGAATGTAGCACACATCCAGGGATACCATTCCGTAACAGTGATGATATGTGTTCTGCAATGATGAGGGTGGCTCTCACCTGGACATGTGAGAGGATAGGGAGGTTACAGTCATCTGGGATAAGTAATAACACGTGTGTAGGACAATGGGGGTACCTGCACCTAAACTGTCTGCAAAATTGTTGGCAATATCTGTGCATTTGGTGAATGTGAAGCATCTTAACACTGCAGACAACAGATGCCTTCCGTCATGTGAATCTGCCCTGTGCTGCAGTAGCCTCCTACTATTGTTATACAATATGCCTGTATCTGTAGTCCACTGGACAGGATTAATAAGTGGTGTGCAGTTGTTCTGGGTTAGATAACTGTGTGCACAGTACATGCAGTATGTGGGATGTCTGTGGTAAGCATATGCAAATGTGCTGGCGGTGTGTGTTGTGGCTTCCACTGGCCCAGTGGGCTGCATGGATAGCATCACTGTCATAACTACTGAATAACTGTGTAATTACATGCATACATAGCAAGGTAGTGTATTGTACTTGTGGTGTTGTTCAGATATGTATATCCAGGCTGAGTAATTTGTGTCCACATCACAGGGTTGGATGGCAGCACACATCCAGTATGTATGGATGAACACCCAGAATGTGTCACACGTGTCACCTGTGCAGACGTATCTGGCCATTACCTGTGCATCCCCACAACACACACACATGCAACATATGGCAGAAGTACTATAGCAGTACACACATGTTCATAGGTTCATACTAGGCTATCTGCCCGAGGGCATTTACAAGACTAGCCCATAGTTTTGTGGCTTACGCCACCCCTTTAGTATGGGGAACCATACCCATTATTTTGCTGTGCCTCTGTCGAGCAGTGACACTGAGGTAATCCCTGGGGTATATCTGCGATCTCCCATCCATTGGTCAAGATTTCTCTAGAACAAGGCCATCGAGGTGCTCTGCCTCACATATACCGTGATTTTGTTCCACAGCATAGGAAGTCTTTGGTTGATGAATCTATCCCTCCAGCATGTCCTATTAATAGCCGTGTCGAGGTTTAAGTCTCCTGGCCTTGTGGCTCTGATGGATCTAGATTTTTTAGGTGAAGCATATTCATCAAATCTGGGTCTGACATGGCCTTGTATGTTGGGCAAAGGTCACCTCTGAGCAAGCGGTAAGCGACTGACTACAACATACATGGACATGCTGGAGGGCAAATTCCTAACTGAGAGGCTCCCTTTACTCTGTAATGAGCTCGAACAGTTGAGAATGAACAGTTCATAGGTTCATACTAGGCTATTTGCCCTAGGGCATTGGTAAGCCTAGTAGAATGTGTTTGTCTTTGCCACCCAATCAGAAGTTATGCTGCTATGCCCTTGTCCGACTTTAGTATACTATGCCTCTGTCTAACAGTGACATAGAAGTGATACCTGGGGTACAACTATGATCTCCATCCACTCATCCAGATTCCTATGGAAGAGAGTCAATGAGGGACTCTGCCTAACCAGTAGTGTGAGCTCATTACAGAGTGAAGGGAGCCTCTCGGTTAGGAATATGCCCTCCAGCATGTCCATGTATGTCAGTGCTGAGGTCCAGCTCTCCTGAGCATGTGGCTGTATGGGACTCTGATTGCCTGAGGTACATCACGTTCATTACTGCTAGGTAGGACATGGCTGTATATGGCATGCACAGATTGCCCCTGAACAGGCAGTATGCCACTGAGTCCAGCTGGATTCACTTTACCTGGGCAGCATATGACATCTGTGTGAGCCATTGCATCCCCTTGATGATGTACTGTTGTCCTGTACCAGTTGCTGTAGGTGTCTGGTTAGGTACATCCCAAAAGGTGCATTGTATGCAATTATAGGCCTGATGATGGATGAGTACAGAGGCACAATGACCTCCCCTGCCATACATGTGAATCAGTCATGATTAGCTGGGCTATATAACATGTCTGTCAATCCACGCTGCCCATGTGGTAGACAAATGGCAGACAGCTACCAAGTTTCTTCCCCAGGTCCCCAAGTACGCCGACTATACTCAATGGCCCAACACCTATGTTGTACTGTGCCACCAATGTGGAGGCGTGGGAATCTGCATTGAATACTGATGCCGCGCCTCCCTTGTTCAAGTGTTGTGGCCGACAAGAATGGTAACAGCTATAACGTGGTAGTACTGGTGTGCTCCTGTGAAACCTGAAACAGGTTCATGTTACTGCACAGATATCGATGTCCATAATGCTAGGTAGGGTTTTGGGTGCGTGCATCCTTGGGTCTAGACGTCCAGTGTTGAGTAGCATCACTCTTACTTCCTCATCCTTTGTGATACAAATGGATGTGGGTTTGCCTTATGAGCCTTGCCTAATACAGGCACAATGGGTGTAGCAGGAGGCTCCGCCAAATGTCAATAGGACTGTGGTGACAGGTGCAAGCTGTCCCTAGCAAAGCATACCACCCCAAGATGGCAGGGATTGGCACACCTGTGAATGACACCAGTATGTCAGTCAATTGTTGGAAGGGATAATTGTGCCTTGATATTATGGCATTGTTCTAGGTGAGGGTAGGATGCTACTCAAGGTCAGGGTCAAACTGTCCTGGGCTACGTGCTCAGAGAGCTCTGTAATGTCTCATGTCATGTAGTCCAGGGAGGAATGTGTCAGGCCATTCACAGCAGCATGGACATTGACTGAGTCATACCTGTACCTGCCTTGGGGTTACCTGACTGTTTGTGTTATGTGGCAGGTCATAGTGCCTGACAGGCTGCACACCGTGACCCTCACCTCGTTAAGCCTGGTGAACGTGATGTGAGTGTGCCTGATCATAGAGGCACCTAGTACAGGTGTATGAGGTGTGTTGTTAACTGTTAATGGCTGTGAGTGTTCAGCACATTGGCTTTGTGTGATATGTGTTGCACATGTTCGCTCATGTGGTAGTGGTTGCCTGGATGTCTGCATAGGAGGTCTCTGCTGCATAGGCAGAGCTGTGGTCTGAGCCTACAAGTATGATCATGTGTGATCATGTGTTAGGTCCGCTGTTGTGTTAGGTCTACGTGAGACTGGAAGTGTAGTGAGTGATCCCTTTGCCACGTGACTGGTTATGGCGGTATTGAGTAGACAGAGCCTAGCCTCCAGTCTGGTATATGGTTGCATCACTCACATGAGTTTGAATTTGTCGTTAGGAGGAGGGGGTTGTCTGTGTACATGCATCTGTTCTAACATTGTCTCTGGAGTACCACACTCACCAGCTGGACTGAGGAGGGAACTGACAACTGACCTCTGGACATGCTAGAATACTATTGTGAACTCTGTAATCACTAATGATTGAAAACAAGGTCCAGTGGGGAGTGAGGGTGTACTGACATTACCTACAACTGCTGACTGACATAAAAGCGACAGTGAGCAAATGCCAGGTAACCTAAGTGCAATGTGTCACAATGAAGTAAATGCAACAATGACAAGCAGTCACTTGCTGTCATGTGTAACATGGAAGAACGTACAGTAAGCAATGCAGATAACAGTAGTGAGTCACAGATGTGTTTTAAAGATGTGTACTATGTGGAAGTAGCATACCAGTGAAATAACAAGCTAACAGATAACAAGCATATAAACAAAGGTAGATGCAGGAGGCCTGGATGTAGTGTTTGCTACAACAAACAAGGTGTAGCAATGTCAGTAAGATACAGCTCAGATATGCATGCACTATAAACCTGATACCAGATGTCCCCAGCTATGAATGGCAGAGTACAGCCTATTGTCACACATGACTGCAGACCACAAACCTCGTTAATGTTAAATAACTGGCCTAAAGGACAACTGCCCATACCAGAAGTAATACACTTGTACACTGGGCCCACAATCAGCAGTTCCCAACTTCAATGGATGAAAGATATGTGTCCTGCCACCACAGTGCTTGCCACCAACCTCCCTAATGTAAAACAACTGGTCTGAAGGCCAAGTACTTAGTACAAATGACATAGAATGATAGCTACACTGTAATCAGGTTTTAACCAATCAGTAATAAGTAGAAGTTAACACTCCCTGTATAGAATGTGTACCATGTATTGTTGAGATACTATGCTGATAACCTGTTTGTGTACCTTTCCAGATAGACATGGCACCTAAGAGAAATCCGCGCACTCTGCTGCAGAGGATGACGTGATCCACCAGAGCCTGGTGCGTGACTATGCCATCCTGTTTTCACGCACCACCCAGAACCAGCAGGAGAGGTCTGCACTGTGGCAAAGCCTTGTTAGCAGGATAAATGATGTTGGCATGCATGATAGGACATATGAGCAGGTGAGACATCACTGCAGTGATTTGATTAGAAATGTCCGCCAGCGTGCTGCAGATATCCGCAGGCAACAGGCTGCCACAGGTGGGGGGGTGGCCACACATCCCCCCCTCACCAGACAGGAGGGGCTACTGCTAAGTGTTGTGGATCCAGCCCCAGAACAACATCTGCCATCATGCATCATGATGGAGGTTGGATCCACACATCAGCAAGACAGTGAGCGTGCAGGTAAGATGCCATATTCATTTATTGTTATTACTTTTACATTTGTTGACCCATATAGTCTAGCTGGATATGAGTTCATTTTCAGTAGAGGCATGTGGAGAAAAGCTCCACACATAACGTAATAAAGGCAGACAGACAAGTTGTCAATACAGACAGCCAACATAATAGAATTGTACACCAGCCTGTTAATTAAATAAACATACATGTAAGGAAGTCAAACAGTTTATAGTCATACACAATGTACCGTTGGTTTCAAAGCAATCCTACCTAAAGCATAATGGTTATGCAATAAGGCAAAAGCCATATACAAAATAGTTAGGGCTCAGAAGGGTAGAGAAGTAGAAGGAGTATGACAGATACAATGATATGGAAGAGGCAGGAGTCAAGAAGGGAAGTGAGGAAAAGAAGGAAGACAGTCAAGAGGAGGTGGGAGGGATGGGAGAAGTAGGTCAGAGCATAGAAGGACATCAAGGTGAAAGAAACAGGGTAGAAGCTAGTTTCTATGCACAATGAGGGGTTAAAGGTGAATAGAGCATAGAGAGGGACATTAGCCTGGACACCAAGAAGAACAAAGCCAGTGGTTTTGGAAGTACAATTTGAGTTGACGTTTGAAGAGAGGTACGGGTGAGATTAGAGTTAACTCCTGGTATGTACATATGACTGTTCTGTACGCTGTTACTTCATGCACGCATAAGGTGTGCATGTGGTATGTATCTGTCATCATGATATATATACAGACATGATGTGCAGCTGATGTGTATAAGGGAACTAGTGTACTACTGTACTGTATCATGTGCAAAACAAATGGCACACATGTGCCCACTGACATTACTCTCTTCACACTTCCAGGTCCCTCCCATGTATCACCGAGGCAGGCCATACATGCTGGTGAGTCTTTTAACAGTATCTGTAAAACAATTTATAAAACTAGGAAGAGTAGTGTAACTCTGTAGTAGACATGCTGGTGACTGTGTCCACAAAACTGTAATTGACAGGTAGTAAATTGAGTTGTGTAACACGGTATTGATGTGTGTGTTTACTGTGGGGTGTGCATGTGTGCAAGTGTGCCTGTGCCCAAGTGTGCATGTGTGTTAGTGTCCATGAGTGCATGTGTCCATTTCTGAATGTGTGCATTAGTATTGAAGTTCATCTCTTTCAAATATGTATTGAGACTGTAATCTGTGTTCCATGTTTTCCTCCCGTAGGTTCTGGTGCTGCTCTGGTGACCTGCAGCAGGGAACCTGAATCTTGTGCCCCAGGTACTGATGATGATGAAATGTCTGTAATGGTGCAGGAAGGTGTGTCTGGGTCCGCCATTGGTCAGCCAATTGACAGTACACAGCTTTCAACCCCGTCAATGCGCACAGTCATCCTGCCGTTACATCCTTTATCACCATTGTCCCTAGGTGATGGACAGTCAGCAGTGGGCATAGATCAGGGTAATGTGGTACCTGTGGCACATGCATCCTCACACGGCAGCCATGTGCAGAGGCCTCGAATGGTACCACGCAGACAGTCGCCCATGGGTTCTCGGGGGGGCATCCGTGGCATTGCCTCTGGCCGACGTGCCCAGGGAGGTATGTCAACCTCCACTATGTTTAGAACTGTCATGCAGGCACAGGCACGTATGGAAAGGTACACCAGACAGGGTCTGAGGGAGATGAGAGCATGTCGCATAGCCATGACAGACGGCATGCATGATGTTGCGAATGCTATCCGTAACTTCACAGATGTCGTTGACGGCATACAACAGCTGCTCCACAACCAGATGTCCATGGGCCAGGGCGATGGTGTGCGTTTGCGGCGTCGACGTGGCCGTATGCCAGCAAGAGCACCAGCTGGCAGTGGCATGACGACAACGGGCCCACTCGCACGCCTCAAGTGCCAGCACCAGCCCCAGCAATGCTGGGTCTGTGCTGTCATCCAGACGCCCCAGGAGACGTGGCTCTGGACAGTCCCAACAGGGAACTGTGTCCAGTCAACACACCCCTGCTTCCGATGACAGTACCCAGTCTGGGTTAGTACCGGATACGGCCCGTAGCACCCCTGCCAGGCACAGGTACCGTGTCCGCGCCCACAGACACTGATTTGGATGACCTGACAGGTGCAGTCTGTGGCTGTCCACAAAACCCTGTACATGGCAGCCATTATGTGGGACTGTGTGCGTGCTTACACACATGCAGAAACCTAACACCTAGGGCAAACACATACACACACACACTGCACCAACAACGGTCCACCCTGTACTGCTGCCCTCACAAACACACATACACACACATGTCAATTGGTGTTACCAGTGGCGGCTTGGGCATATCTAACCCACACCCTGTGCATATGATGACACTGTGCCACCTCCTGCATACTACAACATCGGTGCAGGTAAAGGTAAACACGTTGCTGATGCACAGGGTGACTACATAGATGTGTATAAGTAGTAACATGTTGGTAACTGTTGTGTGTTGCAGTATAAATGTGTGTATATCCCATCAGTCCTGCTGCAGTAACTGTATGAATGTCCTCAATTGTTATCTGCACCCATACTACTTAACAAAGTGTACCTGCTGCACACCATCACATGCTAACATTGACTATGGCAATGTGCATCTTGTGCTGTTATGTAGATTCAGCTACATGTATCTGTTCTGTCACACATGCATTTATACACACCCTGCTACCCACACACATGCACACGCCACCTGCCATTCCCATTATTTATCACCCTACATGAGTAGCTGTTGATACATGACAGGTACACATTTCAGAAGTGCACTATGTTGTTTACTACTGGCATCCCCTTCTCTACCTGTACTCACAGGGTGCAGGCAACCTCATCAGTTGGAAGATGTAATGTGCATCAGGTACTGTAGTACCCTGATTGCCACAGCAAACATGCTTCCCATACGGAAATGCACACACAGACACATCCCACATCCACACACTCGCCACATTCAGGCTTCAGAACACTATCTAGGTATATTCGGGTGCATGTGCATGTTCAAGTAGCATGTAACACTATACTGAGTACTGGCACTTAGTTGTCTGTAGTCATGTTGTCTGTATAGAATAAAAGAAATGTTTTATTATCCTACTCCGTTTTGTGGACATTACTTGAACAAGTGTTACCTTACATGTGTTATCAGTACCAACACCTTCTGTTTTGTAGTTTTGTTTGTATAGGGTGCTATCAACATCACTGCTTGTTAAGGGTAATGACCACCCTGCAGTGCATAGCCCCATGTGGCAAAAGCCACATCCCACCCCATCATTGTGCACACACACTAACCCCACCAACAGTAAAACACATACTTTCCATTTGCAAGGTTCAAACCCACACCTAACTGTGCAATGACAGTAGAAACAGACACATTAGCAGAGTGTGCTATTTGCAGTAGTTGGAGAAACGTTTACTAATGCTGTACTTAGAGGGTGCTGACATCATCTGTGTGTAGGAGGAGGGATGTGCACCCTGTAGTGTGTTCTCCCAGTTGGCAAAAGGCAGTTAACCCTCCCAGCATAGTGCACACACATAAACCACACTCATACATTCCCTTTGCAGGATTCAAACCCCCACCTAACTACGTTATGACACTGAAGAAAGACACATTAGCAGAGCGCTATGCAAATTACTGGAGGACTTTACTACAGGTGATATAGTTATACAGTCCTGACATCATCACTATTTCAAAGGGGATCTGCATCCTGTACGATACTGTCACGGTTGCTAATAGGGACATTTCCCACACACACACATCGATGTGTTGGAGGTTTGCATATGTGGGGATCCAGAACACCAGTGTGATTAGTATATGGTTTGATTGCAACAATGAGGGATATACTCCCAGTGGTGATTAGTTTTTACTCATGTTTGTAAAGATCAGCTCTAGTATATCTGCCCTCTTGTGGGAAGGTTGGTTACCTGTTCCATAGCCAAAGAATGTCTGATCAATGGGAATCTTAGAGCTTGACTATTGTGGCCTGTGTAATGTACACAGTCTATGTTTGGGTAGCTGGCATCACCCAGTATGATGGTGTTTGCAGAGTAATCTAAACTCTCCTGTGTCAGCATGAAGGCTGTGTGGGAGACCTGAGTTTGAGAGGGTGCTGTAAGAGCTCCTCTGTGTCTCTTTCCATGTGGTCCAGGGAGGTACGTCCCAACAGGTAGCTGACTGTGACCTTTCCCATGCTCTGACTGGAGTGCGGCACGACTGTCAACAGCTCATGTCAAGCAAGTGCACACCCCTCATAAATGATGTGGAAGCCTTCAAAGGCCCAAGGCCTGTTGAAAATATGGACCAGACTGCAGATACCTGTATAGAGGCATTCTGTGGACACATTCAGGAATGCATGGATCATGAAGCCACATATGAAAGCATGACCCAATTCTCCAAAGACAGATGTCCTGGGCACGGACACCAGCCATAAACACACTATACAATAGAAGGATGGCGCCACTACATGATACAACAACCTCCCAAAATGTGAAGGCACCACTGATGAGTATTGGAAGACAACTACAGGCACCCATATGATTGTCTAAGGCCATCTTTGAGAGAGGATTCCACAAGCCACTGAGGATAATCACAAGGCTGCCTGTAGTTATGTTAGTAACCTGGGTGGTACTACCCAGATATGCTCAGAGGTAATACAATATGTCACACAAAATATAAAACACACAGACATTGCCATCATCCTAGTGGACAGGTTCAATGCTGCCTTCTCTCACCACCACACCAAAAGGGAACATATGTCTCGCATCACAGTGCTTCCCCCCCTGACATCACAGATGCTCAGGTAAGAGATGCCCTTCCCAAAGCAGTAAACACTGCATCAATGGGACCAGACTGTGTCCCAGGCTGTGTCCTACATGAACCACAAGAAGAGCTACACCCAGACATAACACCACTGTTCAATCCCAGCCTTAATACATGATATGTGACCAGAGAGTGGCATACAGCAACAGTGGTCCCTCAACATGCAGGTGGTGCCGTCACGGATCCTGGACACTACTACCCCATATGTCTGACTAGCTTTGTCTGCAAAGCTATGGCAAGAATCATCAAGAACCTCACATATCTAGATATTGTGGACCTACAGACATGTCACCATACACAGTTTGGCTTTGTCAATGGCAAATCCTGCCTATCAAACCTGTTTGCTTTGTTTGAAACAGTCACCAAGGCCACTGTCAAGGGGTAGGAGGTCCACACAGCCTACCTGGACCTTGCATAAGCCTTGGATACAATACCCCACTTGTGCATTCTAGGAAGCTCACCAGTGTACATATTAACCCCTATGTCACTATGGGTATTGCACAGTGGCTCAAGGGCAGAACACACATGGTAGAATTGCTGGAGCCATGTCAGCCTCCAACCTGGTACAAGTGGTGTCCCACAAGGCAAAGCCCTAGGGGCTGTCATGTTCATTATATATTTGTCATAGGTACAGGCCAACATGGAAGTACTGTGGCTCAGCACGCCACAGGTGACTGCAGACCGAACACCATAATCAACTCAACAGCTAACACACGCATCCTCCAAAAGGGACTCTTGCAAACACACGACTTGTGCCACAGCCATGGCCTCAACATGAATGACAGAAAGAGTATAGTCATCCCCTTTGTCAAACAGTAAATGACCACAATGTACCACATATGTGTTAATCCAGTAAGTGCAGACCTAGGAATTATGGACCTTGGGGTACGCAGGTTGATAGCATCCTACCATTTGACAACAACATGGACAAAGTGGTTAGGTAAGCATGTGATATGGGCCACATCATCATGGGATCCACATGTAGGCCAGGGGAGGACATTGTGCCCCTTTACTCATCCCTCATCATGCCCATAATTGACTATGATGAACCTGTCGGCATTCACCTCACCAGACACCTGCAGCAACTGGGGCTACTACATATGTACCTCGACAAGGTGATCAAAGTGCTCAAACAGATGCCACATACTGACTGGTTAAAGTAGCAGCAGCTCTACTCAGTGACATACTTCCTCTTCATAGGCAATCTGTGCCTTACATAGAAGGCCAGGTCATACCCTCACGTAATGGCCATGCTGCATCTCAGAATATCCAGATCCCACCAGGATACACGCTGGAAATACATGAACTTCAGGAGTGATATACATAGGACATGGTGGAGGGGCACATTCACAACTCAGAGGCACCCTTCATTCCTGATTATTATCCCAATAGAGGTTAGGCGGACTGACTCAGTGACTATCCTCAAGAGCGATATTAATGACTGGATGTGACATTGTAGGGTTACCCTGGGTATCACTTATGTGTCACTGTGAGAAAGAGGCACAGTATACTAACCTTGGAAAAGGGCATAGCAAGACAGATTCACAATGCTTGTTGAAAGGCACATTCTGGCTAGGTGGATACATGCCCTGGGCAGATATCCCTGTACGAACCTATGGACCTATGTCTCTTTTTCACCATTGGCCCTATGTGCTGTCAATCACCAATGTAATCTCAATACTCTGGTAGCATGTGCAAAGGTCAGTTGTCAGTCACCCTATGGTACAGTTGTGGAATATGTGTGTCATGTAGTAATGTCACAGCTGCCACATGTACACAGTCAACCCTATCCCTACCCATTGATGTACATCACATGTATGAGATGGAAACACATGGCCAAACTGTAACAACAACATACAAGTCAGTCAGATGCATGGACACATATGACTCAGTCATTGTCCATGCCACCACAGCTGATGTGGGATGTCGCTCACTGGGATACGTGATAGGGAACATGGAAGGGATCACTGAGCAAGTGACACAGGCTGGTAGACCCTGACCTTGGTTGGCATCAGACCCTCACCAGGGATTCCGACAAATTACTGAATGCTAATGAATAAGTGTATCTACAACACCCTAGCTGAATGGTTCTTAGCATGCAGTCACTGCATTGCTATGGAATACTGTCTTACCACTCCCACAACAGGTGAAAACATGCAGCTCCTGTACATTAACAACATGTAGACCTTATGCCCCAGACCAGGTGTGCATCCCTCACTACTAGGCTGATAGCATCTACATCTCACACTGTATATACACATCCCACATGCAGCATCTGCACAGAAGACCACGGTCATAATGTTACCCTGTGCAAATACCATGTATTCACATGTGGCAGGCATCACACATGGTAACTATTGAAAGTCACAGGTACATATGTGTATTTGGCACACACATACATCATGTGTTCATTGCCATAACCGTGTAATCAATGTCATGCATTATTGTGAGGGACAACCCACATACATGGGCATTCTGTGTGTGCACAACACACATGGCATGTCTGTAATCAAAAGCCATACATAATTGTGATATCGTTTAGAAATGGGTATGTGCATCCTGTAGTGTGTTTTCCCAGTTGCCAAAAGGGATATATCAATCATACACACTTACCCCCTACACACACACTTGTCATGTGCCGGATTCAAACCCCTACCTAACTATGTTAAGACACTAGAGACAGACGATTAGCACAGCCGCTATTCGCATTACTGGGGAAAGTCCTTTCCCTGATATACTTATAGGGTGCTGACATCATCAGAGTTTAGAAAGTGGACTGATCATCCTGTGATGTGTTTTCCCAGTTGCCAAAAGGGATGTTTCTTTCATACCCACACACTTACCCCCTTCACACACACTTGTCATCTGCTGGATTCAAACCCCTACCTAACTATGTTAAGACACTAGAGACGGATGCATTAGCACAGCGCTTATTCAGACATTGGGGAAAGTCCTTTCCCCTGATATACTTATAGGGTGCTGACATCATCAGAGTTTAGAAAGTGGACTGATCATCCTGTGATGTGTTTTCCCAGTTGTAAAAAGGGATGTTTCTTTCATACCCACACACTTACCCCCTTCACACACACTTGTCATCTGCCGGATTCAAACCCCTACCTAACTATGTTAAGACACTAGAGACGGACGCATTAGCACAGCGCGCTATTCGCATTACTGGGGAAAGTCCTTTCCCCTGATATACTTATAGGGTGCTGACATCATCAGAGTTTAGAAAGTGGAATGATCATCCTGTGGTGTGTTTTCCCAGTTGCCAAAAGGGATGTTTCTTTCATACCCACACACTTACCCCCTTGTCATCTGCCGGATTCAAACCCCTACCTAACTATGTTAAGACACTAGAGACGGACGCATTAGCACAGCGCGCTATTCGCATTACTGGGAAAGTCCTTTCCCCTGATATACTTATAGGGTGCTGACATCATCAGAGTTTAGAAAGTGGAATGATCATCCTGTGGTGTGTTTTCCCAGTTGCCAAAAGGGATGTTTCTTTCATACCCACACACTTACCCCCTTCACACACACTTGTCATCTGCCGGATTCAAACCCTACCTAACTATGTTAAGACACTAGAGACGGACGATTAGCACAGCGCTTATTCGCATTACTGGGGAAAGTCCTTTCCCTGATATACTTATAGGGTGCTGACATCATCAGAGTTTAGAAAGTGGAATGATCATCCTGTGGTGTGTTTTCCCAGTTGCCAAAAGGGATGTTAATTTCATAACCACACTTACCCCTTCACACACACTTGTCATCTGCGGATTCAAACCCCTACCTAACTATGTTAAGACACTAGAGACGGACGATTAGCACAGCGCTATTCGCATTACTGGGGAAAGTCCTTTCCTGATATACTTATAGGGTGCTGACATCATCAGAGTTTAGAAAGTGGAATGATCATCCTGTGGTGTGTTTTCCCAGTTGCCAAAAGGGATGTTTCTTTCATACACACTTACCCCGCTTCACACACACTTGCCACCTGCTGGATTCAAACCCCTACCTAACTATGTTATGACACTAGAGATGGACGATTAGCACGGCGCTATTCGCATTACTGGGAGAATCCTTTGCTCCAATATACTTATAGGGTGCTGACATCATCAGAGTCTAGAAAGTGGAATGATCATCCTGTGGTGTGTTTTCCCAGTTGCCAAAAGGGATGTTTCTTTCATACACACTTACACACACACTTACCCCCTCTTCACACACACTTGCCACCTGCTGGATTCAAACCCCTACCTAACTATGTTATGACACTAGAGACGGACGATTAGCACGGCGCTATTCGGATTACTGAGAGAATCCTTTTCTCCAATATACTTATAGGGTGCTTACATGATCAGTGTCTAGACAGGGGGACGACCATCCTCTGGTGTGTTTTCACATTTGCTAGGGGTAACATTTGGACCAAGTGTGTGAGCATGCCCAGTTCAGCCTTCCTGTGGCATGTTGTGTGAAAGATGTCTCATTTATCTAAGTGTGTGGGCTTTACATATGTTGAACTCTGCAGCCCATCACATTTGTGGATGAGTGTGACCTTCAACAAATACCTCCAGTTTATGGTTGTGTGTTCTGTGCCATGTTGTGTAGTTACTGTCCTAATGCTTTTTGTGTGAACAAAACTGGGAGTATACTGTGCCTGCAGGTTTTGCATGGGATACTTTGCACACAATTGTCAACATCCGCTCATACTGACCTAACACTGTAGCACTGTCTAGTGTAGTGTTTCAGTACTTTCACTGTGGTGGTCAGTATCCTGGGCTTCAGTCCTATCACTGATTTACATTTCCATAGTGTGCACAACAGGCTGGTTAAGGTCCAGTTGTGCACATCTGCACAAAGGCAGTGCCTCTACAGACCCTGTTAATTGCTGCCCCATAAGCTTAACAAGTGTAGTCTGCAAATCTATGGAGAGGATCATAATTGAGCTCATAAACAAAGATATAGGGGACATGCAGACATTGTACCCATCCCATTTTGGCTTGGTCAGGGGCAGATCATGCCTTTTGTACTGGGTTGACATCTTCAAATTGGTCACTTAGGCCATTGTTGGGGAAAGGCAGTCCATACAACCTACCTTGGCCTTGCTAACACTTTCAACACAATACCCCACTCAGGTATTGTGGAAAGACCTCACAACTGAAATGTAAACCCATATGTCACAAGATGGGTTGCAAACTGGCTTAAGGACGGGACCCACAGGGTTAGAGTTGCTGGCACTATGTTAGACTCCAGGCTGGTCACAGGTGGTGTCACACAGGGCTCAGTCCTTGGCCACCATTGTTTGTCATGTACTTCCCATGAGAACAGGCCAACATGGGAGGACTTTGGATGACAATGTTAGCAGATGAGTGCACACTGGGCACCATAGTGGACAGTGCATCACACACAGATATCCTTCAGAAGGGACTCACAGTAACTGATAGCTGGTGCCAGGGCCATGGCCTGAAGTCAGAGTGCACAACATGTGTAGACATACCCTTCAGGAAAAGCAAGGTGACCCCAAGCTACCATATTGGTGGCAATCCTCTAAGCACAGAGGAGGTTATCACGGACCTGGGGACCCAGGTTGACAGTCGCCATTCTTCTCAGACTCACATTGCTAAAGTGGCTAGGAAGACCTTCTACATTGCCCACCTGATAAGGATGGGATTCACATCCAGATCTAGTGGGTCATTGTTCCCCTGTACTCTTCAGTTATCAGACCGGTGATCAAGTCAAATGCCCTATTCTGGCTGTATCTCACCCAACATCTGCAGCAATTGGAGACACCCTGACTGTCCCCCACCTAAAGGATCAAGGAACCACAACAGCTGTCATATGCTGCCAGATTGAAGACACTCACACTCTATTCACTCACATACCGCCTGCTTAGAGGTGACATGTGCCTGACATGCGAGGCCATGTCCAAACAGAGATTAATGGACATGCTCCACCTCAGACTCAGAAGATCCACCTGAACCACTAGTGCAGGTGACTGACACCTTAGCAGGGATGTATGTTGGACATGTTGTAGGGATGGAGTTATCACTCGGAGACTCCCTGTGCTGTGGAATACAATCCTGGTCCATTTGAGGCAGAGCACCTTGCTGGCTGTGTTCAAGAGGTATCTTGACCTAATGCTAGTCGGAGAATGTGTTTGTCCATCAACACATTGTAAGCGTAGTTTGACATGTCATATGTCTTGTTTAGTATACTGTGCCTCTGTCTACCTGTGACATAACATTGATACCCAGGGTAAACCTCCCATCTCCCATCCACTCATTAGGATTCCTGTTGAGAGGACTCAACCAGTGTCTTTATGGACAACCTGTAGTGTTAGTTTACTCATGTGGGGTGGCTTCTGTGTTTTGGATAATGCAGTACAGCCTGTCCTATATATGTCAGTGCTGGGGTTCAGGTCCCTCATGTGCATATCTCCTGCCATTCACATTGTACAAGGTACGGCATGTGCATTGCTGACAGCTTGGACATGGCTTTCTACATCAGGCACAGCTTGTGTCTGGGTGGCCAGCATGGCAGTGTGTGTAACTGCATTCTGTTTAATCAGGCGACACATTACATGTGTTCCAGCTCTTTGATACTCCTGGTGAGGTACTGTTGTGGACTTTACAGTTGCTGAATCTATCTGCTGAGGTACACCACACAGGCGCTGTTGTGGTCATTTGTAATGCTGCTGAAAGATAACTGCAAAACCACAATGACCTCCCTTAGCTAGATGTCATAACCCTCATGATTAGGTTGGTATATGGATTGTTGCTGTTAACCCTACAGCCACATTTTTGTCCAATGCAGGATATCTATCACCTTGTGTCCCCATTCTGGCATTACATGTTAGGAATGTCATGGGTCGACACCTATGTGGGAATTGGTGGTCACTTACTGGATTATCCACAGAGGCTGACTATACTGTTTTCACCATTTAACATGCTGACATGGCTATGGCACCAGCTGTCTGTTTCTATGTGGCCCTTTTATGGGATGCTTGTGTCAGCTGGTGTATCAGATATGTCAGGCGGCTTGTTGTCCTCTACAAACATGTTCCAGCACAGTCCTTACTTGTTGGCCTGTACCTATGGGGCATATATACCAGATGGTGAAGGTCCCAGGACCAAGCTTTGTGGGATGCCTGTTATATGTGGTTTGTAGTCTGACATGGCTGCTGCATGTCTGACCATGTCAGTTCTGTCGTTGGTCTGGTTTGCAACCCCTCCCATGACATTGGGGTGTATATATCAGCTGGTGAGCAAATCTATACGGAACACATAGGGTATTGTACAGAAGGCTTTGCAAGGTCCGGGTACACTGTGTGGACCACATTGCCCTCATCACTGACTTCAAGTACTGTTTCAACTGAGTCACACATGTTTAGGGGTGGGGTCTGCACTTTGTAAACCCACACTGGGTAGGGTCGGGTGTCAATAGATCCACAATATCATTATGTCTGTGGTACATGCTGGTCCTTTCCATAGCTGTGCAGACCAAACCTCTCATGATTCTGTGGTGGTTGTTTTTCCTATCCATTCAGGAGACACCTTTGTTGAGAACACCCACTGTTGTACACTGCTCTTTGGGTACCCTGTGGTAAGGGTGACATAATGTCAGGAGGCGGCAGTCTGCTGGGAAGGTATTTGCCATTATGGGGGTTGCACTGCACATGTCAGGATGTATGTTGGCCATACCTGTGTGTGTCTGGTATGTTGTTTGTAATATCGGTGTGATCCGGAGCATATCCAGGAATCAACAACATGCTTACTACCATCATTTGCAACAGCCTTGGGGTTATCTGTAGTGTCCTGTACAATCTGTATCATAATGGGTTCATACTAGGCTACCTCCCTAGGGCATCTGTAAGCCTGCATGTCCATTTTGTTTGATGGATTCTGGGGAATTGTTTACACCTGTGTCAGTGCTAGTATGATACCAGGGTATAGTGACAAACAGCTCAGAAGCTGACTTCACACTTCTTCGGACTGAGATGGTATCCATTAAGCCCACTGGGCCAGTGGAAACCACAACACACAATGGTGACTCCTGCACAGACACTTTCTACGGACATCTCCGAGTAAGCATGGACCATGCAATCACAAATGAGAATGACACCTTCACCACCAAGGAACGTGGCCTGTCTGGTGGACCCCAGCCATAAACAAACTGTATAACAGATGAAGGATACTAATGCAAGACAGAGCTACATCTCCAGAATGTAAGGCAGCTGTGATCAGCAGTAGTAGAAAGCTACATTCTCACATAAAGACACCCAAGTTCAACTTGGGGACATAAATCACCACAGACGATGAAGGTAACCACACTGCTTTCTTCAGTTATGTCTGACGCCTGGGTGGGAACCCTCATATATGCTCAGATTTGGTACACAACAACTTATATCCCAGGGACCTGACAGATATTACTGACACCCTGGCAGACCAGTTCAGTGCAATGTACCCCTCCCTCACCCCCAAGACATGATAGTTATCACAGCTGTATGTAACCTCACTGTCATCCTGGATGTCCATGTGAGAGCCGCAGTCAGCAAAGACAGTACACAGCATCAATGGGACCTGATGGTATCCCCAGTTGCATGCTATGTGAACTACAGATGGAGATAAACCTGTATATGCAGATCCTATTTAACCTTAGCCTTGCTACAGGATCTGTACCTGAACACTGGCGACGGCAACAGTGGTCCCACTCCACAAAGGAGATGCCTCCACAGACCCTGGCAGCTACCACCACACAAGCTTAAACAGCCTTGTCTGCAAAGCTTTGTGAAGGGTCATTATGGAGCTTCCACACAGAGACATTGGTGTCCTACAGACCCTTGATCACACCCAATTCAGCTTTGTACAGTGCAGATCCTGCGATTTGCACCAAGTTGACTACTTTGAAACTGTCAGTAGAGCCCCTGATGAGGGCTACACAGTCCACACAACCTACCTGCGCTTGGCTAAGGCCTTTGACACAATACCCCACTCAGGCATCATAGACAAGCTCAACAGCTGAGATATAACACCATATGTCACAGCATAGGTTGCAAAATGGCTCAGAAACAGAACCCATAATGTCAACATTGCAGGTGCCTTGTCAGGTTCGAAGCCAGTCACAAGTGGTGTCCCACAAGGTTGTGTCCTGGGACCTCTCTTATTTGGTATTTACTTTTCAGATGTGAAAGCAAACATAGGAGGGTTGTGGCGACAAAGTTTACAGATGACTGCAACCTGGGCACCATAGTGAATACATCAGCCAGCACACACATCCTACAGACTGCCGTCACACTGACAGATAGCTGGTGCTGGACTCATGGCCTAAAACTGACTGCGACTGATGTGTAGCCATCCCCTTTGGGAGGAACACAGTACCCACAGATCTGTACATAGACAGCAACCCAATGAGTACAGGAAACAAATCAGACAGCTGGGGACACATGTAGATAGTGACATCTCATTTGACACCCATGTTGCCAAAGTTGTTTGACAGACTTTCTATCTTGGCCACCTTATCATGGAGGGTATTCCATCCAGACCATAGGAGGTCATTGTACCACTATACTTCTCCCTTATCAGGCCCATGCTTGAATACAACGCCCCATTTGGTATGTACCTCAACCAGCACTTGCAGCAGCTGGAGAGACCCCACAAGTACCTTACCATGACGATCAGGGATCTACAACACATGTCATATACTTCCAGAATAACTAAAAACAAGCTTTTTCAGTGTCATACCACATAATGATAGGTGACCTATGCCTGACATACAAGACCATGTCCGATCAGGATTTGGTAGACATGCTCCACTGCAAGCAATCCACATCCACCAGAAACATGGGAGCTAAAGATTTGAACCTCAGCACATACATGTATAGGACATGCTGAAGGGACAGAGTCATAACTCAGAGGCATCTCACACTCTAGCAGAGTATCCCAGTTCATGTTAGACAGAGTACCTCACTGACTCTCTTCAAGAGACATCTGGACAGCTGCATGTGGACAGGGGCACAGACTGGACAGAGGCATAGTCACATTATTCAATTATGTAAGGTGGTCATAATGTGTCACTACTAAGTCAGAGGCACAATATTTCGTATCTATGCAGTACACATATTACCACTATGAGGGGTGGCAATAGCAATATTCATCAGGGACACCCTCACCTCATGGTTGGTGGCAACACACGATGCATTGTACACCATCCGGGTGCAATTAACCATAGGCAAGACTGCTCTGAAGTTTGTAGCATGTTACAGGCCATCCTCTGAAACTCAGGTACCTCACAGAGCTTTCATGAAAACAGTGGCGAGGATACATGTACCTGCAAACACCATCACACTGGGTGATCCCAACTATCCAAATATAGACTGGGATCAGTACTACAGCCACAACACTCTAGCCCACAGGTTCCTAGAGTTCATACACTCACATGCCATGGAAGAACTAGTCACCATCCCCACAAGAGGAGACAACATAGTAGATCTCATCATCACAAACATGGGCTCACAATGTTCAACACCAGAGGTATACCCATCATTGGTGAGATCAGATCATGACCTACTCTCAGTGGAAGTCCACATCCCACCTCCACCCCAGATAGAAAAGACCACAGTGCAGAACCTCTCAGAAGCCGACTACACACTTCTAATGACTGTTGTGGTCTCTTTCAAAGCCCCAAGCCAGCAGACACCATTACCCAAGCCACTGTATCACTTACAACTGCCTTCTACCAGCACCTTCAAGACTGCATGGATGAGGCAATCCCAAACAAAACACAGACTCGTTGTACCAGAGGCAAGCGTCCAGTGTGGTGGACCTCAGCCATAAACAAGCACTACAACACAAGGAAGGAGGTACTACAAGATAGAGCGATATCCATGGAAGGGTAGACACCCCTGCTCAATATAGGTGAAACACTGAGTTCCCCCATGAAATCATCCAAGGCGAATATTGGGAGTAAACCCACTAAGGGCTCACGGGACAACAATGAGGCCTTTATAGATACGTTACACACCTGGGAGGAAACTCCCAGATATGCTCAGAATAGGCTCAGAATGTTGTAAATATCACTGAACCTACAGACATTGCCAACATACTGGCTGACAGGTTCAGTGCAGATTTCTCCACCCACCCCTCCACCACAACTGGAGAGATATGTATGAAAGAGGATTGTAGCCCCCCAAACATCTCAAATGCTCAGGTGGGAACTGCTCTATCCAAGGGAAAGGACGCAGCATCCATGGGACCAGATGGTGTCCCTGGTTTTGTGCTCCATGAACTCACTCAAGAATTAAACCCGCAGTCAGGGCAGCTGTATGATCTTAGCCTCAACTCAGGATATGTTCCCAAGGAGTGGCATATGTCAATGGTGGACCCACTTCACATGGGGGTGCCTCCACCGACCACGGAAACTACCATCCCATCAACTTGACAAGCAGGGTCTGCTAAGCTATGGAGAAGATCATAATGGAAGTCATAGATGAGGACATAGGGGACTTGCAGACATTAGATCCAACCCAGTTAGGCTTTGTTGAGGGCAGATCATGCCTTTTAAACTTGGTTGACTGTTTCATAACAGACACCAAGGCCATTGACAAGGGCAAGGCACTCCACACAGCCTACCTTGACCTGGCAAAGGCTTTCAACACAATACCCCACTTGGGTATCATTGAAAACATCACCAGCTTAAATGTGAACCCATACATCACAGGATGGGTTGCAAAACGTCTACGTGACAGAACAGACAGGTTCAGACTTGCTGTTGCCATGTCACACTCCACAACTGTCACAAGTGGTGTCCCACAGGGCTCAGTCCTGGGCCCACTATTGCTCAGCATCTACTTTTCAGAAGTACAAGCAAACACAGCAGGATTATGGCTGACAAAGTTTGAAGATGACTGCAGACTGGGAACCATAGTTGGACACCCATCTGACACAGACATCCTTCAGAAGGGTGTCATAGTCACGGATAACTGGTGCCAGAGCCATGGCCTTACATTACACACTAAACAATGCATAGCCATACCCTTTGGGAAGAACAAGGTTACCACTAGTTCCCATGTAGGTGGCAATCCTCTAAGCACACAGGAGGTTATCAGGGACCTGGGCACCCAGGTTGAGAGTAACCTTTGTTTGACACTCACGCTGCCAGGGTAGTTAGGTAGAACTTCTACATTGCCCACCTCATCATGCAGGGATTCACATCTAGATCCAGGGAGGTCATTGTTCCCCTGTACTCTTCACTCATCGGACCATTGATTGAGTGCAATGCCCCATTCAGCATGTATATGACCCGACACCTATGGCAATTGGATGGGCCCACAAATTCCTCGACAGGAGGAGAAAGGGTCTCAAACATATTTCTTATGCTGCCCGACTGGAGGAATTCCAGCTTGATTCCGTGACTTACCGCCTGCTCAGAGGTGACCTGTGCCTGACATCCAAGGCCATGTCCAAACCTGAGTTAATGTACACGCTTCACCTCAAGACCTCTACATCCATCAGAACTACAGTGGCAGGAGATTTAAACCTCAACACAGATATTAATAGGATGTGCTGGAGGGACAGATTCTTCAACCAGAGAGTCCCTATGCTGTGGAACAACATCCTGGTACATGTGAGGCTGAGTACCTCACTGGCTTTGTTCAAGTGAGATCTTAATCAATGGATGGGAGATTGCAGGTATGCCCCAGGGATAACCTCAGTATCACTGCTTGTCAGAGGCACAGCAATATAATGGGCAAATTATCCGTCAGAGTGAAGGTGCGGCAGACTCCACGGAACTCTGGTCTAGGCTTATAAATGCCCTAGGGCAGATAGCCTAGTATGAACCTGTGAACCTGTGAACATAGGCCTGGGGCAGTTGCTGCTATTAGGACAGTGGTCTGCAGCAAGCTATATAGTAGTAGTCAGTTTTAGCCATTGGTGTTTGACCATGGCTAATGCATGTTGCTTCTTGTTGTGGTAACAACAGGGTGTGTGGTTATCCATGCCATTTATTGGTAGTCACCCTCATTTTGTATCTTGTTCCATGTTTTGCACATGTACATCACTGTATGAGGTGTGACCCTGGTAGTGTCAGGGTGCTGATGTGCGCTTTGACCCTGTTTTCTATTACAGCACTGATATGTGCATTCCTATACTGTGTGCATTTACACTGCACACATCTTGCTGTTTATACCTTTGGCATTGGGTAGCATTACATCTAGGTTCCTATCCCTTGTGATAGCTATGAGGTGGGTTTGTGTTTTTGTGGTTTATGATTGGTGAGGGTGGATGTTAGTCATGGTCCTCAGGTGTGCATATGATACATGGTATTACATTACTTAACACATGGCATTCATGCCTCGGGTGGTGCTGGGGCTGCCTCTGTCGGATGCACATACTACACTCCCTGTACATTTGGAAGCAGGTTGTGTCATGTTAGGCATCCCTGTTACTGTATGAGTGAGTCAGAGTGGGTATCGGTCCCAGTGTTCCTACTGACCAAGCATATGTGCTATGCGTTGCCTCTTTGCCAAGGCCAGGGCATACTGGGCATGCCTCCTTCTGCCTACTGGGACAAGGTCAGGTTGTTCCTCCTCCAAGTCACCCCCTGCCTGTGGTGGCCTTGGCAATGGTGGGGGGATGTTTGGCCCAGCCCTGTGCTGGTCCTGCTGCAGCTGCATACGCAGGATCATATTATGTAGCATAGCACATATCATGATCATTTGGGTACATGTAGTTGGTGTGTACTGCAAAGCTCCACCAGACGTGTCCAGACACCGGAACCGTGACTTGAGCAGCCCAAACACACGCCCTATGATATTACGTGTTTGTGCGTGTGCCTCATTATGGCGTTCCTGTTCGGGTGTGTGTGCATTTCTGATGGGTGTCATCAGCCACGGCTCAAGTGCATAACCAGCATCCCCACTAGGTGTCCGTGTGGGAAGTCCCCATTGGCAAATGATTGGTACAGCTGCGCCAGATGCCAGATGTGGGAATCGTGGTAGCTACCAGGGCAGCCAGCACACACATTCATTATTATGCCCTGGGCATCACACACGACCTGGCAGTTGATGGAGGGGTATCCCTTGCGGTTAATGTAGACTCTACCCCGCTCACCGGCTGGTGCCTTGATGCGTTCTTCAGTGCAGTCTATTGCACCCAGCACCTCAGGGTATCCCGCTATTTGCTGGAAGAGACGATATTGCTGGACACAACCTCACGGTCACTAGGGACATATATATGATCACTGACATGTGGTGACATGGCATCCAGGAACTGGTGCAGTACCCTGGAGGCTGATGCCTGTGATATCCCCATCATATCGCCAGTTGGTCTCTGAAAGGTACCTGTTGCTAGTATTCTTAGGCCAGCACATACCTTGGTTTCCACTGGGATGGGTTCCCTCTGTTGGTTCTGTGTGTGAGGCGTGGCCTGCACAGCTCAACAATCTGCTGCAGGAGCTCTCTGTCCACTCTATAGCTCTACTATCTCCAGCTCATGTAACCCATGGTAGGTGACCCTAGGCCTGTATACTCTTCTCCTTCTCCTCACTCTGGGTTGTCTGTCAGCATCTGCATTATCACCACCCTCGCAATTCGCCTATGTCTGATTATAACAGCTATGGCAGCCCCTAGCATTTCTGCTCTGAGTTCAGCTTTTTCAGGTTTCAACTCTGATAGCTTAGTTTCTGGCAGTATCTCTTGTGAGAAACAGCCTGCACTGCTCTTTGTTGTGTTTTAAGTGCTGGGTTGGGCTTCTAGTCTGCCTGTGTAATTGCCTGCTTCTAATTGTTTCCACCAATTAACTTTAGTAGTATCTTCTGGCAGTTTCCTGTATTTTGTTGTTTCCTATTTCCTCTCTGTTTCCTGAGGGGAGCAATGTGCACACCGGCTTACACACGCTCACAGTAACTTAAACGCTGTACACATCCCTACACGGTGTTACACGCCAAGCACACATCCTTACACGGTGTTAGCTAGGCTGATTCATGCTAAAACGCTACAAGACACCGCTTACACACGCGCACGCCTCACAAACCGTTGTAAACAGTTTGCAACACGCCCCACATGTTGAACCTGCCTTACACGCACATCGCCAGCATGCACGATTTCAAGAAACTTAGAGTGTAGGGATAGCGTATGCCCTCAATTTCTTGACATTCCTAGTGTTCTGTTGGGACACACCTCCCTCCCTGATGTCTGTCTGTCATCTCTTACCTTACATTGCCCTCCAATCTGGTACATTTCTTTCTATCCTTCCCCCCCATGATGTCACCTACCTCTTACTCTAACTCTTACACGACTCAGAAAGTGCTCATTACTTATGTGGCAGTGTGATTCAGTATTGTAAGCCTCATTTACATAGGATTGCCTAGTAATGCTTAGTTACATATCTTACACGGAGCTTCCCCCCCTTGACAACCACTAAACGGAGGCCATATTGTTTTTGCTCTGCAAGTCCCTCCATTGACATTTCATGTAATACATAAATCCCACAATTGTGGGCTTATAAGCTTCGGTTTCAGTTTTAGGTAGCACCCGCTTATGGGTGTGCGCTACAGTTAAACACATAATCCCGTGAAAAAAAAAAAAGTTATATAACTTTTTTGCAACACTTTCATGCCAATGGCCACATATTTGGCCATTGGCATGCTTAATATAACAAATGCACCTTTATTTGGAGCTGGCATAGCTCCGTTTTTAATTTTGCAGAAATGTACTCAGTTGTCAGCTGAGTACATTTCTGCAGCTAACACGTCCGTTACACCGACTGGTTTGGCTTAAGTGGATCGCTCACATACCTCATTTGCATATCTTGGAGCTGCAAATGAGGTATTGAGCATTTGACGCCACTCCGTAAGAGACATGTTAGCTGTCTCTTACACGGAGATTTGGGCTGTTGCTGAATCAGGAGGCTTACACGGAGGCTTACACTACTCTTGAACTCCGTGTAAGCCTTCCTGAATCTGGCCCATAGTGTTTGCTGCAGATGATTGTTTTATGTGTTGCATTATTAACAGTATCTTTGATGAGGTTCTTGCAATCTTTCGTGTTCTAGCTACAATCTTTAGAAATCATGAATAGCTATGCTTACAGGCTTTTCTGCAGCATGAGAAAATGAAATCTCTAGAGACTTGTTTATATTTTCAGTTCCTTTGTGTTCACACATTGGAAAATATTTAAGTATCCAATGAGAGAAGAAGTGTTATGGTTGGAGTCAGATGTAATATGAATAGTTATAATTGCTTCCTTCATTCCAGTAAAAAAACTAGCCATTATTTTCAGAGTTAGAACAGGCCATATCAAAAGCTCAGGGAAAGGAAGCAGTTGCAGAAATTTCAGCCTACATCACATAACAATCAAATTCTTTTTAGGATGAGTCACAACTCATTTCAAAGCAAAGTCATTTGTTTGCACCCACCATGCTGTTTACTTACTAAGCCACAGCAATGGCTACTTTTGGTGTAGATTGAAATCTGTAAGCTGTATCTTTTCTACACATCTCTTCAATTATTTTTGCATGCAGTGTACCAAAAGGGAAGCAACAGTAAATGTTACACTACTATGATGTTTTTTCAACCTTTGTTTAATGGCAAAATCCTATAAAGGCAATCAGTACTACTCAACGTGCCGTGCAGATTCCACCTGATTTGACCATGTAATTTTACAATAACATTCTAATACTTTAATGTTTTAAACTGTGTAACAAAAGACAGGCACCACAGAAGTAAAGCAGTGAGTTACTGCTAACAGTGTTTATTTCTTTATTTTCATTTTGTTTTACTGATTGGTTAGTAATTGTTGGTTCATAGTATTTGTTTCTGAATTTTGGTTCTCCTCTGGGTTGCCTTTTGTTCAAAGTCTATATATTCTTCCTTTGCCCATATGTGTTTTTGCTGGGTATACTGGTTTACTTCCATTTCCCAAAGAAATGCCACAGGTGATCTTATAAATTGCTCAAAGGTGTGTGTGTGTGTGTGTGTGTGTGTGTGTGTGTGTGTGTGTGTGTGTATGTGTGCACCCTTCAATGCATTAGCACCCTATTCAGAATGAGCTTCTATGCCTTGTGCCCACTAAGTACTGAGATTGGATTCAACTACCCTGTGACCTTACAGCGGATTATGAGGAGAATCAGATAATGAATAAATTAATAGATAAGAAAGACTCAGTTCATGTTAGACTTGAATGTTTTGATATTAATAGCAAGACACAGTGATAACATTAACTACCTTTTAATTAACAAAGTAAAATATATAAATCCACACAGAAGAACACTACTGAAGAGTATAATGCCAAGTAGAAGTTTAAAAAAACGTGTATATATACATATATATATATATATATATATATATATATATATATATATATATATATATTCCCAGCAGCTTACAGCAGATCCTTTCAAATGATGCCAAAGCCAAGTAAAAATCAATAAAACATTTAATATAACAAAATACAGGTAAAAGCTTTCACAAGCAACATATTTGCTTCATCAGACCTTTACAATAAAAATTATACACGACACCATTTAAATACATCCTTCATTTCAAACTGGCCAGTAACATAATTTCTTCATGTCATATGGCATCCAGTTTCCTATTAACCCGGTAACTGCTGTAATAGTATATGTTATCAGTACTACTATAACAAAGTACTATCAGTGCATCTAGCAGAAGCATGCAAATATACATATATTCCTAACATATCTAATTATCACTAAGAAAATGTATAAAAATATATATCCAAATATAACTAGTATGATGTATAGGATAATCTTAAAGGTTTATTTCCTAAGTTTCCTATTTTTTAATTTAGAAGTAATAGCTATGTCATCATTAATTCCCTTACCCAGATGTGCACTGAGGTTAATAATCCACTTAACTTCTCTCTCCTCAATGGTATGACATATGTTGCCCAGTCTAACATTATCTCTCACTATCTATAATACATTAAACTTAAAGTGATGTTCGGTACTCAGTTCCAGTATATGTTTTGCTATCACATTATATGTGTGTCCCTTTCTCAGACAATACATGTGACCCTTTATCTGCTCCTCAATCTTCTGTTGGTCTTCCCTATGTAAAAAGAACCACAGGTCATGCAGCAGGCAAGATATATGAGATTTCTGGAGTTACAATTTGCGTTCACCTTTAACTTATATATTACCCCAATATCTAGATGCTTAAAGTCTATCCCTTCATAAATATATTCACGAAAATTACATTTCCCACACATAACTGTTCCTTCTCCTCTTGGTGTTGGTGTCAGGTGTCCAGTCATCTTCGGATAGCAAAGCTTTTTGAAATTCTTAGTGTTTTGTTATATACCAACCATGGTCTATTCCCCACTAGCTCTGCTATTCGACTATCCAACTGAAGAATATGCCAATTTTTCTCAAATATATCCTTTAATGCTCTATTATCCTTCATGTAGGTAAAAGTAAATGAAATCTTATTCCTATCTCTCTTTCTTGTTGTATTCTGTGTCCTTATTTCAGAGTAATATGGTTTTGCTCTATCCATTCTAAGTTCTTCAGTTGCCTGACAGATCTCTTGTACCTTACCTTTGTTATATCCCCTATTTACAAAGCCATCCTCTAATTTACTTAATCACTTGTCATATTTGATGTCTCTATTAGCTAGTCTTGAGCATCTCATTGCTTGACCCTTGACTACGTTGTCAGACATATAAGGGGGGTACATACTTGTTCTGTGGAGGTATGCCGCACGTTGGCATTCTTTCATATATCTATCAGAGTAAATGTGTCCAGTTTCCTCTATACTTATCTCAATATCCAAATATTCTATAATGTTATTAGAATATTTCCCAGTGAACTTCAAAAAGTCACTGCTGTTATTTATGTACCCAATGAATTCATCTAACTGTGTTGGATCTCCTTTCCATAAAATAAAAAGATCGTCAACAAAATGTCAATAAAATTCTATACATGACCTGGTTAATGGATGTGATAGCATGGCCCCAAATTCCCACTCAGCCATCACCATATTGGCGTAGCTATTGGCACATGGAGTGACCATAGCTGTTTTGTTTTGATATGACCTTTATGTTTGAAATTGTATTGATTTGAGCCCATTTTTTACGCAAATTTGAAATTTCTTCATTGTAACATATTTCTTTGATAGCTTTTATTTCAACCTGAAGATTTTCTTAGTCACGATCTTTGATGTATAAAGAGTACTATACAGCTTTCCATGAATACAAGGTTTCTTTGACAAACAACTTTTTAATTTTGTCTGTGGAAGTTTATATTCTTTTTTCTTTAAAATGCTGTTTAGCTTTCAGTTGTTTATCAAAACAAGAAAGTGTGGGTAAGAAAATGTTCTACTTACTGGAGGTCCATAGTCGGCAAAGCTCTTGCACAATAGGTTGAGTAGTTTGTACAGTAGCATTATATTTTTGACTCCTTTCTGAAAGAGAGATGACATAGACAAGTCATTAAACAGTCACTATCAGAATTATTACAGAACTGTGTCAGTCTTTGCTAAGATAGACATAGGACTGCTTTGAATGGAGGAGTGAGGCCTTACTCTTCAAGGGCATTGGCCATGGCTACTAACTTTTTTAGAAGTGTCTTGTGGCCAAACTTGTGAGCAGCCTATAACCCTCATTGCTATGCTCACAGTAACTGTATATGTATTTGTTTCAGAAAGCTTAATGTTACTTTCCAGGGAAATCCTGTTTTGCTCATGACAGTGACTTGTGTCACAAGGATTTCTGAGATGCTGACCTTAATACCCAATAAATAAATAAATATATGTTTTCTGAGTGATGGAGTTTCTATGGAGAACATGAAGGCAATGCCTTCCTTCCTGGTATCTGCTTTTTTATGGAGCCCATACTACTCAAGAGCTAATATTCTTCCCTGAGCAGGAAATAAAGTTTACTTTGGATGTTCACAGGCAAGTCAGATGCAATATGGAAAGGCAAACAGTATCAAAAAGACTGACTCATTGTGTTTCACATTTATGAAAGGAAACAGAGGTAATCCAAAAAACTCGAGTCAGATCTGATATCCCACCTGTGATCCAGAGGGCGACAGGACTAAGATGAAACAAAGTACAAATGATTAGTTCAGGTAAAATCACTTTAACTAGTAGATCTAAGAGACCCTCTCTTTCTGATGATGTAGGAGGAATAAAGATTTCCTGTTGAAATTTTAAGTAGTTTATTCAGTTAAGGAATTAGATGAACAAGTGTTCTTTCTCTAATACATTCAATAGGTCAGTTATTTAAAGGCAGTTTCAGACAATAGTAGGTGATCCGTTATTTAAAGGCAGTTACAGGCAAAGACAGTGACAGACTCTGTGCAAGAACTTCAGCAGAAGGTAGGAGAATGGAATGAAAAACTGAAGGCCCTCATGGGATAAAACTGAGTACAGATAAGGCAGTTGTAATTGCAGCAAATAAGGGAAATCAGAAGAAGCTGAAATTGAGCTAGAAGGGAAAGAGTGGAACAGGTTAACAGCTTCGAGTGTTGGGTAGGGCTGGTTGAGGAGAAGGGAAGTCTGAATGAGGAGGTCAAAGCTAGAATCAGAGAGGCTGCAGCCAGCTGCCACAGAGTATCATGGGTACTGTATGACAGAAGAATAACAAAGAAGTTGAAAAGTAAGGTATACAAAATGGTGGTGCAACCAGCTCTACTGTATGGTACAGAAACCAGGGCAGTAAAGGTAGAACAGTTGAGGAAGCTAGAGGGGATAGAGATGAAGTGTCTGAAATGGATGGTAGGATGCACACTGTGGGATAGATGATGAAATGAGGACATAAAAACAGAAGCCAAAGTAGCTCTTATTACAGAAAAGGTCAAAGAGAACAGATTATGGTGGTTTGGGTACAAATACGGGTGAAGCTGAAGACAATCTGGTGAAGAAGAGTTTGGGACAGACAGGAAGAAGGCAAGAGGAAGTGAGGATGTCCAGCAAAGTGGTGGATGGATTGTGTAAGGGAAGAACCGTGACAGTCGGGCATGAGTGTTGAAGAAGGTAGGAGAGTAGCATTGAATAGGGATAGATGGCAACAAATGACACAACACCATGACCCCATGTAGAAAATGGGAAAATGGGATTTGATGATGACAGACAAAGGTGGGAGGGTCAGTTATTTAAAGACAATCACAGACAATAGTAGGAGGACCCCCTCTGCACCCCACCATGAGTGCATATGAGAACAAATGATAGACTGGTATCCACAGGGCCCTCAGTAAACCACATAGGAAGAAGTTATACAACATTAGCAAAGAGGAACTAGCTGCTCTAAAAAATCTGAGCATAGGTAAGACTCACAGAATCATGATGGCAGATAAGGAGGGGAGGCATCCTAGTCACAGATATAACCACTTTTAACAAGAGGTTATGCTTTGCAATAATAGGTTTTACAGTAAATATGATTTTAACACTGTGAATGTTGCTTATGATAATTTGAGAGACCAACTAAGAATGCCGCATAAAGATGATTTACTAGATGCTGAAATTTTTGACTTCTTGGTCACCAGATACCCAAAAATATCAGGGATCCCAAAGCCCATAAGAATATCTTTGATCTTCCCTACAGACCAGCAGTGAGAAATGGTGGTTCCATAACTGAGACAATATCCATATACACTGGTGCCCAGATAAGACCAGTGGCAGAGGCCAAGAAACCTTTTATTTCAGACTCTCTGAATTTTCTTGAAAAATTAGAGATATTCCAGTCAGCAATTCCACAATCCTGGTCACAGTAGATGTGGAAGCACTTTATACAGTGCTTCCACAAGACTTCTGCACTCAAGCTGTAACAGAGTCATATGAAAAGGGCAGGAATGCATTATCAGGAGGGACAGAAGTTCTAGGAAGGTTATTGGATCTAACCCTTAGGAACAACCACTTTGTGTTTAACAACAGGTTTTATAAGCAGGCTATTGGAATAGCTATGGGTGCAGCCACGGCCCCAAGTCTGACCAATGTGGCTGTTGGAGAATTGGATGAGTAGGCAGTGTACCAAAGCCAGTATTTTACATCAATGAAATGATATTTCTGTTTCACTGATGACACTTTTATCATCTGGAAGGGGGATGAAGCCACAGTGACTTTCATAATCATATGTGTAATTCCACTGGCTTCCTGAGATTCTTAACCTCTCACAGCAAGTCCTTGGTCAGCTTTTTAGAAGTAAACATATCTAAGGACATTGAGAACAAATGTCTCTCTAATAACATATTCAAAAAAACAACCAAGGTTAAAGTGCTGGTGCACAGTAAAAGCATGCATCCCCAGATCACTAAGAGAAATTTTATAAAATCTCAGGGAATGAGAATTACATACATCTCAGAATAGCTTAGAGGTTTTATAAAAATTCTAATAAGCCGGCACCAAGTCTTCCAGGCTAGGGGGTACAGGAATGGATTACTAAACACCATCCTCAAACTCATCATAACTTTAAAGGAGGCAGAGCACTCCAGTTTGAGGGATTCCCCTTGTAGACTCCTAGGGTGCAATAGAAAGCAATACCTAGATCCACAGGAGGACAAAAGAAAAAAATCATGGCTCTCATTTTTATAGTAGATTGACAGCTAGGTGGTGATTACAGACAATACACAGCTGGAAAACTCCTAAAACTCCATGTTTGTTTTGTTTTTCAAGAGAGCCAGGAACTTTAGGGACTGGGTTAACTGCAAATTCAGACCACAGAAGGAAATCAGAAGAACTTAACCCTTGCCCCCCCCCTGCCCTTTTACACTTACTGCAACTACATGAGCAACAAGGACTGCTTCTTTTGCACAGTACTCAAGAAAAAAATCAACAACACTTGTTCTGGTAATTGCAACACTGCTTTTGTGATATCCCATGCAATGCAAAGTATAATAGCTGCAGTTGTTTTTATGTAGGGAAACTGAACAAGATCAAAATCAGGGTAGTACACCACTTGCCTGATATCAGAATCCAGATCCTCAAAATTCAACTAGCCAAGCACTGCCATGATTTACCAGACCATGGAGGTTTCCACTTCCATATTCTGGACAGGTTCACTATGGGTCCACTCTAAGGAAACAAAAATGCTATCCTTCAGAAAATGGAGGTAAGCTGGCAGATCAGGCTGGATGCCTAACACCACCCTGCTTTAAACTCAAACATTTCTATCAAAAGTGTGCTTGCACTCAGGAAACTAAACCATGAATCATACAGCTAAAACTCCTGTATTGTTTTACCCAGGATTTGGACATAAATTGGTAATTAATTCTAAATGCTGCTGTCAATATGGAAAAGCCAGTCAAGAAATGAAATATGTAGATCACATCATCTACCTTTATATGGTTTATATGATGAACTAGTAACACAGGAAACAAGCCACTCTGTTTATTTTTTTTTCTTTTTTGTGATCTCAAGATGTGTACAAGCCTAAACAGTTAGAGTTTGAAAATGCTTTTTACCTCACGATGTATACAGACATAAACATCAACTTTTAGGTATTTTAAATTGTTTTCTACTATTCATTTGGGACTTGGGCTTTCACTTTGTTGTTAGGACTGAGAAAAGGGGGCCAAACAATAACCTCCTAATTTTATTGACAGCCTATGCTCATATTGATTAAATCAGCCTCTTACATCGTTTAACCCCAACCTGGGTCACATGGCACCACCCCATCCCTCAGAAGATTGGTTAACTGCCCTTCCACCTGATCCCTCCCAGTATCCATCCCTTTATGTAGTCAAGCACAGAGCTATCTAGCCCTCTTTTGCACTGACTATACCACCTGGAAGCTGAAGAGATGAAGAAGCTGAAGAGAGGAGCCCTCACTAACTGCTAGACCGAGTAAGAGGCTTGATATTGAAGACCCCAGACTGGAACACCATAGAACTAAGCTCACAGATCACGAGCATTCTCCCTCTCACTGTGGATACCCCACAACAGCTAGATAAAGATATTCTAGCCACTGGGCCTGCATTTAACATAAGTTCTGTAATTTGCTGTGCACATAGGTCTCAGCCTTTAAAGAGGCCAGTGTTGAACACAGACCCTAGCATTGTGTCACAAACAGTCAAAATGTGGAACACCCTATTTTCGCACTGTGTGAAAATGCATCTTTTCCATGGGACCTGGTTGAAGTGGGCTTTCTGCCAGAAGTACTAAGTTAGTGAATACTGTACATTTTTTTTTAAATTCAATAGGACACACATTTCAAATAAAACAAAGACAACAGAAACCACTGATAAAATGCAATACACTCAGTAGAAAATAGTTACACAACAGTATTCAAGTGCAACTATTAAAAAATGCTCTTCAGCACCTGCTGTTCCAACCCTCCACATTTTCTCCCAACTAAATCTAATTTAACCAATCAAGGACAAATCAGAGCAGAATCTGGGACAAATAAAGAATTAGTCAGGGACACTTTTAAAATATTGCTACCATTACCTTGAGCATTGATAGAATAAGAGAATGTGAATTAATACACACTTCCTGAAATAAAAAGTTTAAAACTTGTTATTATTTTTTAAACATAATACACCACCTTTTCTCCAAAGGTCACCAGCCTGACTCTCAATTAATCTGGGACAAATCTAGAAATAATCAGGGACACTTAAAATATTATTGCTAGAATGTGAATTAATATATGTTTTTTTAATAACAGCTTTCTAATTCTAATTTTTGTCATTTGTTATGTCAGTAAAATGTGGCATTGGCAAACCTGGTGTGGTTCTTTGACTCTGTCTAGGATGTCATTTGTCAGTGAAACTTGTACATAATTTAAACTCTAAAGCTTACCAGCAAGTTTTGTATTTCCATTACTGTATTATACTGACTGTGAAGCCTAGACAAATCTTAAATGAAACTGACCAGAGTTTATCACAAATGTAAAATGTATACAGAGATTTGTGTGATGATTTTTGTGTCCTGCTTAATTTAAAAATATTACCTTTTTGTTAAGGAATGACAGCCATACACATGAAAGTGTAAAGTGTTTGATAAAGGAGTGACTTTCATATTAATAATGCTCACTCTAGGCTTTATTGCCATAGTCAACATTTAATGTGGTGGCTGTGATCATTGCTTGTTATTAGGTACGATAAGGTTGAAATTCTGTAGCAATAGTGTGCCCTTTATTAAATGTCCCTTTTTATTGCATTTGACCTAGCATCAGTTTGTATGTTTTCTAGGGCATGCTCAGCATATTAATACTGCTGTAATGTGAGTCAACATTTAAAATTCTGAAACTTTCTGTCCTTTTGAAAACAAGCTTGAACATACTTTTACTTTATATGTTTACTTTACAGTCTGAGACCATTTACATTTGATCTGAGAAAGAAAATCAAGTATTTTAGCCATCTTGTTTGCTTTTAGACAATTTATGTAGATTTAGGCTGGCAAAATAATTATTTCTGATTTTTAATTTAACTTACGTTAGCGAGTTAAATCTTCCAGTTAAAAAAAGAAAGCAGCTCAAAGGAATTCAGTTGTTTGAAGCAAAACTTAACTTAATCACATTGGGATTACACTCATTAGTCCAAGATGCCCACTCACAGCCAATAAAACTACTCCCTGGACATCTGAGCATACAATAAAGAAGTGTTCCCTTGGCCAACAGAGCACAGGTTTTTCTGAATGGAACTAGGCAGTAGGAAGGGCAGCACTGAGCATGTAACGAGAGGGAGAATTGCATAGTCAAGCAGAAAAAAGTTCATTCGTTTTCTTGAAGATGTAACTTACTTGACTGGCTTCTATACTGTGATTCCGATTGGCTATAACTGAGATATACGAGCCAGCCAAAAATCACAAAGCAGAGCCACGGCTGCTCAATGTGGAACAGAGGAACAGTAGGCTTAATCGATCACAAATGGTCCGCACAATCTAGAGCACTTGGCTGCTCAGGCTGTACAGTGAAAATTGTTATCCTAGAGCCCAATCCAGACTTCTGTATTCTTTACATTATAATTTGCGTATGCTCAAAGAAGAGCTGAGATTTATTCTTATTGAAAGATCTGATGTTTATTTCATACAATTGGGTTGGCAAATCCAATTGGATCCAACCTTGGTGTCTTCTAAAAGAGCATTGGATCTGAGACTCTAACTCTTCCCCTACCCACAATTCCCTTACTTTGTCTGAATTATCTTTGATCTCATTTGCCACCTGTTCATCCAGATGCATTTTTGAAAGCTTTCTGTGATCATGAAACCTTTCTTTCATAGATTCATAGGTGTGTACTAGGCTAATGGCCCTGGAGCCTTTAGAAGCCTAGTCCATAGGAATATAGGATTATCCTGGCATCATGCCACCTTAACATAGTTCCCTGTGCCTCTGTCGAGTAGAGCCACTGGAGTGATCCCGGGGTGAATTTTCTATTTCCCATCCACTCATCAAGATGTCTGTTGAAGAGGGCCAGTGAGGAGCTCTGCTTGACATGTATGGGAAGTCTATTCCATAGCATGGGCAGTCTCTAGATTATGAACCTGTCCCTCCAGCATGTTCTGTTGATTGTGATAATGAGGTTGAGGTCTCTGGAGCATGTGGTGCAGAGGGATTGAGATTTCTTTAGATGTAGCATTTCTAACAGAGCTGGGTCAAACACGGCTTTGCAAGTCAAGCAGAGATCTCCTCTAAGTAGGCGACCAGTCTGGAGGTGTGCGCATCCTTTATGAATATGGAAACATCACCACCTTTGGAGCTTCAGTCCAAGTTCTGGGGCCGAAAGGTGTGGAATGAGTTATAGCCTGGTAGTGCAGGGATGCTTTCTGCTACCTTGAACCAGGTCTCTGTTACAGCACAAATGTTGATATTCTCCATTTTAACGAGTGCTTCGAGCAAGTGCATTTTGAGATTTAGACTTCTAGTGTTGAGCAGCATGACCCTCAGATTGCATTTGTTTGTAGCTGTTATGGTGGTAATTTGGTCATTGGAACACTGCCTAAAAAAGGCAATATAGGGGTGGCAAGAGCCTTGGCCAGTATCCGGAAGCCCAGGGGTGACAAATGCAGGCCATCTCTGGCAAAGCATCGAGGTCAGTCATGTCATCCCAGACAGACAGATACTGGATCCCCTTAGAATTACACCAGAAACTTAGCCAATTGTTGAAATCAATCATTTTCTGCTTGTACTGTAGTATCATTCTGGGTGATAGTAGGATGCTGCTCAGGACTGGGGTCATAACCGCCTGGGCTACATAATCTGAGACCTCCTCCATGTCTCTTTTCATGTAGTCCAGGGAGGTACATCTCAGGTCATTCACATCCACATGTACAATGACAGAGTCATATTTGTACCTGTTGTTGAGGGAGCTGAGTGCGTGTGTTTTGTGATGGATCCTGGCACCTGACTGTTACTTTTTCCTTATTCACCCTAGTGAGTGGGACATCAGTGTGCCTCACTATCGAGTCACCTATGATTAGTGTGTTGGGCATGCTGTTTTGCCTTAAGGGCTTTGGTTGAGTGGCACACTGTTTAGGAGAGTTATGTGTCTCATGATTAGTGTTCTGTTGTGGTGGTCGAGTGCATTTCTGCCTTGGAGGCCTCTGCTGTTTCTGTAGATTTTTATTGAGAGTGTCCATGAAGGTGGGTGTGTGGTTTGTGTTTTTATGTGAAGGCAGTGCTGGTGTGTGTTCTGGAGGGCTATGTGTTCCATGTGGTGTGGTGCAAGTGTTTGACCAGCTATTCCAGTCTTGGCTGGAGAGTGCGTGGCTTCCAGATTGGATATATAAGTGCATCTCTCGCAAGTCTGAGTGTTGGGAGGTAAGAGGAAAGGGCTGTCAGTGTACATGAGGCAGATGCTACATTGCCTCAGGATGTCCAAGTTCAAAAGGTTAATAGGAGAAAGCACAGGGAACTGACCTTTGACATGGCTGGAGGGGTGGACATTAATAATAAGTACTGGAGCTGTTTCCTTGTAGAACGTTTATTGCTTGTAGCACTTTTGTGTGTTGCAATAATTGCTACAAGAAGTCTGGTAAAGTGCTAAACTAATAAGCTAGTAAAAGTGCAGGAGAGGAGAGAAGTAGCAGATATAAGGGAAAAACTGAAGAACAGACTTTGGCACCGCTCAGAAGCTTACAAACTGTCCTGGATACAGCAAATCTGTATCTGGACTAGACTAGTTACAAGAAAGGTGGGAAATGAGCACAAACGTGGGCTTTTAAACCAGAAAGTTGAAAGAGATGGAAAAACTGCCCAAACGGCCAATAAACTACAATTTCTGGACCAGAAACCACTCCTCTTGTGGTAGACAGGCTACCTAGTGCTTACCACTCCCACTGATAAGCTAGAAGGCTTCCCTCCAACACAGAAAGGCTTGGGGGGCTCAGAAGCTTACATACAGTCCTGGATACAGCAAATCTGTATCTGGACTAGACTAATTACAGGAAAGACGGGAAAAGTGCAAATGTGGGCTTTTAAACCAGAAAGTTGAAAGAGATGGAAAAACTGCCCAAACGGCCAATAAACTACAATGTCTGGGCCAGAAACCACTCCTCTTGTGGTAGATAGGCTACCTAGTGCTTACCACTCCTATTGACAAGCTAGAAGGCTTCCCTCCAACACAGAAAGGCTTGGGGGGCTCAGAAGCTTACAAGCAGTCTTAGATACAGCAGATGTATATCTGGACTAGATACTCTTCCCCTTTCAGTATTTAATATAGTGTATACTGTAGACTACGGCTAGGTTTTGTATTTTGAATAGTATACCCCTATTAAGCTTATGTATACTTAACTTGTTTGTTTTCTACCTACAGTCACAGTACTGCTATTCTTTGTATCCTTCCTAGACTATATGATTGTATCAGTGAAATGTATAACATGTATTATTATTTTGTACTTGTATCTGACACTGAATCAGTATTTGTATCTGTATGTTTTATATGTGTCTTACGGTTGTTTATAAATGTGGAACTTTTCTCCTCGGGCCTCTGCTAAAAAAGGACATTTTCTCAGGTCGGACTTTTCTGGTAAACAAATGTAAAATAAACAATAAATAAATACAGTTAGGTTGTTAGGTAATAATGTTTAGTCCTTAAGACGGTTAGTGATTGCTTCTTTTAGATTTTTCTTGTAGTGTTACCTTTATAAGAATAGTATTAAACTTGTGTGTGTGTGTGTGTGTGTGTGTGTGTGTGTGTGTGTGTGTGTGTGTGTGTGTGTGTGTGTGTAAAACAGTAAGTTGGTTAATTTTCATAACCTTTTCCTAATAGTGTGGTTATTCATATGTACATTACACACACACACATATATGTATATATATATTTGCGTGTGTGCGTGTCTGTCTGTATATTTTTGTTACAGAGCAGTACAAGTTTTTTCTTATAGTGTGTACAGATTGCCTTCTAATGTCAGACAAACCATCAGGCTTTAAAAAAGTGTTCAGTCTGTGGACACGGGATCCCTCTTCAAGACTCTTATTCCCTCTGTGTTTACTGCTTGGGTTCCTCTCACCTTCAAACAAATTGTGAAATTTGTGCTGCCTTTGGAACCAGAGTCATTTAAGGTAGGAGGGAAAAATGAATAATTATGGGTTTACTTTCCCATCGACAGGGTCCTCCACTATATCTTCTGAAGCAAGACCTACATCTTCTTCTGCCAGTAGCAAAATGAGAAAGAAGGAAGTTAAGGACATGCCTAAAGAAAAACACTGACAGAGATCCGCAGAGAAAAGTGAATAGAGAAATCAAGAATTGGGTCTGTCCAGTTTGTCAGGTCTGATGCCTAAAACTTCAAAGCAGTTGGATCCACCTGCCAGTTGGGTCTGAACTCCCTCTCCTAGAGCTACCTTTTCCCTGGAGTTAGTGAGCCCGTGATTACATTCACCGATCCTACAACATAAACTACCTTTAAGACCTGCATCAGTAGCTTTGTTGTCAAGGTTGAGAAGATCCAACAGAAATCTCACAGAAATGGAAGTTGACCAAGTGATAAGAAAATTTTTGAGGATACAGATCCAGCTGGGAGTCCTGGTACTGTCCCCCTGAGGAGGTCCATGAACAGGTCTACAAACCCTATCACACTTCACTGCCATACCGGTCCACTACTCAGAGCCAGTTCCCATGGGTCCTAACCCTTTCAGCATACCTTGGTTGAATCTGACAATCCAAGAGACTTCTGCTTCGACTGTGTCCCTTACATTCTTGACTCCAGTGCCATTGGGTTGAAATAAGTCCCAGAACCAAAGCATCAGTGTCAGAGCACCAGTGGTGGAGTCGACCCTAAAAGTTTCAGAGCCGTTTCTTCCCCTCAGTGCCTCAGCACTTGATAGCTCAGGTCCATGGTTCTCCTCAGAAATGATCTCCATTGGGACAGGGAGACTTCCTGAATCAGTTGACAGAGGAAGTACTTCCTTGGCTCTGATGGCAAAGTTGGCTTTTGAAACTGTGGCTGGGCCAAGAAGACAGGTGCATATATAATGTTCAAATCCATTCCAACGCTCATTAGATCCTGTGCCTCATTCCTCTCATATGAGTTGACAGGGACATTTGAGCTCCCAGTCTGATTCCAATTTGTCTCCATCAGAACCGCAGAGACATGTTCTAAGAAAACAGATGCACAACAGCAGCACTAGTCTCCTCATCTGAGTCTATCATCAAAAATGCAGATTTGGCCTAGAACACAGAAGGCTCCCTCATATCCCCCACTAGAAGATATGAAATTTGGAGACATCCTAGTATCAATGAAACAGAAGGGAGGATGGTCCACTGAAATGTTTTCTTCAGATCTGTGGCCTGAGTGGTCCCCACTCCTGATGCATTAATAAGTCTCATGACACAAAGGGGCTTGGAACCACCCTGTTGTTACAGAGCCATTTCATAAGAAACCCGATCGCATCCTAATAGTTCCAAAAGACAAAAAACACTGGTCAAAAAGTCTCCCAGACTCCCAGATGCCATGGTGGTGGCAGCAGCCCTGAAGAAAGAACTATCTGAAGAAAGTTCTTCTGTCCATTCCCCTAATATAGAGTACAGGACATTGGACAGGTTAGGGAAATGGACTCTTCAGTGACTTTACACTTAGAGCACTGAATTACCTTGTTAATTTGACTCATTTCTAAAGGGACTTGATCAAGCAGATATCCAAATCTCTTTCATGTAACTCACCATTGGACATCCAAAAGACAGTGGATGCTCAAATGTCAACCCTACAATTTGTTCTAGGGTGACTGCTGTCAAATGCAGCAGATGGCACAACAAAAGCAGCTGGTACAGGCATTACCATGTGTTGCTATGCCTGGATGCAGCTTTGTGACTTCACAAAAAGCTTCATGGCATCCTTAATTAATGCCCCTTTTGATGGTTCCATGTTTTTTGACCCAAGGTAAAACAGATTCTTACCAGGAGTGAACAAGATGGCAAGACCCTATCTGCTACAGGAATCTGTTTCTTCACTCCACAAAGTTCCTATTCCAAGCTTCAAAGTGGAAGTAAGAAAATTGGTTCAGAAAATCACAAGGTGTTCACCACAACATTCCTGCAGATAGGCCTCCCTGTGGCAGAGGAGGGGGTAACTAGAATGGATGTCACCCCAGAAGCAGAGGCACACTGCAGAGTCAGGGTTTCCATAGTTCCTTCACTGAGAAACCCTACCAGCATCCCTGAAGGGTTATCTGGTTGCTGCTCTGTGGAGGCAGTCAGGGGATGCTTAACATTACACCCTCATGCCTGGCAAATCATCACTTTCAATTCATAGGTGTTGAGGATAATCATCAGAAGCTATACCATGCCCTTTTTATATCCCTTAAAGAAAAGATTAAAGGTTTCTGATACTCTTTCCAGTCAGTTAGAGTCTACAACAACAAAAGTTTCAAAGTTGTTGTAAAAAGAGTCATCTAACAGGTCCTCCCAAACCTGTTAGAATCTAGATTTTATTCCGGGTTCTTTTTAGCTCTGAAGAAGACAGGACCTCAAGCCAATACTGGACCTCAGCCATCAAAATCCATTTGTTAAATAGATGAAATTCAGGATTGTCATGGTTCTGTTCATATTACCTTTCTTGATGAAGGACAACTGGATGTGCTGTATAGAGCTCCAAGACATCTGCTACCATATAAAGATTCAAAGGCAATCCCGGAGATTTCTCTGTTTCTTGCTGGGAACTAATCAGTACCAGTTCATTGCACTGTTGTTCCATATCACCACAGTCCCAAGATTATGGCAGTGGTAGCAACTTACCTACAACTGTAGGGATTCAGGTCTTCCCATAGCTAGATGATTGGCTTCTAACTGCTACCTCCAGGGATTTTCTGCTAGAGCATCAAATATTCCTACTTCATCTTGCAGATCAATTAACAATAACTATTAGTCACATAAAGAACAAATTGCCTCCTATCCAACACATAGAATTCATAGGGTGTCAGATCAACACAATTCAACAAATTGCCAAACTCCCAATGGCAAGAGTACAATCAGTAAGGCTGGTGGCTTCTTGGGTAGTTCAGCATCACCACCCACAAGCGAGATTGATTCTTTATTAGGTCTGATGGCCTCTTCCATCATGTTAGTACCACTAGCAAGATACCACATGAGAATGCTACAATGGACACTGTCAATCCAATGGTCACAGTCTCTCCATCCCCTCCATACCAAAATCCATCTCATTCAAATATGCAGAAACCATATGCGTTTGTGGATAACTTATCTGTCAGTGGCAGAAGGGAGACCCTTCTCTCCACCAATTTCCCAGTCACAGTAACCACTGTCTCTTCCCTTTTATGGTGGTGAGGTGTGCATTTTGAGGGGAAGACCGTTCAAGGGACTTGGTCACTTGCGGAGGCCAAACTTCATATCAGTATCTTGGAGATACAAAAAAACTCATCCCATCACTGCCACTACCTCCTCACCCTCAACTGGCTTGAACTGCTCAGCTACCTCAGGTACCTACAACTCACCATTGCCCACAAGCTCATCTTTAAACCTGTCAACGGTCCAGCTCTCACTACTTCCTTAAAACCTTACATTCCCAACTGATCACTCAGATCCAAAAAACAAAATCTCCTTCAGGTCCACAAACCTGCATGACCTCCTGGCCATCTACTGCTGTCTCACTCCTTAGCTAAACAGTTGAACTCTCTCCCCACACACCCACGCAATCTACCTAACCATACACATTTCAAATCTCAGCTACTCTCTCATCTTTCTTCCAAATGGGAATGCCCTTGCCATGCTCCAACTTACCCCCCATTCCACCTTGCACTGACTCATCCAACTACCTCTACTATTTCTTCATCCCACCCAAAACAATCCCTCCCCTACCAAAAACTAATTTTCTCTCTAATATCTATTGTACTAAACTCTCCAATCTCAAATATACTATTACCCTCTCCATGCATAATATTTTTCTAACCTACTAATGGCTAGTAGCTATATATTTTGAAATGTTAAACCTACAACTGAGTTTATAACAAAAATATTCACTTTATGTAAATTTTGAAATTTCTGTATTGAATTATGTCTTTCATTTTGTAACATTTCTTTACAAAAAACAGTCACAACAGCAACCAGGTACCTCAAGAAAAAAACGATAAACCAGTTCAAGTGATTGTATGCATGTTATATATGTATTTTTATGGCTTCAAGGTATATATGTCTTTAAGAACATTAGTAGGCAACCATGTGATAATTAGTATAAATGCAGGTATATTTCAGTTGTTGGATACAACTGAAGAAGCCAAATGGTGAAAGCGCTTGTGTAACCTGACAATAAAATTCTTTGAAGAGACCTGAAGCCTTACCTCTATTTTTGTAACATTGTTGCAAGCCAGTTGCAAATATCATGGAGCTTATCAGTAAATGTTTAATTAGCTGCATGAACTATGTCCTTTTGTAACATGTGAACTGTAACTTGCAATTATTGTGGAGCTTTTCTCCCCTGTCCTCCACTGAAAATGGGCTCTTCTTGTCCCAATGAACTTCTCCGGTCATCAAACTTAAATAAATGAAATGAGAGCAGTCCTCCTAGCATTGCAGGCTTTCCAGGGCTACCTACCCAAGGGTATGATTTCCATCCAGACAGGCAATATGTCAATGGTATGGTACAACAACAAACAAGTAGGGACACATTCACATCCTCTTTGCTGGGAGGCTATGCGAATCTGGAAATGGCCGATGTCTTCTCATAATTTTTTGTTAGCAACGCACATTTCTAGGATGTTGAATGTACTAGAAGACATGTTTAGCAGGTGTATCCTATTACCTCATGAGTGGTGTCTCAAACAGACAATGGCAGCAGAGATTTTCAGCTGTTGGTGTCAACTCTGCTGTGAATTTTTTCCTGCTACCTAAACAAGAAGTGCAGCAGTTACTTTGCTCTCATCCCTCCACAGGGATGGTCACTAGAGATGCTGTAGTCCACATTTGGCTCTGGGTCTCCCCTATGCTCTCCCACCAATCTGGACACAATTCATACAGAAAAACATGAAGTGCAAGACCAAGGTGATCCTCATTGCTCTCTTCTGGCCTCAGCTGGTTTGGTTCCCCTTTCTTTGGCCTCATTAGCCGCACCCTTCTTGGGTACTGGATCCCATCCCAGATCTTCTGAGTCATCCATCTGGGATGCCTCTACTGGATCTACAAACCTTAAAACTAACTTTATGGTTTCTCCAATTTTAATGACAGCCAGATATGCCAGGCTGTCTCCTCCGGTAGTCCACATAATCTCTTTTTCTCAAAAAGAATTAACAAAAAGACTTACAAAAGCAAATGGAAAAGATTTTCTGTTTGGGTGTTGTCAAAAAGATTAGATACTTTTTCTGCCCTTGTTCCATCAATGCAGGAATTTCTTCAGGAACTTTTCCACCAGGGTTCCAGATTTTCTACTATCAAAGTTCAGATGGCTTCCATTTCAAATTTCCACATAGGTCATAATGACTCGTCTATTATTTCTCTTTGGATATCCAAAGCCTTCTTCAAATGCACTTTTATAGTGAGGCCTCACATTTGAGAACCAGTTCCTCCATGGGATATCACATTGCTACTTCAGCCTTTGACTCAAAAACCTTTAGAGCCTATGGCATCAGCTGACTTGAAGTTTCTTTCTTGGAAAACCATCTTCCTGATTGCCATTACTTCTGCTAGAAGAGTTTCAAAATTACAACCACTTACACATGTCACTCTTTCTCATCTCCCACAAAGATAGTGTCAGTGAGAATGAACCATACCTTTCTCTCAAAAGTTTCATCTGAAGCAAACCTAAATCAGTACAATTGACCTGCCAGTATTTTTCCAGACTACTCTAGTAAAAGAGAACATATGTTTCATACATTAGTTCTTCACAGATACCTTAGATTTTACTTACACTGTACCAAGGATATCAGAAAATCAGATCAACTATTTATCTCATTTTCCAAAACAAAATTGGGACACCATGTGTCAAAAGTTACACTTTCTAAGTGGTTGGTGGACTGCGTTTCCTTCACTTATAAAACTCGAGGATTTACTCTGCATTCAAACCTTAAGGCTCATTCCAGTACAGCAATTGCTTCTTTAGAGTATTCATAAAAAGAGTTCCAATTAGGGACATCTGTACAGCAGAAACGTAGTCAACATTTCACACCTTTATATCTCATTGTAAGTTGGATGTGCAGTCTAGAGCTCGCTCACCCTTTGGCTCTGCCATTGTCAGGAATGTCCTTCCATGAGACTGTCCAGGTCTTTTTAGGCAGCTTAGGAATCTTTCCCAAACATTGAATTGGATGAAAATCGACAATATCGGATACAAAAGTTATGTACTTACCATAACCACAAATCTGTATTGTCTCATTTTCATTTGGTTCAATATCCCCTCCTCCCTCTTTTCCCCTTTCAAATTGCCATCTACAATCTTCTGGTGCTTTTATAGACCTTGACTAATACCCTACCTGTTTAAGTTTACCCTTCCAAGTGTAGCACATTTAATAAGTTGTTATTTTATTCTATGATAGTTTTCTTTTAATAACAGGATAGTTTTTCTATATGATTAGAGGAGTCAGCAAGCTTGATCTGAGGTCATTCAGACAGAAGGAGGGAATTGTGGTTAGGGGAGGAGTCAGGGTCTTGGATCCAAAGCTTTGGTAGAAGGCACCAAGGTCAGATCCAATCACATCTGACAACCCAAACATTGAACTGGACAAAAATGAGACAATGCAGATCTAGCATTATGGTAAGTACATAACTTTCGTTTTTTGTATACTCTGCAGTTCACCACTTGGTGGATTTCTATTACTTGGGCACAAAAAAAACTATACAAAAGGTTCTGAGGTGTCAAACTACGCTTACAATTTCCTCCTAAATGGGCCTATCAAAGAGCTCTGTAAAAATTAGCAGTGTGACTTATTTCCACTGTAAGCTATTTCTCTGGATGCCTGTATTAGACAAAAAATGTGATTCATTAAATGTAGATCTAAATGACTACCACCCCATACATATAAAAAGGTCTGTCTTCATCAGGAAGAAGAATGGGGACTGGTCACATTAATCATGTATATGAGCCTCTTTTAAGCAGGCACTGTAATCTTTTTTGCCAAACAAGAGAAGATTAGGCTTTCATAATGTATTTCAAGTGATATGAACCCCATGAAAATGGGCACAGTCTCTCATATTAAATGTAATACAAGCATTGATAAGGACAAGTTAGTCTAGCAAACGTTCAGTAATAAATCTTTCATAATTTGCTTCATGGAATGCGCACCTCACAAAGGCAGATAAAGCCTCTCATATTACATATGATACAAAACAGGCTAGTAATGTCTGGTGATAGCCTTGTAAAAGCAGGCATTTTCAATGATCAAACAAAATCACTCTGTTAGATGGACCTGATGAAGCTCAGGCAAAAGTGTTTTCTTAAATATAGTTCTCTAGTGGTAGCTCATGGTATGTTGTTATTTCTTTGTTAAAAAAAATAAAAAAAAAACATTTAATGAAGAATGAGGTTCCACAGGCTGTTGAGCTGATAAAACCTCATGAGTCTTTCAAGAATATTAAATAAGGGACTAACTTCTAGGCTTTGAGATTGGCTCCTTATTTTTACATCTCCTTGATGTTCTTCCAATCAGCTCCCCTGGAACCGCCCACCATTGTCTGTAACTACCTTTAAAAAAATGACCTGTTGAATGTGTTAGAACAAGAACACTTGTCCATCTACTTACTTAACTTTGAAAGGTGTCTTTATTCTTTCCACAGGGAGGGCATTAGAGAGAGAGAATGTGTGTTTTAGATCTGCTAGCTAAAGTAATTTTATCTGGGCTATTCCTTTGTACTCTACTTTTATGAAATGGAGACAGAGTTTTGTTTGTGACCAAATAAACCATAAGAGGCTGGCCCATTTTATCAGCTTTTTATTATGATAAATACTTTATAACTTTGCAGGGTGTGTCAGAGCTCTTTCTGTAAAATTTGCCACTACTTCTGATGTTGTCTTTCTGCTTTTCCCGGTTAGGGGTCGCCACAGCGGAACTCCGGTCCGCTAATGATTGGCAGTAGATTTTTACGAACGTCGAGGTACCAGCTCGACGTTCAACCTTCCACGAAGGCATGCCCATTTACGCATGTCTTTCAAACGCCCATCCAACCGTGGGGAGGACATGCAGACTCCACACAGAAGGCACTCCCCACACTCCAGCCAAGAATCGAACAGGAGAACCTCTTGCTGTGAGGCAACAACGCTACCGCTGCACCACCACGGCTGCTGTTTTAAAAATATACCAGAATGGGATAAATGTAATGCTGCCACTGGGCAATTGCATTTGTGTTTAATACACATTGCAAGATTCTTGACTAGTCTAGTAGCAAAGTATGCTATGAGACAGTTGTATGTTATTGTGGGTCCTGTCTAAGCTCTCTTGAATTCTGGTTAAGTCCTGCTTCTGCTGGAGATTATGATTAAATGTGATTGTTATTACTTGCTGTGGGAGTCCTTCTCAAAGAAAGGTAATATGGATGTGTGAGGATACTCATCATAATGACTGATCTTTGAAAGAGAAACTCTTGCGGCAATTTGAGTATCTACTCACTCTCCTCCTTTCCCGTTAGTGATCAGTATTTGGATTAGTTTTTAATAAAACACAGTTATGATATACTTATAGTATTATGTATTAGTATTCCCATTATATGTTTACCTGTTTTATTTTAGATAAATCATCTGAAACACAAAGGACACTTTTTGCCTATGACCATATTACAAAATTCAAATAAGTCAAAGAAAACATTTATATGGAAGAAGAAAACTGAATTCAGGAGATAGCCTGATGCAATCAAATTAGTTTCTGGATATGTGTATGAGAGATATATACAAAATAAAAACATAGGATTGTTTTGTCATTTCACTAGATTCAGGTGTCAGTGTTTGGTGGCAGAATAGATAACCCATCACTGTGAAACAGTACAGATTGGATGCAGTGCCAGCCACCTATTATGGAACCTTAAGATCTGATGTTATCAATTTTCTTTCTATTCGCAACTGATGGGTTCAGATCAAATCCCTTGGATATGACTCAGCCATTATTAAAGTTTGTGGCAACCAAGAAACTCTCAAACTTCTCCCTTACCCACAATGCACCAACCCCAATTACCTCAGATCTCATTTGCTGTTTTTCAGTGAAAGACATTGTTTCCAGCACTCTCAAGCAATATTAAGATAAGTTCTGAAACCTTCACTTATATACTTAATTCTCCCTTCTTTATTTAGATTAAGTATTTCCCTTACCTATCACACTCCTTTTTGACTTGTCTTGTGCTAAATTTCTTAGTTTCCTTCTTTTTCTTATACTCGTGTAGTTCTTGATACTATTGTTAGTATCTTTTCCTTAAGTCTACATTTTATGTAGTTTCTAATACCATTGTTGGTAGCTGTTCATAGGTTCATAGGTTGGTACTAGGCTATTGGGCCTAGGGCCTATACAAGCCTTGCCATAACAATTCCCTGGATATTTCTTCCCACAATATTTACTTCCCTGGACCCCTGTCTAGCAGGGCGACTAACGTGATCCCCGGGATGAATTTCCTATCTCCCATCCAATCATCAAGTTATCTTTTGAAGAGGGCCAAGAAGGCGCTCTGCTTGACATGTATGGGCAGTTTATTCCAGAGTATGGGGAGTCTCTGGGTCAGGAACCTATCCCTCCAGCATGTTTTATTCATTGTGATGACAAGGTTTAGATCCCTGGAGCGTGTGGCTCTGAGGGATTGGGATTTTTTTAAGTGGAGCATGTCCAACAGCTCAGGGTTTGACTTGGCCTTGTATGTTAAGCAGACATCGCCTCTGAGTAGACGATATGCCACAGAGTATAGCTGGAGTTTTTTTAGATGGTCAGCATAGGGTATCTGCTTTAGGCCTGTGATTCTTTTAGTGAGGTATTTCTGCGGCCTTTCCAGCTGTTGCAGATGTCTTGTGAGGTACATACCAAATGGAGCATTGTACTCCATAATGGGTCTAATGAGAGATGAGTACAGTGGGATAATGACCTACTTTTTTCTGGATGAAAAGCCCTTAGTGATGAGGTGTGTCACATAGAAGGATTTCCTGACTGTTGTGGTGATGTGGTTATCGAAGGTGAGACAACTGTCCACCTGTGTCCCTAAGTCTCTCATCACACTTTTGGTGTTTAGTGTACTGCCACCTATGTGGTAATTCATGGGTACATGGTTTTTCCCAAAGGGGATAACTATACATTTCTTGGCATTATGCTTGAGCCCATGGCTCTGGCACCAAGCATCTGTTTCTGTAAGGCGCTTTTGTAGAATATCAACATCATTTGTTATTTGCCCTTTATTTGTCTCTGTCTCTGTTTAAAAAAAAAAAAAAAAAAAGTTGTAGTAGAAATAGTTACATTTTTTCCCTTTCTTGATTTTTGTTGGCGTGACAATATGGGGATAAAGCTCCGGTAGATGCCCACACTTTATGTGTGTATACTGCTTAGAACCGCTTCACTTACAAGAAGATTGTTCTATTTGTCTTGGGTTTAACCCCAGGCCATTAGCTGAATGCAAGAATAAACTGATTCTTAAAGGCCTTTTGTCTTCTTGTTTTGGAGAGGATATATCTGGAGAGAAATCTCTGAAAACCAAGACTAAAACAAAATCTTCATCTCCATCCTTAAATAAGAGGTCTCACAAAGATCTGACTTCACCCTCAGATCCAAAGAAGCTGAAAATGTCTGATCCAATTCCTTTGGGTCTAAGGAGATCAAAATGATCTGATCCATATCTTGGATTTGACACTGACCAAATCGGATCCAACTGTTGCTGGCCTTTCAACTTCAACTTCTGTTATTTTACCAAAGACTCCGTATTCACTGTCAGTGGATTGCATACCCTCTAGGGTACCTTTCCCTTTTCTGGACAAACTCAGCTCTTCTTCAGTGTTTTCCACTCATTCTTCCAGAAGTCTCACAGAGGAAGATTTGGAAAAAGTGGTAAGGAAGATTCTGTTGGCACAGGGGCAGATAGATGTTCCTTCGGCTCCTACCCCTCTGGGACAGGAGGTCCATTTTTCTGCTACATCCCCTCTACAACTTCCTCCACTGACTCTGTTAGCTGTCTGAGTCTTGGAATCCTAGCCATCCAGATCCTTCTAGCTTGGATCTGAGGAAAGTGAAGGGTCCCCACAGTCACCTCTTGAAGATGTCTCATTCGGAGACATTCCAAAATCCTTAAGCAGAGATGTGGCTGAATGTTCAGCAACCCTTCATCTGAGGAGTCTGTATTCCTGGAACCTTTTGGTACCGGACTGTCTACCTCCTGGGTGACTCTGCCCACCAATGAGCTCATTGAGTTGATCTCTCGGTGGGCATGGAAGGAATCTGACACCATTGAGCTTATACCTCAGAAACCAGATAAGATTATGGCACCAACTGTAGACAGGCATTTTGGGGAAAAGGGGTGCTCTTTGATGCCACTAAAAATGAACTTCCTGAGAAGAGTTCTACTGCCCATCCCCACAAGAGAGAGTCTTGGGCAATGGACAGTTTTGAGAAGCATGTATATGCTTCAGCAGCCTTTGCTTTAAGGCCTCTGAATTATTTGGCACATTTCACAAGACTTCCACGGGATTTGATTAAGGAGCTGTCAGATAACATCTCAGGATCTGAACCTGAAGAGGTTCAGTCATCTGTGACTTCTCAGTTGGCTACTCTGCAATCCATTTCTAATTCTTCCATGAGGATGATTTCACATATAGCCGAAGGAAACTCAAAGGCAGTGGGTTCAAGCATTTCCATCAGAAGACATGCCTGGATGTACTTATGTTCTTTTGTGGAGCCCTAGAAGTCCTTGTTCATCAATGCTCCCTTTGACGGCATGTCTTTGTTTGGCCCCAAGCTGAAGGACACATTATCCACATGTGAGAAAGATGGAAAGAAGCTGTCTGCTTTGGGTGTACATTTTTTGACCCCCTCAAAGATCCTTTTCTAGAAATCAATGAGGTGGTTGGAAGATTTGGTTCAAGAAGTCTCAGGGTCTGTTCCAGGACACACATGAAAGAAGTTCTCCCAGAGGCAGAGGAGGGAATGCTAATGGACAATGACACCCCCGCAGCAGAGGTGGCCTTTAAAATGAGGGGTCCAGAGATTCTTTTTCTGACAGGCCCTACCAGTGCTCCTGAAAGGAGGCCTGATTGTCCACCTGTGGAGGCAAGTGGGGGTCAGTTATCCCTGCACCAGAGAGCTAGATATAATGAAAGATACTTGGGTGTAGAGGATTATTTCCAGGGGTTATATAATTCCCTTTTCCCTTCCTTCTCCAAACTCAAGAAAAATCCTTGATATTCCACCCATTAAGAGGAATAGGAGCAGTCCAAATTCAAAAGCTACTAGAAAAAAAGAGTCATCTGCAAAGACCCAACAGACCAGAGAGAATCTAAAATTTACTCAGGGTTCTTTTTAATGCCAAATAAAATAGAGGACTGGAGACCAGTTTTGGATCTCAGCAACTTAAACAAGTCATTTCAATGAACTAAGTTTTAGATGGCCATGGTTCAATCCATTCTCCCATTTCTGGGCAAGGATGACTGGATGTGCTCGATAGACCTTCAGGATGTGTACTATCATATAAAGATGAACAGTCAATCCAGAAGGTATTTACACTTCCAGCTAGGAAGCAGTCATTACCAGCTGAGTTCTGCCCTTTGGACCCACCAACCTCAGCCCCCAGGGTATTTAGCAAGTGCATGGTAGTAGTAGCAGCTCACTTGAGAGTGAGAGAATTCTGTGTGTTTCTGTGTCTAGATGACCGGCTCATTTCTGCTCTGGCCAGGCATCAGTTGATAAGGGCAAAAGAGCAGGTCATCCAGACTTGTTCTCTTCTGGGGGATAACCATAAACTGTGAAAAGTCCCATCTGGAACCAACTCAGAGTCTAGAATTTATAGGAGCAATTCTAAATACAAACTGAGTCATATCCTCACTACCACTCACAAGAGTGCAGACCATAAGATCACAGGTCACAAAGATAATCTGCAGTACCAAGATTTCAGTCCACCCAGTCCTTCAAGCTCTTGGGTCAATGGCAGCAGCGATAAACCTGGTACCTTTTGCCAGGTTTTATATGAGGATTCCCCAATGGATGCTAGAAACTCAGTGGTTGATTCTTTCCCTACCCATGATAACTCATATATGAATCATGCATACATGCAAGAGAGATCTCAAGTGGTGGGTTCAATCAGATCAGGTTCTACAAGGCCGTCCATTCATTCCCTCTCAGCCCATGGCCATAGTGACCATGGAAGCTTCCCAATTGGGGTAGTGGGGCATTTTCTGGGGAGAACAGTCCAAGGCACTTGGTCCTCCAAAGAGGCCAACTTACATGTCAGTGTCCTAGAGATGAGAGCGGTGCTTTTAGCATTGCAAGCCTTCCAAGATACTCTCCCTCTGGGGATGATTGCATTTCAAATGGACAACATGTCAGTAGTCTGGTACATCAACAAAAAAGGAGGAACCAGATCTTACTCTGTGTCAAGAAGTTCTCAGATTGTGGCAATGGGCAATCTCATCCTACTGCTTTCTCATACCAATGCACATTCTGAGGAAGTCCAATGTGATAGCAGACAAACTGAGCAGGTGCATTCTTCTACCTAACAAATGGTCCCTGAACAACAACATCAAGGAATTGATTTTCCATCCATGGGACCAGCCTTGCTGCAATATTATTGCTTCCTATCTAAACAACAAATGCAGCAGCTACTTTGACATATCCCCCCACAGGGGGAATCACTGAGGAATGCTCTGCTTCACAACTGCCCCCCCCCCCCCCGTCGGTCTACTTTATGCCTTTCCACCCATACCACAAGATTCCAAAATTCCTTTAGCAAGCTGCTATGTTGAAGAGCAAATTCATCCTTGACAGATATGGTTTCCTTTCCTTTGGCCTCACTTGCTTCTCCAGCTTTGGATTTTTTATCTGACTCTGGACCTTGTGACTAACTTGACAGGCATGATCCATCCAAACATAACCAATCTCAGGCTGACTGCCTGGCTTCTCCAGTTCAAAAAATAGCCAGACAACCTATGGTGTCTTCACCTGTTTGTTGAATACATTTATCTTCCCATAAGCCTTCTACCAGGAAGCTCTATTCCAGCAAATCGAAGAGGTTTGTTCACTGAGCTCATCTAAATAATACTGAACCTTTCTCAGCCCCCATACATAGCATTCTTGAATTTGTGTCCCTTCTCTTTAAAGGAGGAGGAGTTAATTCATCAACTATTAAAGTTCATTTAGCAGCCATATCAAATTTTGATGGTTCTTCTGTTGCCTCTCATAAATTAAGCAAAGTATTCTTGAAAAGCACTCTTCTTCTAAGACCTTCCTTTAGAGATTCTACTCCTCCATGAGATCTGAATCTGGTACTGTAGGCTCTTACTAAATCCTCCTTTGAACCGACAGCTTGTGGCATGAAATGCCTTTCTTGGAAGACAGTCTTTCTGGTAGCTATTACATCTGCCAGATGAGTTTCTGAGATTCAAGCCTTGTCCTCTAAATCACCATATTTGATTTTTCACAAAGATAGACTTACACTATGGACTAATGCTTCCTTTCTACCTAAGGTGGTGTTAGAATCTAATATCAATCAATCCATTGATTTGTCTTTATTATTTCTTAAATTTATTAATAAAGGTGAGTACATATTACATTTATTGGATGTCCACAGGCAATTACATTTCTACCAACATAGAACAAAAGGCATCAGAAAATCTGACCAATTGTTTGCTTCATTTACAAAAGTCAAATTTGGAAAACCAGTTGTCGAAGTAACTTTAGCCAGATGGCTTACTGACTGTATTTCATTTATTCATAGCAAATTGGGTATGACTTTACCAAAACCGTTACTGGCTCATTCAACTAGATCCATGGAAACTTCCACAGTTTTCCAATCTAGAGCATCTATGGATGATATATGTGCTGCAGCAATTTGGGATACTCTCCATACCTTTATCATACATTACAAATTGGATCTGGTCTCCACCGGTAGAGGATCATTTGGCTCAGTTGTGCTCAGGAATATCCTTTCTTGAGTCCACCCTGGATTTCAGGTAGCTGGGAACTCTGTCCCATCAGTTGAGGATAGAATGAAAATTAACAACATCAGATAAAGAATTTATGCACTTACCATAACATTCCATCTTTGCTTCCCATTTTCATTCTTCCTCATCTCCCCTGCCACCACCCCCATCCTTGAAAACGTCTGGGAGAATGAGTGGCTACAGAACATATATGTCCTTTAAGCTCCGGATATAGCCTTCTCTTTTTCTGAATACGAGTATGTCATTCTACCAAGTCAGCAAACAAGATCTGAGGTAATTGGGGTTGGTGCATTGTGGCTAAGAGAGAAGCTTGAGAGTTCTTGGTTGCCACGAACTTTACTAACGTCCTAGTAGGATCCGAGGGTTTAGATCAGAACCCTTTAGTTGAGGAAGAATGAAAATGGACAGCACAGATGGAACCTGATAGTAAGTACATTACTTTTTTTTTTTATGGTTAAGAATTTCTCACTAGAACTGAAGATGGCACTTGACTGTGTCGCATATACATGGCACTCACTTTAAGTGCTCCTTTCAGACATTCAGCATCAAACAGCCAGCTCCATATTATGGTATTCAACTGCTAAGAAACACTGACTTTTGATCAGGATCACTGGAAAACTGCAGCCACATTTTTTCTGTGGTTTCCACAATTGTCTTATTCTTTGTATAAAATCTGTAATTTTTATAATTTAATGAATTAAATGTTTTACCAAAATCACTTATGTATTCAATTAATTCTAATAGCAGCAGTTTAACAGAATGTTACAGTATATGGTAGGGAAAGCAATTGTAAGTCACTTTTCAGATTTTTTTTAAGCTTGGTTTCATTATTGTTGGCAATGAGTATGAGTAATTAATCACATGAATCCTGAGTTAAAATGGACAGTCAGAGAACTTTTCAGAGACAAACAAAATTAAACAGCAGGTATGAAGAGATAAAATGTCCCTTTTCACCTTAATAAAACATTAACAGTAAGCTTTGTTCTCTTTGTATACATTTCCTTGCTAAATGTACTTCATCCTACATTTTGATTTAAGTTTTTGAGAAAAGTAGATGACAGCTTTTTAAAATGTTGAATATGTTTAAAAAAATGAATTCAGTGATTCCATATAAGTTTAAGTGACCTAACCAAATGTTCATAAAACATAATGAGGCACACATCCCTAACTTTATTATGAAATACACATCAATAACTTTTTAGCACTCTTTGTCCCTGTTACCTATCAGCTGTCAGACTCCTCCTAGGTCATTTGGCTAATTTGTTTTCCATCACTGGGGCGAGGGTTCAGGGAGAGACTATCATTCAGGCAGCCATCAAGAATGGTTCAAGGATTTTCTTATTTTTTTTCTCCCAGCCCTTAATGTACACATCCAGCAAGGAGTCAGGGAGAGATGTACAGTGGGCTGTCTGCAAAGGAGTTCCTCTCACATCCGTAACTAGCATTCCCAACAAGCAATCCTCCCTCTCTTTGTGAGACATAAACAGTGATCTCCCTAGTCTCCGGCAGGGAAATCACAGTACCAAGTGTGCTGCAAGTCCACAAAGACTCTCCCACCTCACAAGAGAGGTTAGCATGCTAAGTCTCTTCAGTCCTTCCCTTCTGTGTCTAACTCCTCCAGTGCAGAGTTCACTAATCAAACCCCACTTGCCTGCATTACAGTCAGGTCTCCCTCCTCCTCACCTCAGAACCAGGCTTGAAACACACATCAATCAATTTACTAAGAAACTCACATCAAAACCTTTACTTGTGGCCATTTTCACAAAGGCTGTGCCCTTTTCACAGATTTTTTTAATTTATTATCCATTGTCTGTTTTCATCCAATTCAGTGTATGGATTATCAGATCCAATGGAATCCAACCTCAACACCATCTCTGAAGCTTCATGTACCCATGGTTCTGAAGTGTACCCTAGCCATAATTCCCTGTACTCTGCCCTTGTACCTCAGATCTCATTTGCCTCCAGAAACATCAGACGAGTTTTTGGATGAGAGCTCAATTTTTTTCAGTGTATCCCTTTTTGGGTCAACTGAAGCTCTAAACTCCTCTCCAACTAAGAGACTAGTCTTTGCCGTTTTACTTTTTTTTACTGTTTTGTTCTGAATTGTTTAAAAAAAAGCTTCTTAGTTATAGGGTGTAGGTTAGGCCTTAGGTTAGTTTTTCTTCTAGGATTGTAGTATGTGTATCTTACTATAAACAGCTTTTGGTTAGTAAGGACAATTATCCTTTTTGTTCTTCAAGATGTCAGATGGCCAGGGGTTCAAAAAATGTGATGATTGTGTGCCACAAAATCCTTCTTCAAGGTTCTCATGCTTTTGTGCATTTACTGTTTCAGCGCTACACATCATAAGACTGATTGTGATATCTGTGCATCCTTTGGTGCCAGATCCCTTCAAACTCGAAGGAAAAAGGTAACTGTCAAGGGTCTCCTCCCTCCTCCTACAACTACGTCATCTACTGCCACTTCATCTCCAGCCAAGAAACAAGACAAGACCAAGACTAAGGACAAGAATAATGAGAAGGAGAGGTTGGAGAAATATCAACGAGAGAGAAAAAGAGACAGATGGATAAATATAATAGGTGTCTGGATCTCTCTATTTCAGCAGGTCCAGACCCTAAGATTCCAAGGAGATCAGATCCATCAGTACCTTGGACCTGACTCTCCTCTCTTCAGGTCCATTTTACTCCAGAGCCAATAAGCCCTAGATTGCACTCTCCTGTCTTGCAAGAGAAAAGATTTTCGAGACCACCCTTAGCGGCATCTTTACTTTGGTCACCCAGAAGCCTCACCGAGCAAGATGCTGATAGAATGATGCAGAAATTCTTGAGGACGTAAACTCAGCATGGGCTTCTTTTGGTGCTGTCACCCTTAAATGCACCAAGCACTGGTCCAACAACCCCTCCTCTTCTGTCTCCAGTACAGGTGTGCTCATTGGATCCAGTTGTCATGGATCTGACCTACTCTAAGTACACCTTTGTCGTACTCATTACTTTGACTCTGAATTTATCCCTGTCTGTTTTGATTTTGAGGTATTCAGATCAGGAAGAGTCTTGGAGCCAAAGCGTCATTGCTAGGACTCGAGGGAACAGATCCACTCCAAAGTTATTGGAGCCGCCTGTCCTTCTCAGGGCTTCAGTCCTCGACAGTTCATGTCCGAGGTCAGTGTAGCTGTCGGGGACCATCACAACCCAGGTGTTCCTTCTACTCTGGGCAGGAAGAGATCCCCGTTGGGTCTGATGTCAGTTTTGGTGTTCAAGGCCTTTGAAATGGTTTTGACTGTGCCAAGGGAGAAGGTGTTAACACTCAGCTTAGCAAGAGGAGTTTTCTTCTCCTTCCCTTTTTTTCTGTCCAGCTGGGACAGTCAGCACCAGTACCAAAAAAAACAGACAGGATTTTGGCAGCAACCAAGGACAGAAAGCATTGGTGCAAGGATCCACCAGTTGATGCCATGGTGGTAGCTGTGGCCACAAGAAGAAACTATCAGAGGAATGTTCCTCTGTCCATCTCTCTAACGGGGAGTTGGACAGACTTGGGAAATGAACATATGCTTTAGCAACCTTCACCCTTTGAGCACTGAACTACTTGGCTCATGTAACCCATTTTCAGAGAGGTTTGATCAAGGAGCTCTCCAAATCTCTCTCAGGTAACCTGCCCTTTGTATGTCCAGAAGACTGTAGACTCCCAGCTGTCCACCTTGCAATCCATATCAAATATCACCATGTGACTGCTATTGAATGTAGCTGATGGCACAGTGAGGGCAACAGGCATAGGTATTACTGTATGCTGTCATACCTGGATGCATCTTTGAGACTTTGTGTATAGCTTTAAGACATTCTTTATTAATAACCCATTCAATATATCCACACTTTTTGGTCATAGCTAAAGGACACTGCAGCCATGAGTCAACAGGATGGAAAAACTCTCTCTGCAGTGGGAATTCATTTCTCCACCCCTTAAAAGTCCTTCTCCAGGAACCAGAGGGAGACAAAAAGATGTGGTTCTGTAAAGCACATGGAAATTACCATGACACTCCCTGGGACAGACCTCCTCATGGCAGAAAATGAGGAGATAACTCCAATGGACATTGCCCAGGAGGCAGAGGCAGACCACAAAATCAAGGCTTTCATGATGCATTTACTGAAAAGCCTTACCACAACCCCTGAGAGGTTGCCCAGCTGCTGCGCTTTGGAGGTCGTCAGGGGATGGCACTTATCCATACACCCACAAGCATGGAAAGACATAACAGATTCTTGGGTGCTAAACATACTTTCCAGAAGCTACTTAGTTCCCTTTTTCTCTACACAATAACAAAGAAGAAAGTACCAGATGTCTCACCCAGTCAGTGGTAAATGGCAGCAGAAATTTACAAGCTGCTCAAAAAGAGTCACACAACTTATAACGAAGACCAGTTAGAGTCCAGAGTTTTCCCAAGATTCTTTTTCTTACCCAAGAAAATGTGGGACCTTAGACCCATTCTAGATCTCAGTCATTTAAATTAGTCTGTAAAACAGACACAATTCTGGATGGTCACCTTACCGAACGCATTGCCTCATCTGAGTAAGGACGATTGCATATGCTCAATAGATGCCGAGGTTGCATTTTTGTTGTGTAAAGATAGAGAACCATTCAAAGAGGGTTCTCCTTTTCTGGCTTGGAGCCAATCATTATCAATTCAGAGTACTGCCCTTTGTCTCAGCACAGTCCTCAGGGTATTCACTAAAATAATGGCGGGGCATCCATCAAAGAGGTGGATGGATTGTGTGAGAGAAGACCTGCAAAAGTCAGGCATGAGTGTTGAAGAAGGTCGGAGAGTGACATTGAACAGAAGGAGACTGTGACAGCTGACATGACACCCTGACCCATGTAGAAAATGGGAAAAAGGGGGTTGATGATGATTCTGCAGTGGTTCTTAAAGGCTTAATGATCTCAGCTTTCTCAACCTCTGTCAAACCAGATTATCATAACCAAAAATTATACTTAAGCTGCCTTCACTAGTTTCCTGTTCCACCTTAGTGGGAATGTATACTTCAGACTAACTGTCCTAACTGTTTTACATATATCCAGTGATTTCAGTTATTTTCACTTTCCACCCCAAAGCTAGGTTATACCTTCATGCAAGTTACAATGATGGCTAGATTCCCCATGCATTCTGGAAGACATTTTGTCCTACATACACTGGCAGCTGTAGTGACTCACAGATGTCTCCTCCTTTCCTTGGGGTGGGGTGGGAGATGTTGCAGGAACTATAGAGATATCTTCCTCCAGGAGTGATTTCTAACCAGAAAGACAACATGGCAGTTGTTTGGTATATCAACAAGCAGAGAAGAGTCGGATCTTACCCCTTATGCCAAGAAGCAATGGAGGTGTGGCAGTGGGTGATTACTTTGTATGACTTTCTAGTTGCAATGCATATTCCCAAAACACTCAGTTGTCTTGTGGATGGGATAAGCAGGTCCATCCTAATGCCTTATGAATGGTCTCTTAATCCACCAGTAGCACAACAGATTTTCATCTGCTTGAGCCAGTCTTGCAGGAACTATTTGCCTCCCCATCCAACAGCAAATACAGCAGATTCTTTGCCACGATGCCTCCAGAGGAACAGTTCCTGAGAGATGGTCTGGTCTAGCATTGGCCTTCCAGGCTACTTTGTGTTTGACATCCTTAGGGTCGTAGGGTCATAGGAAAGTGCTAGGGGGACTGCCCTTGGGGACCATTTTAAGCCTAGCCCAATTACCCTATGTGAGAATCAAACCCTGTACCTTATATCTGTAAGGTAAACACCTTAACCATTATGCCAACCTCCCACCCTTTGTCCCTAATTCCAAAATTTTTGCATAAAGCAATCAGATACAAAGCTGCTGTGATTCCCATTGAACCCTATTGACCCAGGCAAATCTGATGTCACCTTTTAAGTTCTGACATTAGGGAACCTCTTGGATCTTTGATCCCAGAAGATCTTCTTTCCCACTCATCCAGGAAGACCAGCCCAGACCTTCAAAACCTAGGACTGACTACTTGTGTTTTCCACTTCCAGTGATGGTCAATAACCCACCTTTATCCTCTGACAGTTACAATTCTAACTGCCTCTCAAAAGGAATCCACTTGAAAGCTTTATTGTAGAACGTGGAAGCATTTTGTGATCTGGGCATCTTCTCAAGACATTGACTCCTTCTCTGCTCCTATTCCAGATATTTTGCACTTTTTGAGCTGACATGTTCAACTCAGGTTCCAGCTTCTCTACAAATAAAGTGCAATTATCAGCCATTTCTAACTTTCATGTTGGCCAAGAAATCCACTCCTTGGCTTCTCATAAACTTTGCAAGACTTTTTTCAAAGGTGTCTTCCTTCTCTGACACTCAGTTATGGAAGCAGTGCCTCCATGGGATCTCATTTTCATGCTGGAAGCCTTTATAAAACCTTCATTTGAGCCAGCATCCTCTGCACCATTGACATTTTCCTCCTGAAAAAACTTATTTCTGGTGGTTATCTCTTCTGCCAACAGAGTTTCTAAATTACAGGCCCTGCCTTCTGCCCCTTACTTGGTGTTTCACAAGGACATATTGTCACTTCATACCCATCCCTCCTATTTCACCAAGGTGGCTTCCAGGCCAAACATGAACCAACCAATTCTCTTACTAGACTTTTTTTTCATATTATTCAAATAAAGGTACAGTTAGCAGCCAATCCCTCTTTTTTCCCCAAAGTGGCTTCCAAGGCAAACATGAACCAACCGATTTATTTACCAGTCTTTTTTCCAAATCATTCAAGTAAAGGGTGACTAGATCCTCCATACTCCAGATGTACATAAGACAACTTAGATTTTATCTTCAAAGAACCAAGTTTTTCAGGAAAGACTCACAGCTCTTCGACTCCTTTGCAGGCAACAAATTGGATCTGTGGGTGTCCAGAGTCACCCTGTCTAGGTGGCTTTCTGATTGCATTTCTCATGTTTACTTAATTCACAATCACTCTTTACCATGGAAACCCAAGGCTTATTCCACCAGATTTGTTGCCACTTCAGCAGCCTTCTATAGAAATTCCTCAGTTGACAAGATTTGTGCAGTGGCAACATGGTCTACTATGCATACTTTTGTAAAGCACTACAAATTAGATACTATATTGAGGTCTAGGGTTTCCTTTGCAGCTACTATACTCATGGGTCTTCTATCATGATGCCTGCCACTATCTTGTAGCTTGAAATTCTAATCCATACGTCAGACCAGGAAGGAGGAAATGATATGTAGCTATGTACTTACCATAATGGATCTTTCCATTCAAATCCATCAGATACAACAACGCTCCTTCTGTTCCCCCAACCAAATTGTCACCTTGTAAAACCAGAAACATGTTTCCATTTTTAATTGCATTGCCTTGAATTCTTGTTCACTATTTGGTACCAAACTCGATCTGATATACATATATATATATATACACACACACACACACACACACATATATATATATATATATATATATATATATATATATATATATATATATATATACACACACACACTAAGTCATTATGGGAATATAAATTTTGATAGGGCTAGAAGCTGGAGCACTAATTCTGATGGGTTAGATCCATAAGGTAGCTTAGGGATCCATAGATTGTATTAGCTAGATGTGAAAGAAAGGATCCAGTGTTGTGTACATATCCGCCTTTTCCCTCTTTAAGAATAAGACCCAAGCTATTTCTATTATTCTTATCACTGTTAACATAACCATACATTTTTTAATATCAGTGTTACTGATTAAAGATTCCTCATAAGTCACTTCTGCTTTCCTAATTGATCATTTAAAATTTTTACCAACTCTATCAAACATTGTTTAAATGAACGTGCATCATATATTTTTAAATAAATTATACTTTCCCTTCCACCATAGCAGGAATCCATTCTTCAGACCAAATGGGCTAACTCTTTTATATGTATCCAATGACTGCAAACAGTTATTTTCACTTATCAATCCAAAGCCAGGCTATGGCTGTATACTGTGACCCAATTTAAGTCATGTATCTCATTAATAAGTTTATAATTGTAAAGTTCTATACAGTCATACATTGATGCAACAATTTTCTGAGAATTTACATAACTATCTTTGGAAAATTTGAAAACTGAATGATCTGAATTTCTTAAAGAATCAACAGATGAAATGTTATAAATTCTGCTTCAAAGGTTAGCAAACAACAAATCAAGTATATTATTGTTTCTAGTTGGAAAATCGGTCATGTGTTTTTGCGTTTCTGGATATAACAAGATCATGAAGTTATTGTTTAGCTGGATTATTACAAACCTCATAAACCCAGTTTTGTTTGTGTCTGTCGGCTTTTCCCGGTTAGGGTCGCCACAGCGGAACTCCGGTCCGCTAATGATTGGCAGTAGATTTTTTGCGTGTCGAGTTTGCCAGCCCTGATGCGCAACCTTCAATGAAGGTATACCCATTCACTTATGTCTCCAAACAGAAGACGCTCTAGCTGAGAATCGAACGGCACAACGTCTTGCTGTGAGGCGACAACGCTACCGCAGCACCACAACCACAGTCTCATAAACCCAGTTAATATTAGGAAAATGAAAATTTCCCAGTATAATTAAGTTATCTGATTCCTATTTTTCAGCTACAAATTCAATATAACATGATTGTTGTTCAAGATTTATTTTTGGGCTACTGTAAACTACTAATTAAATGCAAGCTAGTATTTCCAAAAAAATGGTATTTCTAATGCAAGTGTTTCCATGTGAGTATTTACCCACAGTAATCTGGCTGGAATAGTTCCATGCACAAACATAACAACTCACTGTCTAATGACTTGCAATCAAATCTTTGAAATCCAGAATTAAGTATACTGTCTCCCTGCCATGCTTTATGCCAGTTCTTACAGGGTAGGGACTCTGAAGACTGCTTTCTTGTCTACAGCAAACATTTACATGGGAATTGTCAATGTGAAATGTAACTATCTTCAGATACTAGATACCCTCTCACAAAAGTGTTTTAGGTTCAGCCATCTTAGCATCACTTTTAATTTTCAACTCTGCTACCCTCACAGTATTTATTTAAATGTTTAACCCCAGTGTTTGGACACCCTCAGAAGATAAAACATTACTATTTTCCCCTATCTGGGGGATTGTTTGAAATTAGTGAAGAAAAGAGATCTGCCCATTCATCTCACATAGACAGTTATACTTCTCCAGGTTATGGGGGTAATAAACTGTTAAAGTCTTTTCTGATCTTTTCAGCATCCACAGTTTTTCTAGGGGAAGTTGTACATTCATTGCAAATAAAAGTTTTCCCACTGAGGATAACCAAACAGAGATTCAAATGGTGCTGACAAAATTTTCTCAGCAACAAGCCATTGCAGCAGGACATTTTCTGACAGCTTAGACTTGGTGGCATTGCAGAAAACTATGGAAGCAAAGGTTCATATGTTAAGTACTAGGCAAACAGTCTGCAGATCATTACAAGCTTAAAAAAAAAAGAAATAAATCAAAAGTTCCCTCCAACCTCAAGGAAGGAAAGGCAGGAGAATTTGAGATTGCCCATCCAGCTATCTAGGTTTACTTTGGGAAGGGTGCTAATCTGTTTGGTATGTAGTAGAAGTGTGTTCCAGATTTGAGGGCTACATTGGGATAGGAGTCTGTCACACCAACATATATTATTTATTTGTTGTTAAATGTTTAGTTCCTTTAACCGGGTATTTGAGGTTACATTCATTCTGTGAAGAAATAGGAGGTTGGAGAGGGTTGGATCTTTCATGGCTAGAATGGCCAGACAGCTCTCTATGAAGGAATCTATAAGTGAATGAGTACATAAAGAGGTCCACCAGTCTGTCCTAATAACTACGATTTTTGAGGCCACTGATCTTTTTATTTATAAATCTCTGCAGTCTCTCAAGCTGAGTGATATGTTTAGACAAATACATGCCAAAAGGTATATTTTCTATTCAATAATGGGTTTGATAAGATGTGAGAAAAGGGAAATCAAGACTACTTAGTATCTAATGCAAATGTCATTGAAAATTGGATACATTAGATAGAAGGCTTTCAGAACTGATGTGGAGATATGATTGTAATTCTATAAGGGATTATCAACAGGAGTGTCTAGATCCCTTATGACAGTGTCTAATTGTCGGGATGTGTCACCTGTATGGTATGTGAAAATGTTTTGCTTATCAAAATGAACTTTGCTACATTTTTTTCACATTTAATATGGGACCATTGTTCTTACTTTAATTTTTAACATAATCTAACCCATATTGGGACAGTTGTGATTCAGTGGAAGATGGAATAACACCACGTAATTTACAGTTGTCTGCAAGTTTAGAATAACTGTTAGAAAAATATGTATTAACATATGTGTGCAATGCTTATTTTAATAAGGGAAGATTAACATGTTTTTATTCTATATGCAGCATTAGTTTTATTTGAAACTGAAAATATGCTTTTCTGAAATTGTGCTTTCTGACACTGCAAGATGCACTCTGACCTAGTTTGCTAGCTCAGCAAAATACATGTTTATGCCTTGGAAATGTACTGGAAAGCAGGTGATTTTCTGCTTGGTCAGGAAATTAAAAGGAGAATAATAATAATTTCTGTAGATCCATTCATTATAGACAATAAGCTCTGTACGTGTTGATGAAAAAGTGCACAAGCTGCAAGATAGTTAGATATAATGAACAATAAACTGCTTCAGAAATCTATGCTTGCATTGTGCTTAAATTAGCCATAGTACCTAGACTTGTAACATCACATAGCAAGAAAGTTATAATTGACCAGTGGTCACCAAGGCCATCCTGTTTACTGAAAAATCTTTTTTAAACTATGAAGAGTCAGCTAGAAACGTGAGAAATATCTGTAAAATAACAGAATTATGAACTGGTGATCTGCTACGTCAGTCGTAGTGGGCAATGTCTTGAAAGAAAGGTATAATAGCTGTGACACTTCCTGATTTAGTCAGACAAACTCTGTAACTGTATTTTTTGTCTCCTTGCGCAAGAATAAAGATACCTGAACTGAACCTTATGCTTTTGGTCTTTTTAAAGTATTTTTCTCTAACATTTTTTGGTCCTTTGGAGCCGGAAACCCTCGTTTAGCCTGGGATCAGATGGGCCAGGTGGCATGAAACTGTGCAGGGAAGATACCACACCGGATCTTCTTCATTGAAAGACCTCCGACTAAATTGTTGTGCAAAAGAGGCCAGCCACTTTTCTGATCTACGACTGAAGGCGGGTTCCATTTGAACAATGAGTGACCAATCGCTGAGGTTCAGGTAAGGTGAATCTACTTTTTTTTCTGTTTTAGATCAGGGACTTGATTGTATTTGTTCTGTGAGAATTTTTAATTCAGGGACAGAAATATTGCTATCTTGTCATAGATCAGGGAAACAGAATAAGTAGGCAGGTAGTCTGAAGAGACTGTAAACACTTGGTGGTACCACATTAAAAACAAAAGGGTTACGTAACATTTAAAAAGTTAAAAACAAAATGGGTAATACGTGCACAGAAACGAAAATACCCCAAAGCCCACCGTTAACCGAAGACGCAAAATATATGGAATCACAGCACGCCGATAACGTTAAATATTATACTAACTGGGTTAATAAATATGAATTTGATGGGAAACTAGAAAGATCCTCGCTATCAAACTTATTAGACAGTTAAAAAACGATTCTAAAGGTCGGGTTAAAGAACAGCATAAATTAGGAGTTCCTCAGGCACACAGGTGGATTGACGAAGCAAACCAAAGAGAACAAAAGAATAAAAATTCAAAAGCAATGTTTCTAGACAAAGAGGATAATAACTTGGTTATAGCATCGGCCCCTCTGCCCACTCCGGTTTCGGTTCCCTTACCAGTTCCCTTACCGGAATATGAAGCAAAAGAACAAACTGACCCATCTCCATGATATCCAGTTGTTCCTATAAAACCACTACCGTTTGTCAGAGATCCTATTGAGACTAGGTCTCGAACACGTAATTTAAAAGGGGATATTGAATTATATCAAATGAATGGAAATTCACGAGCTATGAGTGAAGAAGAGATATGCCCACTCATAGAAGTACCAAATCCTCAGGCAGGACAAGAAGGGCAGAACCCAACTCTCTTAGTATACAGACTGTGGACACTGGAAGACATCCGGAAAGCCACAGAGGGAATTCCCCATCCAAAACTTAATTTTAGGAAAATTCTTAGAAGACTTACAGGGCATGAGATTTAAGTTATCACTTAAACGGAGAGGAAGTAGAAAAAGTAGTCAGACAAATAGTAGGTCCAGATTGGCACATGATCAGTGGCAACTGGAATCCCCGTGATGCTGCACTTAGACCCCTCCCACATAGCAGCGCAGAAATAGACAACAGAGTGAAAGGCCTGACAGACCGAATTTCTGAGAAATAGAAGCCTAGGACAGACTGGACTTGCATTAATCAATGCATCCAACAAGAAAGTGAAACTGTTGATAGATATTTTTCCAGATTATTGGAATGTTTTAACAATCACTGTGGAATGCAAGTGCCTGAAGATCAGACACAAGATTCCCCATATGAGCAGCAGTTAAAGAATGCATTTTTGAAAGGCAGTATTGCACCCATAAGTAGTTTCATTACTAAACATATGGTAGACCATCGTACAAGCAGATTACAATCACTGCTTGAATATGCTAGACATGCCGAAAGGCATTTTAACAACAAAAAGAAAAAGAAAGCCCAAGTATTTGCTGTAGAAGATGGAGAAGTTTATTTAGTACAGTCTGGACAAAAGGGCAAAAAGAATGCCCAGGGAAATAAACTATCTGATCAGCGATCAGAGGACTTTGAAGGGAGAAAGAAAAGAGGTGAGTGCTTCAAATGCGGGAAAAAAGGACACATGGCAAGGGAATTGCAGGAAAAATAAGAAGGCAGCAGTGGAAGACAAAAACGATGAGGGTGAGGACTGACTATATGAAAGTCAGGAATCACTAGATAGGAATAATAGAGAAAAGACAAATGACAATGTGATAGAAGGAGCAGAGAATGTGATAATAGAGGAAGTGCAGGAAGCTACCGATAGTGAAGAAAACAAAATATTAGACCAAGCCTTACTGAGCTTAGAGCTCTATTTGGCTGACACAAAACCAGAAGTGACACTCCTGGTAGAAGGGAGGGAAGTCAAATTTTTGTGCGATTCAGGGGCATCACGAACCCTGGTACACCCCTCCAAACTACCAGAAAATTCAGAATCACATGACTTTATACTAGTAAAAGCAGCTAATGGACAGCTGTATCGGGAGCCTCTCTCCCATAACATTATAATAACAGATCCTGTTTCAGGATTAACCCAGAAAAGCAAAATTGTTGTTTCTGCAAAATGCCCAGTGAACCTTTTGGGCAGAGATCTTATGCAACTATTAGGCATAGCAGTAGTTCCAACTATGCAGGGTATGGAAGCACAACGACAGACTAATACTTTTGCAGTGCAAACGGAAGGTGAGATATTTTACTGGTACAGCCAGGACTTAGTTACAACTGGCCCTGGAGCAGTAACTAAAGAGTTAATGAATGTAGCTATCAGTAAGTTCCCCTCCCTTTGCATTAACATACAACACCTGTTGCACTGTACTCTGTATTATTGTAATACACCAGGACCTGACAAAGAATATGAACAAGAATTGTTTAAAAATCATGCAAACATATTAGTACTGTGTAATTTGTACTGGGACACGAAAGGGAACAGTGTAGTTAGCTGTTCATTACCCCAGGAGTTCTTTTCGCTTTACAAATCAAATCTAATACCACATGTTAGTTTAACTAAAGAGGAAGATTTAAAATGGATAGACTTAGGAGAAAAAGTTACAAAATGGGAAAAACAGACAGAATCAGAACTGTCAGAACAGGGAATACAAAGACAGAAACTGAACTGGATAACGCAAACACATCCAGCTGTACACCTGCAGTCCAGCAAAGACAGCTGAGAAGCCCTCTTATTAGAAGAGGAAGAAAAAGCTTTGTTAGACATACCAGAAACTCGCTGGTCAACAGGAAAATCAGACGTAGGACTTATTCGCACAGCAGGACCAGTTACTATCATGCCAAAGTCAGCATTCAGACCACAAAAGAGACAGTACCCCTTGAGAAAAGATGCAGAGGCAGGTATTAAACCTATCATAGCAGCTTTGCTTAAGAAGGGAATACTGGTGGAATCTCCCGATTCGCCATGTAACACACCCTTATTCCCAGTTAGAAAAGCAAACAGAGAATGGCGTATGGTCCAAGATTTACAAGCTGTAAATGACACAGTAATACCAAGAGCACCTACGGTGCCAGATCCACATACCTTGTTGAATGATTTAAAACCTCAACAGAAGTACTTTTCTGTGGTAGATATCAGCAATGCATTCTTTTTGATACCTACACACCCTGACAGCCAGTATTGGTTTTCATTTACATTTCAGGGGAAACGGTATACATATACGCGACTACCACAGGGTTATAGTGAAAATCCAACAATATTCTCACAAGAGATGGCAAGTAATTTAGCAGGATTTATCCCACCGAGAGGTAGTCAAATTTTACTTTATGTTGATGACATCCTGCTGGCCGCCCCTACCCAGCAAGATTGTAGGGAAGATACAATAGCATTATTAAAATTCCTATCAGTTGAAGGACACAAAGTAAGCAAAAATAAATTGCAGCTTTGGAGAAAACAAGTGAAATACCTTGGATATGTAATATCCAAAGATGGCAGAACATTAGATGAGGACAGAAAAGTAGCGATCTTACAAGCACCAAAACCCACAACCAAGAAGGAAATGATGTCCTTCCTGGGTACGACTAATTTTTGTCGGAGTTGGATCCCAAACTATGCTTTGGAATCTGCACCTTTAACCGACCTGATTTTTAAGAAGCCCATAACAGCACAAGATTTACTACAATGGACACCAGAAGCAGAATTAACTTTCTGCAAGCTAAAACAATTGATAGCATCATCATTAGTTTTAGGATTACCAAATTATCACAAACGTTTTTACCAAACTGTAGATTGCAAGCAAGGTTATATGACATCAGTATTGACTCAACAGCATGAGGACAAACAACGCCCCATTGCTTATTATTCATCACAACTGGACCCAGTGGCGCGGTCTCTACCCCACTGTGTACAAGCAGTAGTTGCAGCTGCAATGGCAGTGCAGGCTTCAGCCTCAGTAGTGTTATTCCACCCTCTCACATTGAGAGTGCCTCATGCAGTCGCAATCATTTTACTGCAAGAAAAAATAGCATATCTTTACCCTGCTAGGCATCTTTCTTGTATGACTATATTGCTGAGCCAACCTCACATGACAATTGAACGATGTACTACTTTGAATCCGTCTACCTTGCTCCCAACTCCTGTGGATGGCACACCCCATAACTGCCTGCAGGTAATTGAGCAAAAGACACTGCCTAGAAAAGACCTCACGGATGTTCCCTTGGATGATGCCGAGGTGGCATATTACGTGGATGGCTCATGCAAAAGGAGTCGTACAGAACAGAACCTAACAGGTTATGCAGTAGTTTCTGATACTGAGATTGTAGAAGCGAAACCTCTACCACATAACTTATCTGCACAAGCAGCAGCGTTGATTGCCTTGACACGGGCATGTACCTTAGCAAAGGGTAAAAGCGTAAACATTTTTACAGACAGCCAGTATGCTTTTTCTACTGTACATGTTTTTGCACAACAGTGGAAAAATCGAGGAATGGTGACATCTACTGGCAAACCGATTAACCATGCACAGTTTATTTTAGATTTGTTAGATTCTGTTCAGTTGCTTCAGAAAGTAGCTATTTGTAAATGCATAGCTCATACAAAACAACAAGATAGGATTTCAAAAGGCAATGTGAGAGCTGACACAGCTGCAAAGCAAGCAGCCTCAGAAGCATTTCTTTTGAACGAGGAATTACAACCTTCTGAGATTTTAGATTTAGAAATGTTGAAAACAATGCAGACACTTACTACACAGGCTGAGAAACAAAAATGGAAAAAACGAGGAGCAATTCTCAAGGAAGAGCTGTACATCTCCAAAGAGGGAAAACCAATATTACCGTCTAATTTATTTAGATATGCAGCTTTGTTGAGCCATGGGCAGAGCCATGCCTCAACAGGGGGGATGGTACAGTTAGTGAATCGGGTGTTCGCTACGTATGGGTTTTCAAACTACACTAAAAAATTTTGTCTGTCATGTTACACTTGTAATAAACATCATGCACAAGGGGCATTAAAGCCCAAGCAAGGGAGTTTCCCTACACCACCGTATCCGTTTCATACCATCTGTATGGATTTCATAGAATTGAACAAATGTGAAAACAAAAAGTACTGCCTTGTCATTGTGGATATGTTCTCCAAATGAGTGGAGGCCCTTCCAACTAGTAAACCAGATGCAGCCACTGTTGCAAAGACCCTAGTTAAAGAGATTATTCCTAGATTTGGCATACCGGAAAGGATCTACAGTGAAAATGGTACACATTTTGTTAACCAAACTATACAACAGCTAAGTCAGTATTTTGGGATTTCTTTAAAACATCACTGTGCATATCACCCTCAATCTGCAGGGTTGGTAGAAAGGCACAATGGAGTTTTAAAGAATAAGCTTAAGAAGGTTATAGCAGAAACACAGAAGAATTGGGTGTACTGTCTGCCCCTGGCACTGCTGAGCATGAGAACTGTTCAGAATGCAAAAGGATTGACACCTTTCAAAAAGATTTTCAGAAGAGCTTATTATATACCTCAGTGGAAACCTCTCATGCCTGCAGACCAGGAAGCAGATTGGACACTTGCAGATTACATGAGGAATATGCTAAATAACAAACATCTTTTACAGTTTAATTCTGTTTCAGATAAAGACCAAACTAACCCCTCTGAAGTAGCAGTAGCCCCAGGCACTTGGGTCTGGGTGAAGACAATCAAAAAGAAGAATTGGACGACACCAAAGTGGGAAGGTCCATATCAAGTACTGCTGAGCACACCCACAGCAGTCAAGATTGCGGAACGTTCATCTTGGATTCATTTGACACACTGTAAACTAGTCAAAAACTTTGAACTTGATGAAACTCTTGCTAACACACAGCAGCAATAAAATGACGACAAGACCTAGAGACAATAGGAATACTGAACGATTTCAGCAGTATATTCAGCAGTGTTGCATAATCATCTTAATAACTGCATTAGTGACGATGTTCTTTTTGCTGTGGCCTTTCTTTTCTTCAGCCACACCAGCTAGACTGAACAAACGTGATTCAACACTCATAGACTGGCATCCGAACTTTAACACTTACCAAGCTATCAAATATGTGTATGCTGAGACTTTTAATATTTCAAATTGTTGGATTTTCACAGCTATACCAACAGCATACGGGGAATTATTGATGGCTGCTGTCCCCCTAGGGGTCAATGAGACCTGGGAAAACTTGATTTTTGAGACTACACTTGTGAAATCTAGAGACAAAATTGCATTATTTCTGCCTGTTACACAAACAGGAATTGTATGCTTTTTTAAGAATGACACTATTCAAGTAGGTTGGAGTAGATGTAATGTGACTGTTTCTTATAAATGTTATATTAAACCTAAAAATGCTAAAAATACAGAAACAATTTGTGATGCAGATTATGACTCATACTTTGAGTCCTTGCATAAAACTGTCAGTGATATACAACATAATCCTGTTCTTTTAAAGCAACTGTCTATTATAGATAAGAAAATGTTTCATGCAGTGAAGGTGTATATCAATACTAAGGTAGAAAACTGTTATTTCATATGTGGGAAAAAGGCATACAAATGGTTGCCTGAGAATTGGTGCGGCAGTTGTTTTTTTGGGTTACCTGGTCCCGGCCATACGACACACTACAGCTTTGCCTCATGGGAGAATTCGAAATGTCAGAGATGTCACAAAGGAACCTGAAAATCCAATCAAGAAACCTGGGAATCCAGTGGGACAGATCGTAGCAGGCTGGAGGAACCATAACTCCTTGAAAGACAAAAGTAAACTAGCACACATGGACTTGAGTGACACTATCATATCCTGGGCTGGCATAGCCCCTGCATATGGTGCAGTTAAATCAATTTGGGAACTGAGAAAGCTATCCAAACTTCTCGAGGTCATGAGCAATGCAACTTTTTCTGCTCTTGAATTAATGACTGATGAACTGAATGCAATGAGAACTGTGGTGCTTCAAAACCGCATGGCTCTTGACTTCACCCTAGCGGTGAGAGGTGGTACTTGCACTTTAATCAAAGACTAGTGCTGTTCCTTCATTCCCGACAATAAGCACGAAATTAATGACCATTTGGAAGTGATCCAACAAGTGTCAGACATGACCAGGCCAGGCCCAAACCCACTGACGGACTTTTTTCAGAATTTGTTTGGGGGTGGGGTTCCATCCTAATGAACATCCTGTTTGCCATTTGTGTGGGATTACTATTGTTAGGAGCATGCATTTGCTGTGGAATTCCCTGCATGAAAAAATTAATCAAAGATTTTATAGACATGTCAGTTTCTGAGACTTTGTATCAAAGTACTGAAATTGAAGAACTGTTGAAAAAGGAAACACTTTCATAAGTTTAAACTGAATGACTCTCTTAGCTGCAAATCCTCAAAGGAAGAGGTTAGGAGAAGAACCAAACTGTTTATGCTTTTGAAATAGAATAAAAAGTATTAACAGGGGGGAAATGTTAGAAAAATATGTATTAACATATGTGTGCAATGCTTATTTTAATAAGGGAAGATTAAGACGTTTTTATTCTATATGCAGCATTAGTTTTATTCAAAACTGAAAATATGCTTTTCTGAAATTGTGCTTTCTGACACTGCAAGATGCACTCTGACCTAGTTTGCTAGCTCAGCAAAATACATGTTTATGCCTTGGAAATGTACTGGAAAGCAGGTGATTTTCTGCTTGGTCAGGAAATTAAAAGGAGAATAATAATAATTTCTGTAGATCCATTCATTATAGACAATAAGCTCTGTTCGTGTTGATGAAAAAGTGCACAAGCTGCAAGATAGTTAGATATAATGAACAATAAACTGCTTCAGAAATCTATACTTGCATTGTGCTTAAATTAGCCATAGTACTTAGACTTGTAACATCACATAGCAAGAAAGTTATAATTGACCAGTGGTCACCAAGGCCATCCTGTTTACTGAAAAATCTTTTTTAAACTTTGAAGAGTCAGCTAGAAATGTGAGAAATATCTGTAAAATAACAGAATTATGAACTGGTGATCTGCTACGTCAGTCGTAGTGGGCAATGTCTTGAAAGAAAGGTATAATAACTGTGACACTTTCTGATTTAGTCAGACAAACTCTGTAACTGCATTTTTTGTCTCCTTGCGCAAGAATAAAGATACCTGAACTGAACCTTATGCTTTTGGTCTTTTTAAAGTATTTTTCTCTAACAATAACCATTGGCCAGGAGTGTTAGCCAAAGGTTTGAGAAACAGATGCCATATAGGAGAGGGCCCAACACTGAGCCCTATGGCATGCCATTGGTAACTTTTTTGCTTTCAGAAGTGGCATCTGCTATGCTAACCACATAGGTTCTGTCAATCAGTTAGTTATCCACTGCACAACAAAAAGAGTTATATTCAGATTTACAACTCTGTCAATAATGCCTGCATGGGGAATAGTGTCATAGGCCATGGCCAAGTTCAGATATGCTGTATGCACTGTATACCCTCTATCCACTGCTTTGGTTACTTTACTTTTTTAAAAGAAATGAATGAGGTTAAAGAGACAAAGACAAATTGATGAAGGTCTATCGTTAAGAGATTTTCAATGTTCAAATTAATGAAGTCTGAAATAATACAAATAGCTTTAATACAAGGCTAGTGAGACTAATAGGTCTAAGGTTACCAGGGTCCATGATTGTGCCACCCTTGTGCAATCTATTACAGTGGCTGTTTTCCAGGCTTTAGGAATGTAATCGATGCAGAGACTTTGATTAAAGAGGTTAATTAGGGATTCAGATAGACCATATTTGGCACTGATAATCAGGTAACCTGGTATATTATCATGGCACATGGATGATGTATTTTTAGCTCTGGAAAGGGCTGACAGAACTCATTCCATAGTAATTAAAATAGGTAGCCTGTATTGTGGAATATGTGGATTAGCTATAACTGTGGGTGGAGTAGAATTTGCAATAAATTTTTCAGCTAAGATATTAGAGTTTCCTTGTATGGACGTGCTCTGAGTGCAGATATTCTTTGGGCGTGATCATTCCTATTCCTTAGTACACAAAAAAGAATTCCTGTGGGGACTGATATTTCAGACTTATCTGTTAGAATGGCACCACTTCCAAATCCTAAATCCAGTATGCAACAAAATAATCTTTGGATTATGCTTGGAGAACCCATTTTAACAACCTGTCAATACAGAGCAACTGGTCTCAGCAAGACATATGTCATTACATCACCATAAAGGAGATGAAAGTAGTTTACAGAGTCCTGAAATATCTGTCGGTAATTTCCAGCCCATATGCCTCCAGATTAAGACAGATTATATTACAGCAGTATGGTACTTAGTTAAACAATGAGGAGCAACGTAATTCTAACTCTGAAAGAGACACTGTATTTTGAAAAAGACATTGCAACTATGTATTTTGGGTCTATAGTATCTGGTAGTTAATGTACTTCTGCAGTGGAGCAGCGGTAGTGTTGTTGCCTCACAGCAAGATGTTCTCCCATTTGATTCTCGACTGGAGTGCGGGGAGTGCCTTCTGTGTGGAGTCTGCATGTCCTCCCCGCGGTTGGGTGGGCACTCGAAAGACATGTGTAAATGGGCGTGCCTTCGTTGAAGGTTGAATGTCGAGCTGGCACCTCGGTGTTCGTGAAAATCTACTGCCAATCATTAGCAGACCGGAGTTCCGCTGTTGCGACCGCTAACCGGGAAAAGCCGAAAGACAACAACAACAGTATCTAGTTGTTAATGCCCTCATCAGGGAAATAAACTTGGTACACAAATGGATTCATGCATATCTGAAAGCATTATAAAGATGTAGGTTTTTTTTTTTTTGCTTCTGAGGAAGAGTCATACTTGAAAGCTTGTGCATGTATACCATAGATCTCAACCTCTTACCACAAGAAATCTGGACAAAGCCAAAAATAATGGGAGGACAAAGCCCTCAAAATAGTGATACATTTTAAATATTGCTCTTATAAATTTAGAAAGTTGCTAGAATAAAAGATCTTGTGTTACCATGCATTTTCTGAAGGATATGAAGTTTGAAACTCAAATGCCTGTCATTATTTAGTGAATTTAATCCTCGCTAATTTGCCACAAAAATCAAGAAAATCACAAATGTTATGAGGTACAGACCAAAAATATGAGGCAAAAATCTGAACAGTTGAGAAGTATGATGTATAATATATGTTTTAACATTTTATATCAAAGCACAGTGCTTTGAAGGTCCCTATGGACTTTTTTCTTTTGCCGCTTTATGTTTGGTTGAGCTTAACTTTCATTGTACCTACACTGATTTCTTGGCATTTTAATTATAAATTATGTAGAACCTTCCACAACTTGACCTGTTTACTACAAATCACAGCAGTTAGGTTAAAATATTTGTCCTGCCATTTCTTACTACACAGTTTGGAAGATAGATGCTTTCTTCTATAAATGCACTCAGATCTTATTGAGTACTTTTTCCACCTTTTTCATCTGTTTAGAATGAATCTCTGAAGTCAAAACAATAAAACATTGTCTAATTCTGATAGTTACCATTTAACCAAGGCTATCATGGTTTTCTCTGCTAATGAACCTGATCACTATCTCACTTTGGCCAATAACCCCACATAAGTCCTTACTTACACAGAAGTAAGGCAAATGACTGCATCCAAGCCTTTAAACCTGGAATCTGTCAGGCCAGAGGATAGAATCTTTCTAACAGTAGTTTCTTTTCTACTCTGGTTTTAAATATCTTGAGGCCAAGAGGCATCATATAAGAAGATTCATATTGTGAAATGAAATAGGTTTATTTCTTGAATTTTGTCACAAGGTCTGGATCCTTTACATTGTCCCCTCACACAGTTTTTAGACTACTTAAATAATTGATTTAATTTTAACTTAGCTTATTAACTGATTAGCATTCATGTCACAACAATATTCCCTTACATGCCCGCTTTTCTGTAAATTACAACACAACCATCTGTAAAGCCCTTCCTTAACTCATTAACACCTATGTGATGTGGAATGTCACACCTTTAGTAGCCTAGTCACATTTTTATATTCCAATGCGTATTCTGGGAAATCAACTTAAAAACAAAACACAAAGAAATGCAAATATTTTGTGAGCAATAAAAACTATTAAAATGGTACAAGCAACTATGTTATTAGTAAAAAGTCTTTGTTGCATTGATAACCAACAAAGTCACAGTATTTTCATAAATGCTATAATATGTTATTATGAACACAAAATGTTTCACAAACAAATTGTCATATCTTGGAAACTGTATAACCTAGATGTATTTTGTCAACTTAATTTTGTTGGTGGAACATAAGCTTTCACATGACAGCAAAAGTTCCTTTCTATGTACATGCTTACTAAGATATTTACAGAAATATGAGGAATTGTTTATTTGTATAATTAACTGTATACATAACTCTGAATATCGTTCAAGATGTGCAACTTAAAGTGCAAATGTCAACGACAGTTTTCTTAAGCATCATCTATGGTTTCACCAGATCATAGAAGATTACTAGGCTATAGACCCAGAGGACATTTCAAGCCTAGCCATTTCATCCCAATGTAATGCCATAGATATGTTAGTTAATACACAAGATTGCTTTTAGCAATGACTGTGCATGTCCATGTGGGTTGTGGGTGCTATTCCCAGTAAGAATTTATGGTGTCCATCCACACTTCCAGGTTCCTTTTGAACAGTGTCATACAGATGTTCTGGTTTACATGAAGAGGTAGCCTATTCTAAAGACGCAGTAGTCGCTGGGAGAAAAATATGTCCCTCCAGCATGTCTTATTTAAGTTGCAGGCCATATTTAGGTCCCTGGAATGGGTGGCCCTAGTCCCGTTTGATTTACAGATATGCAGCAATTTCATTAGGTTTGGGTCTGAGATTGCTGTGTAAGCCATGTACAAGTCTCCCCTAAGAAGTCTACATGATACAGAGTAAAGTGACAGGGACTTTAGTTGGTCTGTTTATGGCACATGCTGGAGTCCCTTGATCTTCTTTGTTAGAAACCTCTAAGGTCTCTCCAAATGCTGCAGGTGCTTTGTATGGTACATGCCAAATGGGGCATTATATTCAATTATGGGCTAGATTAGTGCCGAGTATAGAGGGATTATAACCTCTTTTGCTATTGAGGTGATGCCTTTACTAATCAAGTGTGCTACAGAGAAAGCCTTCCTTACTACAGTAGACACATGGTGGTTGAAGTTAAAGTTGCGGTTAACTTGTGAACCTAAGACCCTTCCCACTTCATGGGTACTTAGGGTATTGTTGTTGATTTGATAGTGTGAAGGGGCATTGTTTGTGCTGAAGGGAATGATGATGGATTTTTTGTATTCACTTTGAGACCGTGACTAAGACACCAGTCATTGGTCTGCATAAAACCCTCCTGAAGTATACTGACATAATTTAGGGATACAGTAATTGCACCCAGTTTGCAGATGTCTGCAAACTTAGTCAGCCACAACCCCTAAGTTTTGACCTGAACGTCTGAGAAGTATATACCAAAAAGTAGGGGGCCCAGCACTGACCTGTGTGGCACCCTGCTGGTAACAGGTATGCTGGTTGATGTGGAGTCATCCCCTTTGATAGTGTGTGTCTGGTTTGTGAGCCAATTAGCAACCATGCAATAGTTTGTAAGTCACCCAGTTTTAGAAATATTAAGTAACACCCACCAACCACAACTGATATTTGCATCACCTCATCAGCCTAACCCAATATGGTGACATCCACCCTAATCCTGGACCCTCACAGAACTATACCTCCCCTTCAACCTCCCCTCTCAAAGCATATGATGCTAGTTACCTTAAATATGCACAGCATTAGTAATAAAATAACCAAATTTCATTTCTGGCTAAAGCAATACTCCACAGATATACTAGCTATTACTGAAACATGGTTATAACTACACACACAAGACACAGAAATTCTGCCATCACGTTTTAACATACTAAGAAATGATAGAATCAATAAAAAAAAACAGGAGTAGCATTAATTTATTCTAACACATATACAATATTACCTCTCTCTAAACAACTCCCACATTTGGTAATGCTGAAATTCTTATAGCATCATTGAAAATGAACAACACCAAACAAATCTGTATTGCAGTAGTTTACATACCCTCTGGCCAAAACATTCATATACTGGAAGACATTCTCTCTTGGATATCTGAAAATATCTCCAATGAAATGGTCATAATGGGAAATGTCAATATCAGTTGGCAGACCCTATCCACTGACTCGCCAACAAATATTAATAATCTCAACGGCTTCACTCAACTTCTCACCACTCCCACTTGAATAGAAAACAACATCAGCCTGAGTTCCACCCTAGACTGGATTCTTGTCTCTAACTCCTTTAAATACTCCAATGCCAATGCACTTCCCAATGTCTTTAGCGATCACCTGCCCACATATACTTATAGAAACACCCTCCAAATACCCAAAACCCACACCTACAAAACATCGAGAAACCTAACTAACATTAGTCAAAATCTTTTTAGTACTATATTTAAATCTTTTATCTGGTCAGTATTAAAAACTCTACCTCTCAGTAACGTTGTCAACTATTTCAATAAACTATTCTTAGACACCCTCACCAACTTAGTTTCTCTCAGAACAAAAAGAACTAAGACTAACCACGCACTATGGCTAACAAAAGATACTAAACAAATACTACAAATCAGAGATAGAGCATGAAAAGAATGGCAAGAGAATAAAAATGATGCAAATCTCCAAACCTACAAACAACTATGAAATAAAGCAAAAAAAAAAAAAAATCAGTCATTGCTGATAAAAAAGAATATTTTTCACAACAATTAGCCAACCATAAAAACAACCCAAAAAACTTCTGGAGAACCACCCCACCATTTTTTACCCCTGGGTCCACCCAAATCCCATCCTCAAACATAGATAAGACACCAGCTGAAGTGGCTGCTATGTTCAGTACTCAATTTATTTCCAGTATAATCAAATTAGTTATAGGCTCTAACTCTAGCACAAATTCTAACTCCACTAATAATCCTAACCCCCTCACAAACAACCAGTAAAAACAATACAACCATCTCTCTCCATTACCAAAATACACCAACACCTAATACTCAAACCCCTTCTTTCTGTCTGCAACCTGTGTCTACTACACTGATTCATAAACTTCTTCTCAGACTAAAACCTTGTTCCTCTTCCTCTGACAAACTGCCAGCAGAATACTTAAAACTTGCTGCTGAATCAATTGCTTATTTGTCAGCATTTTTATTAATTGATCCATTATGGAATCACAAGTCTGTAACCTTTGGAAGAAATCTTTCATATCCTGTCTGCACAAAGGAGGTAAATTCAATGAACCTACAAACTATAGACCCATCTCTATTCTATCCCCTCTATCCAAAGTAGTAGAAAAGTGTATTCACATACAATTACTAAACCACCTTATCCATAGCAATCTTCTCACACCCACTCAACATGTATTTAGGCCAACACACAGTATAACAGCTCTTGTATCCTTCAGTAACATAGTTAATAAAGCCAGAGAATCTGTCCAATTCACCTCTGTAATACTACTAGATCTCTCAAAGGCCTTTGACACAGTATCACATGGCAAACTACTTCAGCAACTCTCATTGTTTGGGTTGTTCACAATCCACCCAATTATGGTTTAACAGCCACCTAACCAATAGACAACAACGTGTAAAGTGGCAAGATTGCCTATCACAATATCAGACTAACAAAAGAGGAATCCCTAAAGGGTCCATTCTTGGACCCCTCCTCTTCAATATTCTCATAAATAATCTACACACTGCCACTTTTCAAAGCACATTAATACAATATGCTGATGATCCCTGTGACACTGCCAGCTCAGCTATCTGAAATTTTGTAAATAATTCTGTGTCATTTGCGAATATTGATATGATTTACATAGAACTGTACTATGTCATTTGTGAATATTGATATGATTTATACAGAACTGTATGTTATGTACTGAGGTTAAAGAATGTAACCACAGCATACCTTACTGAAACATAGAAGATTAACTTAACAAAACTTCAAGAAAATAAGTTGAAATTAAGTGCTTTACTTTGTGCTATAAAAGTTAGTTAATACCGCAAGGAGACATGATGTCTAGAGCTAGAAGTTTTTGTATTGTCTTGAAACAGAAATAATTACTAGGTTTCAAATGTAAAAGCATTTTATTGTTTTATGATTTCCAAGTTCTGCAAATTTCTGAGATGTACTTCTCACACAGAGATGTTAAAATTCTGTTAGTTTCTGTTTAGCTTTGGAACTGAAGTCAGGTGACAAAGAATAATGTCATCCAAGCTAACCTAGCAGTAATGTTTATTATTAATTTAAGAACTCTCTCAGAGAGAGAGAGACTGGGCAATTTGTATCTTGTCGTGGAGCTGGAAACATCCACTCAGCACTTCTGCCTGCATGTTGTCTGCAAGTAAGACTTAGGGCATGTTATCTCTCTTAGATATAGATAGGAATATAGTAAAGATTAGTTTAGATGTTTTCTGTATTTAGTTGAGAGTGTCCTGCAATGTTGTTTTAAAATATTTCCTGTAATTTTGAACTCTGAAGTAACTGTGTTTGTTTTCTGAGTATTGTCTTGTTCTTTTATTATTTATTATTAAATATATTTGAACCTATCTTTGTGGCTGATATTTGTGAGACATGTTTAAACCCTTAGAGTTCTTGCATATGTATTTGGTGACACTGTACATGCCACTCCTAAATAGCTTTGCAAGTCTTGGTCAAAACTGCCATTTGGATAATAATAACATTACACAGTAGGATTGGACACCCTTTGTAAGGGTGATATAGTAGCTGATAAGTAGGGGTTGGTGGCAGTGGAAACTACCTTATAGTCTGGCAGAAGGGGGCATAGCTAGTAAACCTGTGCCAGCCTTCCCCCGGTGTATGTATGTGTTTGTATATAAATCACATATCAAAGTGTGTGTGTGTCAGCTACGTAGGCAGGGACACTAAGCACTTGTTGGACAGAGAAGGTGCTGGAGGCTTTGGCTTGACCCTTCAGCTGATTTAACCCTATAGCTGTGTCAGTCTTATTGGAGATCTGGAGAAAAGAGGGAGAAACCAGCCCCAGACTGACTGTGGTCTCTGTGTGCTCTTAAGGGAACTTGGACTTTACTGTGTGTGTACTTCTCATCCTTCCATTGTGTACGTCCCTCACTGGTGCAAGTGGTGAGGATTGAGGCTCCTTGATTACTGGGCCAGTGCAGAGGAATCACAATTCCACCATCATTTCCTCATTAAACAACATGCACGATCTTTTGCAAATAACACATAATGCCTTTACCTCAATAGAATCATGGCTAAATGATGCACAATTACTCCTTAACCCCAACAAACCTAAACTTTTACTATTCACTTCCAAAACCCTCATATCTGAATTTAAAATCTACTCCCTAAGCAAAGCAGACATTGAAATCATGACAAATGCTAAGCTGTTAGGTGCCACCATAGATCCATCCCTACTAGAAACCTCCATTCTGCAAACAAACAACTAATAAATGTATACAAACCCCAGGAAGAGCTGGCCAGTGTCTCTACTCTTATGCTACAGCTAAGATATGGAACAATTTACAGTATAAAAAATTCCAGAAAATTCAAGCTTACACTTAAGAACTTCCTTCTCAACACAAGGATTTGTCTGTGCTCTAAAACCAAGATATGATTCCCCCCTTTTCCCTTTTAAATTCGTCCTAACCATGCTTCTCCTAAATATTACTTCACTAGCCTACACATCTTCTATTTCACTTTCACATCTCTATCCTTTGTTTCCCCCAGCTTCTGTCTATCCATCTTCACCCCCTTTTTTCCCTGTCCCCATCCTTTTTTTCTTTTCTACATCTTTCTCTTACTAATTCATAACATATCACATCTCACTAAACTCCTTGTCAACGTATCCCTACTTTTACTTTTAACCCCTTTCTTTCACTAATTCATGTGTCCTTAAACATTAACCTATCTTTTCCTCTCTAGTATCATCATATGTTATAGTGTTACTTTTCCTTAAATTCAGTATAATCTAGCCTACTGTTTTATTTGTATAAAGTACATTTCTATTTTTTGTTGTTGTTTTTAACTGCCTACAGTTCATTATGTAATTTACTTTTTACTTTCATTTCCTCTCTTGTATCTCATGCATAAAACCAATGCTGTTTATACTTGATTGTCAAGGTTTATGATTTTGTTCCATGTGTATGATTTTTGTTAAACTGTTTTTCTCATTAACACCGTTGGAGCTCTTTTCCCCTGGCCTCTGCTGAAATTGGGTTTCTGACCCAGTCAGACTTTCCCCATTACCAAATGCCAATAAATAAATACATACACACATACATATGGAAATATTTCATATTTTCATAATTACTAGCGAATAACTACCAATATCTTCAGTATAGTGTACTGTAATTGCACATCAACAATGTACGTTTCTTTCTCCTGCAGGGTATTTCATACCATGCCCCTCAATAACAAGTAGGTCTCTCATATATGAAAATATGAATGCAAATATGAAAATATGAATAACTGAAGGAAAATCAGTCTTTAATTTCTCCACAGCAGAATATCTGAAATTAACAATCTTAGTATCATTTTAATTACAACTTTCACTTTCTAATACTGCGTGTTGTTAACTTGTTGACTCATAGTTAAGGATGGCAGACAAAAAAATGCCTGAATACCAAAAGAAGCCTTGGGGGTTAACTGGAAGAATACAAAAAGGGCACTATAGACATGGATAATTTCACTATATTGCACATTTAAGGCTACAAGAAGACATATTCTGCATGTATTTTGAACTTTATATTATAAGTACTGCCTTTACCTTCCTTTGAACCTGCTCATACAATAACATTAAAAGACCTTTTGTGGAAACCACAGAGTTACAAGCTCTCATGTATCAACTGCATTACTTGGTATTCCATCATGAAACATCAAGACCATTATTAATGTGAATAGCTGGATCTGCTGTGTCTCTTGTTCAGTCAGTCTGTGAAAATTTTAGTCTTTTAGATAGTTGATATTTGCTTTTGCTGGATGTACAAAAACATTTTAGAATTTATATTTAGAGAACTAATGAACCCAGAAAAACTGGACAAATACTTGTTTCATTCAGGAAAGAGAACGAAGCCCTACCACACTGTAAACAGACTCTTTGTAAATGATTGTCACACTACTATTCTTTTTGCTACAACAGATGTTACAGTGGATCTTGTAGCTTTCCATCTCCTATGGATATACTAATTTTGGAATCTACCCAGATGTTATGATTTTCTGTCGCAGTGATGATTTGCAAAGAAGATAGGACAGTTGTGTGATAGGTACTTGCCATGGCAGTTCATCTTCTAGGACAGATCTCTGTAACAGCAAAGTTACCTCCACTCTTTCCCACTTAATAATGTACATCGTTTTATTCTGTTTTATTACTTTATTACATAGTTATATTTCTTTTTTTCATAAGTGTTTTGTTGTACTAAACATTGGCTTACTACATTTGCGATTCCTTATGAGAGCCGGAAGGGACTCAAAGAACAAAAAGGGCATCTAGTAATGCACAGCAATACCTGTTTTTTGCTTCTGTTTGTTATTTTGAGATGCATCACACTCTGTTTACCACTACTTCCCTTTTTGCAGTCAGTACCTCCTGTATTTAGTCCCCAATTCTATCCCTTGTGTTCCTTCCACTTTGTTGGCAGTGATACTGCGACTCCTGTTTTTTTATATTGCTTCACTTTAAAAAGGCTATTGTTTTGAGAATATCCTCCTGAAACACACCAGGATGCACTTGGTCCATAACCTATAACCTTTAATTATCCCGTGTTTCTTTAGTTGCTTACTATTTTATACTCCTGCAAGTCCCTTAAACACTCACTACATTTTGTATTTCTTTCTTTCCTGGCATTACACAAACTTGTTGGTGATAGTATGTCAGAGAATGCTTCTGTTCTGCTGAATACCCCATTGTTGTACCCCCTGTCTTGTCTCCTCTGCCTCATGAACCATGTCAGTATCCGAATAATTTTCCTACTGACTGCTCCATTTTGACCTATATGCACATTTACTGTCTTTGAATATAGTCAATGTCTATATTTAATTATACTTCTGGTCTCTGATTGCTTGTGAAGTATTCTTTCTAGCTGCCAGTCTCACACAGTGTTGTACCACAGTTCTTCTTCCTACTTAAGATTAATAATATAAAGAAGAATAATTAGTGTGAATCTGATATGTTAGATAAATTGTACTCTGCTGGCAGCTACTGCGCAATGTAGACTGTTTATGATTAACAGTATGAAAGGAATTATAAATATCCTGTCATCTAAACAAATAAAATATTCTCCAGGGCAGGTAGTTTAGGCAGCTCTGGACCTCCGAAGGAGTTGCAATGCCCTGCACATGCAGTATTTTGTTTCATTACATTAGAAAAGTCCACTATAGCTTGTATCATTCATTCTGTGAGATGTTGCTCATATTATACCATTAATGCATGGTTGTCACACTGATTATTCATGGCCTTCACAGGTTATCTCTAAGACTATTACATGTTTACCTGGCATGCGTCTAATACAGTGAACTTGTACAAGAAGGAAAATGCATTCCCTTGTATTTATGAATGTGCTGTAAAAGCTTCCTGTGATTTAGCACTTCACTGTGACCTTAACTCTAGCTGGGCTCTGGATTAAGATATTAATTACTGTGTCAACATGGATGTTTCCATGACAGTAAGGAAGGGAATTGCTGTCAGGAGCAGATATGCTTTATTTGTAAAGAGCAATGTAATTTCTAAAAGAGGGTGCTATTTCCTGATTAGTTGTAATTAAAAGTACTGTGGAAATGTTAGCCATATGTTTTATTACACTGCTGATGGTGGTTAACTGTATTGTAGACTTAAGTTTGAGACAATTTATGATACTAGAAAAAATAATCTTGCAATAAGATTGGCACATGATAGCTGGTGTGCTCTTTTAATGTCTGTTTATGAATTTTTTATAGCATTTGGTAGCACAACTACAGGTGGGTAATAAAAAATGTTTAAACCTGCAGCATTCAAAAGTATATTGAATTTATGGGAAGATGCTTTGGTTGCCCCAGGTAATTTTCATAGTATATGAGACAGTCTTCTCAAACACCTCACTTCCCATTTATGTAATATAAGGACAGCTTTGCAGAGCTCATTTAATCTTTGTGGACCTCTTGAGCTTAGTCTGTTACTCAGTCTGTCAGAAAGTGTGTTCTTTTCAGTTGCAGAAAAGGAATGGGATATAGCTCTGAGCTGGTATTCTAATTCTTGTCTGACCAGAGAATAGCAAAGGATGACAGAGACATAAAAAAGAAAACACAAGATGTTATGTTGTCCCATCTTGCCTTCGTTCTTGCAGGTTGGGTTCTGAGCTGATCCTCGGCTCCGACTTGGCAGATTTACTAAAGCTCGAGAGCTTTTACTGGCTCGAAGCTACCCCTTATCCTAACATGCCTAGCGGCAGCTACCCAGATCTCGTTTGCCACGTGCAGCGTCAAGATTGCTCCATACTGGCTCAGACTAAGTACTTTGCATTTTATAGTTATTTACAACTTTTTTGGTAATTGACTGTGTATATTGACTTGTTAGAGCGTGTATTTTTCTTTATTAGTCTAACAACCCCTTTCTCTGCTCTTTGTGGGTTTTTTTGGCCATTGTTTTCTCTTTCAGGACTGCTTTCCCCTTAGAGCTTGTTTAAGTTAGAGGGTTCTTCCCTTTCTTCACCCTTGCTCTGGGATTGCCGTTTTAGTTAGAGGCTCTCCCATTGGGGGAGTTGCCGTTTAAGTTAGAGGCTCTCCCCCTTTCCTTCCTTTCTTCTTTCTTTAAAAAAAAAATAGTTTTAAAAGTTTTTTCCTATGTGGTTATCAGCCTGTTTATTTCTGCTTGTTGTAGGCTGTGAGTGATAGTTTTTTTTCTGTGGAAACCTTTTTCCCTGACTACTGCTAGTTATGTATAAAGAGTCTAAACCCTCTGGGTTTAAAAAATGCGACTCGTGTTGCAAGAAAGTGTCCCTTATGGATGGGCACACAAGTTGTGTTTATTGTTTAGTGGCTGTTCACCTGCAGGACTCTTGCTCCATCTGTCATGCTTTCAGTTCCAGAGTCCTGTAGGAAAGAAAAAATAAGCTTATCTTACGTGGCCTCCTGAAGAGCCCTCAAGATACCTCATCTCAGGGCCCTCAGCCAGCCAAAGTGTCCGAGAAACACTCCAAGTCATCAGTTCCAAGCTCGGAACAGAAAAAAACTTACTGAGAAGCCTTCGGCTCTGTCGGCCCCAACATTGGCTCCAACAAAATCTAAGTCTCCAGCTGCTCCATCTGTGTCCTCAGAGCCGGTCTGGATCCATAAGAGTTCAAGATCTCCCTCTTTGGAGCCGATACAGTCACTCCCCAATCTCCATTGCTGCAACCTGGAGTGGGCAGTCACTGGTCCTCTTCACACTCCTCTTGGTCCTCCAGACTTTCAGATCACGACATGGAGAGTGCGGTCAACAGGCTCCTCAAGTCACAGGCACTTGCTAAATTACTCTCGAGTCCAGCCCATAAGGATTTGGCTCCATCGGCCCTCCCATTGATTCCTCCTCCAACTCTCTTGAGCTCAGATCCTGAGTGCATGGAAGTCGTAGTGGTGGAACCGTCAGTTCTGGTTTCTTCTCCCTTATTGGTTCTGACTACCGCTCCAATCTCCTCACTGTCTCAGTCCGTCTAGGGGTCTGGGCACTGAAGCTCTCCCACTGGCTCCAAGGGGGAGGAAGTGGCATCGGACCCTTGTCTGACCCAGTTCTCCCTCTCAGAGCTTCGGCACAGGTGAGCTCAGCTCTTACATCAGCCTCAGAGCCTTCGCTCCTGGTTTGAAGAAGACCACCGGGCTCTTCAGAGCTGGAGGCTCCTTTGACTTGGGACTGTGGCGCTTTCTAGGTGATGAGGAGCATGCTGTCTCCTGAGACTGCTCCACCCTCGGCTCCATTGGCTCCTTCTTCCTCGGTGCCTGTGCCGGCCTTTGTCCCTCCTCCTGCCAAGCGTAGGGAATCTGTGCCCCAGGATGTCCCACTGGGTGACCCCACTTCATACGAAACCTCCCCCGAACATTTGAAGGAGGTCCTTTGAAAGAAGAAATGCAAAAGGAAGCATCTAGACTCCCCTGAGCCTATCACTTCAGATACGGACTTGGATGAGTTGGAAGGGTCCCTACGGTTCCCCTCTGAGGATGTCTCTTTTTCAGACATCTTGGAAATCCTCAGACAGAGGGGTGGCTGGAAGTCCCCTAGCCCCTTCTGAGGATGAGTCCGTATACCTGGATGCATTTGCTTCCCGATCCTCCACCTCTTGGGTGTCTCCACCTTTCGACCTACTTTTATCAGTAGTGAGTTGAAAGGCGTGGAGCACTCCAGAGACCATGGAACCTGTTCTGAGGAGGCCTAACAAATTTATTACAGCTCCTGAAGATAAGTCTTTCCTGTCCAAGGGAGTCCCTGTTGATGCCATGGTGGTGACATCAGCCACCAAGAAGGAACTTGAGGAAACTTCTTCATCTGTCCATCCGCCGAACAGAGAGTCTCGTACGATGGAAAGGTATGGGAAGCATGTTTTTTCTTCAGTGACTTTTACTGTCAGATCGCTGAATTACTTGTCACATTTCACATGAATTTAGCGGGATCTCCTGAAGGAGCTAGGAGAGACCCTGCAAAATCCTACAACTGAGGAAGTTGCGAACAGGGCAGCTTCCCAGCTTGCGACCTTGATCTCCATGGTAAACTCCTCCATGAGGCTCATTTCTTATGCAGCAGATGGAGTGAGTAGGGCAGCAGGTACCGGAGTAGCCTTACGCAGACACTCCTGGATGCGCCTTTGTCAATTTGTGGAACCCTTTAAGTCTTCATTTGCCAACACCTCCTTTGATGGCTTGTCCTTGTTTGGGCCTCAGGTAAAAGAGACTCTCACCAGGTGTGAACAGGATGGCAAGAATCTCTTTGCCATAGGGGGTCGGTTTTTCCACTCCATCTCGACCCTATCCCAAGGGTCAGAAGAGTGGGAAAATGTGGTTGCGAAAATCCCAGGGATCTTCGCCTGACACAAGTGGTGATTTTTCCCCCAGGGGCAGAGGGGAAAACAATAATGGAAGATGCCGCCCTCGCAGCAGAGGAGGTATGCAACAACAGGGCTACAGAGATACTTTCTCTGCTAGGCCCTTCAAGCACTCCTGAAGGGAGGCCTGGCTGTCCACCTCTGAAGGCAGTCAGGGGCAGACTATCACTGTACCCAGCAGCCTGGCAATCTATCACGAGGGAAACATGGGTACTGTCGATAATATCCCGGGGTTACAAAATTCTCTTTTCTCAGTCCCCCACAAAAGACAAACATTCTATCCCAGATGTTCCACCCAGTCTTTGGATCATGCAATTCTAGAGGTTCAAAGATTGCTAGAAAAAAGAGCCATCCAGGAAGTCCCCGCAGACCAAATCGGATCCGGAACTTACTCAAGGTTTTTTTTAGTTCCAAAGAAGACAGGGGACTGGAGACCAATCTTAGATCTCAGCAAGCTAAACCAATCAGTAAAAAAGACAAAGTTCTGGATGGTGACACTGCAGTCCATTCTTCCCTTCTTGGTTCAGGACAATTGGATGTGCTCCATAGATCTCCAGTACGCATACTACCATATAAAAATGGACAGGCAATCCAGGAGATTCCTACGCTTCTGGCTGGGAGCCAGTCATTATCAGTTCAGGGCTATGCCGTTTGGTCTTACCACAGCCCCCAGGGTGTTCACCAAGTGTATGGCAGTGCTCATGGCTCACCTGAGGCATCTAGGATTGCAGGTGATTCCATATCTAGATGACTGGCTCCTCAGTTCTACCACCGAGCATCAACTAATCAAGGCATGGGACTACACAATCCAAACTTGTTCCCAGTTAGGTATCACAATAAACTATGAAAAGTCTGCCTTGTCACCTTGTCAGTCTGTTACCTTTATAGGGGCAGACCTAGATACAAGATGCATGATAGCAAAACTACCTCTAGACAGGGTGTCAGCCATTCATCAACAAGTTTCCTTTCTCATAAACAAGACGAGAGTTCAGGCAAGACAAGTCTTACAAGTACTGGGCTCAATGGCTGCATCTATTATGCTAGTTCCTTTAGCATGCTTCCACATGTGGATTCTACAGTGGCTTCTCTTCGCTCAGTGGTCTTTCCAGGAATTGCCAATGTCACACATGATCTTGATCACAGAATCTTGCAAAAAGGACCTACTATGGTGGCTAGTCTCCCCCCAGGTAACTCTGGGCAGACCATTTCTAGACCCGCATCCTGTAGCCACAGTGACCACGGACGCTTCCAAGATAGGGTGGGGCGGGCATTATCTGGGACAGACTATCCAAGGGATGTGGCAACCTCACAAGTACCATCTGCACATCAGTGATCTAGAGATGAGAGCAGTGCTTCTGGCGTTGCAAGCACTTCAGGACTCTCTGCCTACAGGGACTATTGCAATCCAGACAGACAATATGTCAGTGGTATGGTACATCAACAAACAGGGAAGAATCAGATCTTACCCCTTGTGTCGGGAGGCTCTTTGAGTATGGTGATGGGCGATGTCTTCCCAATGTTTTCTGATTGCAGCGCACATTCCTGGAAAATCCAACTTGATAGCAGCCAGACTCAGCAGGGCTATCCTCATGCCTCACAAGTGGTCCCTAAAGAAAGAAGTTGCGGATTTGATTTTCTGCAAATGGGGCCAGCCATGCTGTGATCTTTTTGCCACTCCCCTAAACAACAAATGCAGCAGCTACTTCGCCCTAGTTCCCCCTCCGGGACAGTCACCCAGGGATGCACTTGTTCATGATTGGCCTCCAGGACTGCTATATGCTTTTCCACCCTTCCCTCTTATTCCAAATGTACTTTAGAAAGCAAAATCTTTGGGTTGCAAACTCATCCTCATTGCTCCTTATTGGCCTCATCAAATATGGTTTTCATTTCTTTACCATCACCTTCAACTGGAGCTCTGGTTACTGGACCCAATTCCAGACCTACTGATGCATCAGTCAGGCGGGCTTCACCCATCCCTTCAAACTCTCAAGCTGACTGCTTGGTTACTCCACTTCCAGTCTTAGCCAGGATCCCAAACATTTCAAATCCTAGTGTCCTCCGACAAGCCCACTACCAGGAGGATTTACACTAACAAATGGAAGAGGTTCTCTTACTGGGCTAAAAGAAATAACATTGATCCTTTTACTCCTGTTCACAAGATTCTTGACTTTCTGGCTGAAGCCTTTGAAAAAAGGGCAGCTGCAGCTACTATTAGAGTCCAACTGGCTGCCATCTCCAATTTTCATGTAGGAGACTTGGGTTCAAACATTATGTCTCATAAGTTGTGCAGAGCATTCTTACAAGGTACAATGCTTTTATGGCCCCCAGTAAGAGGAACCCCCCCGGACCTAAACTTGGTTTTAGCTTCAATGATTCCACCCCCCTTTGAACCAGGAGCATCTTGTCCCTTGAAATTTCTGTCTTGGAAAACCCTCTTTTTGGTTGCTATAACCTTAGCTAGACGGGTTTCTGAATTACATGCTTTGTCTATTCACCCACCGTATCTCATTTTTCACAAAGATAGAGTATCTAAGGACCAATCCTTCTTTCTTGCCTAAGGTTTGTTCTGAGTATAACTTAAATCAGTCCATTGAGCTTCCTGTGTTCTTCCCCAATTATGGCAACAAGGCAGAGTATAGATTACACCAACTGGATGTTCATAGACAATTACATTTTTATTTACACAGGACCAAAGACCTCAGAAAATCAGACCAATTGTTCATATCCTTTGCTGACAATAAGCAAAGTTATCAAGTTTCTAAAGTGACATTATCAAAATGGCTGTCAGACACAATCACTTATTCATATGGTTTGCGTAAAAAGACACTTCCAGGAAGACCCAGAGGACATTCAACCAGGGCCTTAGCCACCTCTGTTGCCTTCCAAGCTAAATTACCTTTAGATTCAATTTGTGCAGCAGTAACATGGGCAAATCCTCATACCTTTATCTCTCATTACAAAGTGGATGTGGCCTCCTGGAACAGGGCATGCTTTGATTCCACAGTCCTGAAGAGTTTGTTCCAGTGAGCCACCCAAGAACCAGGTGCTGGGGACGTGGTCCCAACCAGCAAGAACGAAGGCGAGATGGGACAACATAACATAAAGAAGTTATGTACCTATCATAACGTTCCAAGTTTGTTGTCTTTCATCTCGCCTTCCTTCTTGTGTGTCCCCTTCTTCCGCCTTCCTGGAGGTTTGAGAGCAGTCCTTTATTAGTTACACTGGCTGAGTTTCCTGCTGACATACCAGGTTAGTTAACCATACATTGTCCTTTCCTCTATCCTTCTTGTCTTGATGTATAAGAGCTTAGTAAAAAAAAATGTTTTTTTACTTTGTATATCTAGTGTGGGCTATTACAAACGAGATCTGGGTAGCTGCCGCTAGGCATGTTGGGATAAGGGGTAGCCTCAAGCCAGTAAAAGCTCTCATGCTTTAGTAAATCGGCCGAGTCGGAGCCGGGGATCAGCTCCGAACCCAATCAGCAAGAAGGAAGGCAAGATGAAGGAAACAAACATGGACCATTATGGTAGGTACATAACTTCTTTTTATGATAAGGGTATTCAGTATAACGAAAATGAGTTTGAAAGGTGATGTCTAGGGTGCCCTAAATATGAAAAACAAATTCTAAAATAAGTGTACAGCATACATGGCCCTCAAAACCATGGTGATGTTATCAAAGACACTTTTCCATAAATGATATGTATAGTTGCAGATTACATGCATTGAAGATGTCATGAATTGTAGAATCCTGTCTTTCTAAGGACTACTACTTTGATGGCAGCCTCTTTCAGTGTCTTATGTAGTCCACTATTGACATGTCTCCAAAGCAATGATATCCCTTCTAAAAGAACAAAAAACTGTGTTGAATGTATGTCCTATTTTTCCATCTTTTAAATATATTTTATTATTTTTGACTGACATTTACTGAAGCCTGGTTACATTCTTGAGCTTTTTAAACAAATGTTCAACTATATTACTGCTGTGATAAGTCTCACACCTCCAGGCATAAAACAGAAATAAAACTAATAATTATGTTTTATAGTAGATTGTTGCTGACATGCTGAACACTCACAGCTACAGAGAAAGGAAGAGAAAGAACACAGATTTCTTTGGAGTTGTATAATGCTGTCATGACAGTGCTTAAAGTGATTGCTGGCTTTGCAGCTCTGTGGTCCTGAGGAAGGCATCCATTTATGCTGGTGGTAGGAGAGGAAGACTGAGCTGATGAACTCTCTTCTCATACATACGACAGGGACAGAAGTATCCTTACTTAAGAAAGGCTGGGTGCAGTACAGAATGCACATCATAACCAGTGTATGTGTATGGATACATTTGAATGGGAACTTCAGCCGTACTGCACAATATAACCAATGTATGTGTGTGGGTACATTAGAATAGGAACATCAGAGAGAGTAACAGACAAGAATAAATTAATTGATAACATAAACAGGGTCAATATTGCACTGGTAAACAGCTGAAGTACTTCAACATATCAGAGGAATAATTAGAATCATTATTTTTCTGTAGGGTTTTTCCTCCCCTCACCCCCTTGTAGTGGGAGATATTCTACACTCTCAGTTATATTATTTTAAGCCTGAATCACTGTATCTTGGGGAAAAAGTAATTTTCTCAAGCAGCAAATTAATTTTCAGGCTACTGGACCCAATAAATAAGGAGACTTCAAGTCTGTTCTCAATGTGATATAGATGACTTGATGTTGTCACTGTTCTGACACTGTGACAAAAAGATAATGTATATCTAGAGTGTGAGTATGTGTATGCATATTGTATAAATGAGTGGTAACCTTCATGGTTAGTGGAGGTCCAAGCTGTACAGTCTTTAAGAAGTCCTGAACATGAGAGGCAAAAGGAACTTTTAAGTGTATAGTCCTTACAATGTTGCTATCCACCTTCTTGTGTAGATCCTACGGTATATACATTGTGGGAAATTAATAAAGTCAAAAACACCACTCCTTACAAAATATGTGTAGTATATTCTATACTAGTGCAGATAAGGTAGGGTCTTACAAAATAAAGTCTTATGGATTTAACTAAAATACACAACCTATGCATTTAGTTCAGCCTTATATTGCTTAGAAATAGTCTTTTAGAATAGTTCACTCTGAATTCCTTCTGACTAGAACATTTTCTAAATTCTCTAGGGTTATTTTTAATTTTGGTTGTTTCTGTGGGCAGTAAATCCCCTTTAGCAAGGGCAAGGACACTGTGCCTCGACTTGACTTGGCCACTTTTTTATATTGTCTCTAAATGTTCATTTAGCAAACCTATTCTTGCCAATACATGCAGGCTGCACTCTCTCAAAGAATGAACAGGGTTGGGGGTTGGCATAACTGTTAAGCTGTTTACATTACAGATACAAGGTGCAGGGTTTGATTCTCAAATGTGATAATTGGCTAGACTTAAAATAGCTCACAGGGGAAGTTAGCTTAGTACTAACCTGTGAACCTATGTAAACATATACAACTGAACAGCACATGAACTATGTTTACACATTTAGAGTCACAGATGTTTACACTGCCATATACGTATTATATATGCCACTATTTACATATTTTCTGGACCACTTGTAATCTTAACTGGTGAAAACCACCATGATATGCTACTATATCCTGGTGTGTGTGTGTGTGTGTGTGTGTGTGTGTGTGTGTGTGTGTGTGTGTGTGTGTGTGTGTGTGTGTGCGCGCGTGCGTCTGTGTGTATGTGTGTCTGTGTGTATGTGTGTGTATGTATATATCTATATATATATATATATATATATATATATATATATATATACACACACGCGCGCGCAGATGTCAGTGAACTTCAAAATAATGAAAAAAAATGCTAGATAAAAATATCGACTGTACTAAATACCAATTCTAAGAAATTAAAAGAAAAATCACCCAATAAAGCAAACTACCACAAAAGTATTTTTGCAAGTCCTCCTGCACCTCATCTCCCCCAACTCCACAATCACTTCATCTTGAAGAAGAGAGATATTTCCTTGCAAACTACAATAACTGTCAAAGCCAACACCAGCAATAACCCAGTGCAACCACCCTACCCACATGAATAAGCAATACAACAGCCCAAACTGCATTTTCAAACCACCCAAACAGAATATACCCATTGCAAAAATGTTTGACTTTTATATAGTCAAACCTCTGAGCAATCAGGAAAGATTAAAAGTATTCTCTGTTTTACAGATTGTATAGAGGAGATCTGTTATGGATATTTAAATGCCTGGGTTGGTATAGAAAGGTTAGCTACTGATGATTTAAGATCCCCTTGCCTCTCCTATTGCTTCATTCTACCCAGGGCCACTGCATGTTGGGGTAAACATCAGAACATTCCATTCACCTAATGGATGTTTTCTGTCCTGATGGGAATGAGATTCAAAGCCTTTATAGACTCCCACTGAGCAAGGAGAAGAGAGGTAGTCAACGGGCTGTGTCATATTGCAGCCATTTGTTGTGCCAACCACTGATGTGCTGGATTCTGTGGGCATGCATTTGGTTGCACTGTGTGGTGTTGTAAAAATGTGTATTTATTTATTTATGTAGTTTGTTTACTGGGGTAGCATACTGCTCACAATCGACCATTTGCAAGCACAGCCCAGGTACTCCACCTCAATGGCAGTATTAACTACATCTGAACCCCCATAAGTTAGATATTGGTGAACAGGTTATTATTTTACTTGACTATTACATCCAGTTATGTGGCATTATATTTTGTGGGTCAGATTTGTGTCCGTGCATTTCTATATTTTTAAATCCTCTTGATGGGCATTTTAGGAGAAGTTGATAGATGGTGCTAGTTAAAGGAAAATGAAATTAGGGACATATGACTACAAATGAGTAAAATGGAAATGAGAGCATCATCACAAATGAGTAAAATGGAAATGAGTGTATCACTAGAAAAACTGACATACATATCATTCATTTGCTTTGTGCATAGATTAGGCTTAGTTTCATCTAGGTATACTGATTTTTCATGACATTAGATCTGTTTAAGAGTATATACATACTTTGTTATAAGTTGCAGCACCTCAGAAATCTTTTGGTCTAAAATTAGCATCTGAATCCAAGAATAATATATCTTTCCTTAAGTACATCAGATGATTAAAAAATACCACACAACAATATTTGAATTAATTGCTAATGGTAATATCCACACCGATCTTAGAGCTATTGCTAATATATTTGCAGATGAATATGGTGTCTACTTCACACCAGAAATAGTCAATCAAGTTGTGTAAATTCCCCAAGTCCTTTCCTCCCTTCAAGATTATTATTGATCATCATTTAACTGCACTCTATAACATTACCTGTTGCTTACTGAGTGTGCTAACCATGCCCTCTCTGAAACCCTCTTAAAACTGTTAGCAGACAGGGGATGTTCCTGAGGTATGGAAGGTGGCTATTATTATGCCACTGCATAAAGGGGGCTCCACCTCAGCTCTTGTAGACCATCAGCCTAACAAGCCTAATTTGCAAAGCCATTAAATGTATTATATTTCATAGGCTATATTATAAAAAAAATCTTCTTATTCTGGACTTGCAGCAATATGTTTTGCCAGAAGAAATTATGTGCACTTCATTTACTAAACTTATTCAGGAAAGGCAATGAAACTAGATCTCAGCCATGCACTGTAAACAATGTACCTTGATCTGACTAAGGCCTTTCACACAATTTTCCATGCTGAAATTATAAATAATTTAAAGGCTTAACTCTAAACTCTTATATTATTAGACAGATAACAATCTGGCTGACAGAACTCACATAATTAATGCACTGCCTGAGAAAGTTAATAGGTGACTGGTGACATACTTGAGTTCTGGATCATAGGAGGATAGAAGGTTACTAGGTTATTGGCCCCAGGGCCCTTACAAGCTTAGCCAAGTTCAACCTGTGTTCCCAAGGGTGTCTGGTTCAAGCAGATGCTAAAATCAGCACATGTTGTCTCTTTCCATGAGGGACACAGGTGGAACCCCTGGGGTGAATTTCCAGTTACCCATCCAATCATCCAAATTATGCTTTAACAGGGCCAATAAGGGGCTTTGTTTAACATGAATAAGAAGCTTGTTCCAAAGGTGTGGGGCAACCTCTGTGAGACAAATCTGCCTTCCAGCAAGTTTTGTTGCTGTCTCATACCAGGTTGAGTGAGTGACCCATGTGCCATTTCACTTGCAAATGTGTAGCATTTACACTAAAGCTGGGTCAGAGACTGCTCTATATACAAGGCACAGGTCACCTCTGAGCAGTTTGTACAACACAGAGTAAAGTGACAATGATTTCAGTCTGTCTGCATAAGACAGATCTTGAAGACCCTGAAGTCTTTGTAAGGAACCTTTGTGGTCTTTCCAATAGATGCAGGTGTTTGGAAAGAACATACCAAAGGGAGTGTTGTATTCTATTATTGGTCTGATGAGGGAAGAGTACATGGGAGTTATAACTTCTTTTGTTTTTTCTGGAGGCAATGCCCTTACTTATGAGATGAGCAATGTAAAATGCCCTTCTTCACTCAACCCCATGCAAGTGAGACAGGGTGCATGGACCAAACCAATTATCATCAGAAACACGAAAAGAGTCCAGCTGGACTCTTTTTGTGTTTCTGATGATAATTGGTTTGGTCCATGCACCCTGTCTCACTTGCATGGGGTTGAGTGAGGTTGCAGCATTGTTTTCCATGCTGGAGGCTTCTTGGTGGAGATAGAATGGATATGTGGCTTAACTACTTTTGGATTATACAGTTAGTCTTTTATACATCTTATATTTGCCTCTTGCTTTAGTCCTGGATATAATTTTTGGATTTATTACATCCTAATGAACCTGATATATACTTGGGGTATGCTGCTGGTATTACGTGGATGGTGTCTATCTGGGTGCCGAACCAGGTAATGGTTTTCTAATCTATACTATAGGCTGAAACGTACATTACTTGTCTCGCTACAAAAATGGAGGAAGCTATGTTATAAAGTGGCTTGTTTGGCGGTTATTATTTTAAAGGGAATGGACACTCAGGACTATATTATAATTTGACTCTGATCCTGACAAGTCAACTATCCAGCGATTTAATATCTAAGGAACATTTTATGTTCGATGGGTGCTGGTGTGGGGCTTGGTGAAAGCTTTTGCTTGAGGTTTCACCATTTCTTGTTTTCGATATGAACACGGAGGAAGCTACGGTCTAAAGTGGCTATTTGGCAGATTATGTGTTTACACTAAGGTGAATGGGACTCAGAACCATATTATAATTGGATCCTGGCAAGTAAACTGTCCAATTATTTAGCAATTTAAGACTTTAGGAACATTTTACCCTTTATGTGTGCAGGCCAATGAACATTATTTTGTAGCAGGGATTTTTGCTTGGTGTTTATAATCAGGGTGGATTCTAGGGGATTGCTGGATTTATATGTTGCTAATCAGCCTTCTGGATATACCAAGTGTCGGAAATTGTCAGTGTAACCCACAATTTCGTTATAAGAACGTTTTCGGCTTGGTGAGTCATTTTTTTGATAGACGCCATCTTGCATCAGAGGTTTAGAAGATACAATGGCTTTATTACCCGGTAGTGGGGTCAATTTGGATGTGCAATTATTGTGGTGACTGAACAACCATTCCATTGGATTATCAGGGATTAAAACAGTGTTCAGAACTTTATTCGGAGTTTGCACGGATGCTGTACTGAATTTTTTGTTTCTATTTACTAAATCATTTTCTAACTGGAATAACAACTTGATGATTGGATTAATATTTTCATAAATACCTAATACATTAGTGTTTTTGCACTCAATATGTTATGATTGAAGGTTGCACCTATTTTGTAACATGATTCTAATGCAGATTATATATAATATCTAGTACACAAGCATATTGGTGACACTATTTAGGGTTATGATGTATATAATCTAACTATACATAGGTCATGATTTTTACAATAAGGATATTAAGCCCTATCAAAACTATATATCAATTGGGGATACAAACTGCAGCTGTTTCAGCTGGGGTTGGTGTTTCTACTTTGAGATTATTTTTCAACTTCTACTAATGTGGAACTATATGCCTATACTCTTGGAATCAACATAATTTAAGAGGCATACATACTGGGATTTGATTTTGGTACACATGGTTTGTAATAGCAAGAGCCCATTGAGGTTCATATATTATGTCTTGGTTTTCAGCACGATATCAACAAGTGGAGATAAAAAGATGGCTTATGAGCTTATTGCAGGTTTGAGTTGAGACGAACGTCAACTGTTATATAAAAATTCACTTTTTGTGCTGAAGTTCTTGGTCTTTGTATGGATAATATTATGCCTTACAACTAATCAGAAGTGACTTATTTGGTAAAGACGAATGTCGGCCATTTTTTGAATCGAACATCAGTGTTTGATTTATTAAGAACTCTAACAGTCATATTCCCAGTTATTGCATTCCCTTTATTATTGTTTGGGGCATTATCATTGCTTTAAGGGTATAGTGACTCTATATTGATAGATTTTGAATTTCGGTTTAACATTTACAATGGGTTCACAATTAACAGAATGTTTTATGGACCCTAGCTGGGTGCACTTTGCATTCAGTCCATTATTCGATTAGTGGGCTATCCAATTATTGTGTTCTTCACTCAAGATCTATAGCATTGACATGCTTATGTTTTTGTTGATCAAAAATTGGGAAATATTGTTCATGTCATTTATTTTTTATAAATAGTTGTATACCATAACCAACTCTTGTTGTATCTGAGATGGAGAAGTAATTTTTGGTTTTAAGCCACACTATTTTGGCTGAAGGAACACAGTGCTAGTTGGTTCAATCCTTCATATAGGCTTTATCATGGATCTTACAGAACTGTTGGAAGGTCTCTCAGTGGACCGTGATAATCTGACAGCTTTTGGATTACAACCATTAGGTTCGGACAACACAACGTTGGATAAGGACAATCCTGATTGTCTCTGTGGGGTATTATTTCAAAAACTTAAAAAGAGTGTGAGAACACTCAGATCTAACATTTGGCAGTTGAAGCTTTTTAAAGCATATAAATTAAAGGATATTACCCCTAGGGGTTTGTGTGTTCACACCCAACCCTTGGTTAGTCAGATAGATGAGAAATTATCCCAAGATTGGGCTCAGGCCCAACACAAAGCTTCTATATTGTTTGTGGATGCTCTCATCTCATATTATGATTTAACCATAGATTTAAACATTGTTGAAGTAACTAACAACTGTGAGGAAGTTAGAATGTATGAAGGGGAATCCTTCTTTAGTAAACATCTGAATGCTTTGGCTACAGACCATTCAGCTTTGGAACAACAATTGATAAAGAAGAAAACACAAAAATTCAACAGAGACATTTCAGATTATGACAGAGGCAAACCATTTGGTTCAAACAAGAGTATTAGATTTCAAGATTCAAGAAAAAACAAATCAATAAGAAAAAAAAGACCTAGATCCATACTTAGGAATAGAATTCACACCCATGGGGGGGGGGGGACATCAGGGGATGACTTGTCCTCAGCCACGGATCTCGATCCTATCTCCACTGAGAAATCTCCAGTAGCAAAGAGGAAACCTAGTACTGACCCTTTAGGGGTAAAAAACACAGGGGGATAGGAAACACCAGAGAAGTACACAACATCCAACAACTTGTGGACAAGATCCTGACACATTAAACATCAACAGTATTCACAACCTTTCTTCCAAACCTTTGTCAGATGTTGAAATAAAACTATTGAACAAAGGATTGAATTTTGTTCCATTTTTTTGTGTCTGAACATGCTTTTGCTAATGATATTTATGAAATGTGCAGAATTCTTAATCTCAAATTATTGATGTTAAGTTGTCTATCTCGCCTTCATTCTTGCTGGTTCGGAGCCGATCCTCGGCTCCGACTCGGCCATCTTCAAATGTTGGAGAGCTACTTACTGGCTCGAGGCCCCCCTATATCCCATGATGCTTGGCGCTAGATACCCAGATCTCATTTGCCGCTTCTGCTGCGAGGTTGCTTTTACTGGCTCAGGTCATATTTTTCAATTTTGTTGTTAGTATATATAAAAAGTTTTACATTGTAGTTGGTGTTTAGAATAGTTATTGTAGTTATAGTAGTTGTAGTTATCTATTTGTAATTTAGTCTCCTTCCCTTGAAAACTCATTTTCTTGTTAGAGAGTCCCCCCCATTTCTTTTCTTAAAGGTAGCCATTTTTAGTTAGAGGCTAATCCTTGTTCTCAATTTTTATGTAGTAGTTTCTTTATTAGAAATTGTGGTAGATTAGTAGGTCTCTTTACTTTTTCTTGGATAATAGAGTGTGTGTGCTGTTAGGGTGTGGTAACTTGTGTTGAGTGCATGTGTTTTACTAGTTATCTACTTCCCTTCTGTTACTTTATCTCTGTAATTGATATTTCCTTTTACAGGAATGTCTAAAGATACAAAAGTATCTGGATTCAAAAAGTGTGAGTCATGCTGTCAGAAGATGTCACTGACAGATGGTCACACTTCTTGTGTCTACTGTTTGGGTGCCCTACACCTGCAGGTCTCTTGTTCGGTGTGTCATGCCTTTAGTCCAAGAGTCCTGCAGGAGCGTAGGAATAAGCTAATCCTTAGGAGTTTGCTCAAACCTGAAGGGTTTCCTCTAAGCCAACGAAGCCGTGAGCTCCCAGTTCGGAGCCGTCATCGGGTGTGGCATCTGCTTCAACTTCGGTTCTGACTGGAACCGAAGTACCTATCTCCCAGTCAGCCCCAACTCTGGTGACGGAACCATCAGGGAGTCAAAAACGCTCTAGATCTCCATCCCTAGAGTCGATACACTCGGCTCCGGGGTCGCCTCTGTTACAGTCGGAGTGAAGTCACCGATCCCACTCTTCTCAGTCTTCTAGACTATCTGACCATGATTTGGAGAGAGTGGTGAGCAGGCTTCTAAAATCACAGGCCCTGGCTAAAATGTTATCCAGCCCCCCTCATCAGGGTTCAGCTCTGCCTGTCTCTGCAGTAGTTCCTCCTTTGACTCATCCCTTGAGTTCGGAGCCAGAGCTTGCTGGGGCTCGGACTGTGGAACCGTCGGCCCTGATACGTACCCTTTCGGTTCCGTCGTCAGCTCCGATCACCTCCATGGTGTCGTCCTTGGAGGGATCTGGGTGCCGGGACTCCCTCGTCGGCTCCGAGGGGGCGAGTGGCATCGGACCCTTTTTCGACCCCGTTCTCCCTCTCGGAGCTTCAGCACAGGTGAGTTTGGCTCCCACATCGGCCTCAGAGCTGTCTCTCTTGGTGCCGGGAAGGATTCCAGTCTCTTCGGAGCCGGAGCCTTCTCCAGTATCAGGAAGGGGCACCTTCGAGGTCATGAGGAGTGTGCTGGCCTCTGAGTCAGCCCCATGGTCACCCTCATCGGCTCCTCCCCCCATGGTGCCTGTGTCTGCCTCTGCCCTTCCTCCGGGCCCCAAGCATGGGGAACAAGTGCTCCAGGGCACCCCATTGTGTGTATCTTCCTTTTCAGAGGCCTCCCCTGACCATTGAGAGGAGCCCCCTCGAAAGAGGAAATGCAAGAGGAAGCATGTTGACTCCCCTGAGTCTGTCACTTCAGGTGCCGACTTAGAGGATTCGGAAGGGTCCCCGAGATCCCCCTCTGAGGACGTCTCTTTCTCAGACATCCTTGAGATACTTAGGCAGAGGGGGAACTGGACTACCCTTAACCCTTCTGAGGATGAGTCGGTATTCCTGGACGCATTTGGTTCCCGACCCTCCACCTCCTGGGTGTCTCCGCCTTTCGATCCACTGATGTCTATGGTGGCTCGGAAGGCATGGTCATTCCCAGACACAGTGGAACCAACCCCCCAAAGACCCACAAGATTTATTACTGCACCACAAGACAAGCAATTTCTGATGAAGGGTGTTCCCCTTGATACCATGGTGGTAGCAGCGGCTACAAAAAAGGAGTTGGCTGAAACTTCTTCATCTGTCCATCCCCCTAATAAGGAATCTAGGACGATGGACAGATATGGGAAGTGGCTGTCTTCCTCAGCGACCTTCTCCATGAGGTCGATGAACTACTTGTGCCACTTTACCCACCTTTAAAGGGATCTCCTTATAGAGCTAGGAGATACCCTTCAAGATCCATCAGCTGCGGGGCCCCAGGCTAAGGTTGCCTCCCAGCTGGCGACTCTTAATTTGGTAGTAAACTCCTCCATGCGGCTCATCTCTTATGCAGCCGATGGTGTGAGTAGGGCCACAGGCACAGGCATGACCTTGAGGAGGCATGCTTGGATGCGGTTATGTAACTTTGCGGAACCCTTCAGGGAGTCTTTCACCAACATCCACTTTGATGGTTCTGCTCTTTTTGGACCACAGGTGAAGGATACCCTTACCAGGTGTGAGCAGGAAGGCAAGACTCTCTCTGCTGTGGGAGTCCATTTTTCCACTCTTTCAAGACCGTATCCCAAGGGTCAGAAGAGTGGGAAGATGTGGTTCTGGAAACCCCAGGGAGCCGTGCCTGACACACGTGGAGAGTTCCCCTCCAGGGGCAGAGGAGGGAACAACAATAGATGCCGCCCTTGGGGCAGAGGGGTCCGCAAAATCAGGGCCAAGGAGAATCTTTCTCTGACAATCCCTTCCAGCATCCCTGAGGTGCTGCCCGGCTGTCCACCTTCGGAGGCAGTCGGGGGAAGATTATCGCTGTACCCAAAAGCCTGGCAAAGTATAACACAAGACAAATGGGTACTGTCTATCATATCCGAAGGCTACAAAATCCCCTTCTTTCGCACTCCCTACATTCCCAACAAATCCCTTTCAGATGTTCCACCCAATCTAAGGGATCAAGCAGTTCAAGAAATTTCAAAACTGCTAAGAAAAAGAGCCATTCAGCCAGTCCCAGCAGACCAGCAAGGATCCGGAATTTACTCAAGGTTCTTTTTGGTACCAAAAAAGACAGGGGACTGGAGACCCATTCTGGATCTCAGCAGACTAAACAGGTCTGTTCAAAGAACGAAGTTCCGGATGGTCATGCTACAGTCCATTTTACCCTTTCTGGGTCAGGACAATTGGATGTGCTCCATAGATCTTCAGGATGCGTACTACCATATCAAAATGGACAGACGCTCCAGAAGATTCCTCCGCTTCCGGCTGGGAGCCAGTCATTATCAGTTCAGAGCTCTGCCCTTTGGTCTCACCACAGCCCACAGGGTGTTCACCAAATGTTTGGCAGTAGTTACCGCTCACCTGAGATGGCAAGGATTCCAGGTGTTTCCATATTTAGATGACTGGCTCCTTACTGCAACCACCAGGCATCACCTGCTGCGAGCCAGAGACTACACCGTCCAAACTTGCTCCAAACTAGGCATCACAATAAGTTTCAAAAATTCTGCATTGTCACTCTATTACGTTTATATGCGCAAACTTAAATACAAAGGACATGTCAGCGAGACTTCCATTAGACAGAGTGCTAGACATTCGTTGACATGTACAGGTCTTATTAGGATGCAAAAAAATTCAGGCCAGATTCGTCCTAAAAACCTTGTGTCTCATGTCAGCGGCTATCATACTAGTCCCCCTTGCTCATTTTTATATGAGGATTCTTCAGTGGATGCTGTTCACCCAGTGGTCTTTCCAGCAACTTCCAGTGTCGCACAAGATAATGATCACACAGACATGCAAAAACCAACTTGCTTGGTGGATGGTTTCCCCATCAGTACCCCAGGGCAGACCATTTGCTCTTCCTCCTCCAGTGGCTATGGTGACCATGGATGCCTCCCTGATCGGGTGGGTGGGGGGGGGGGATTTTCAGGGCAGAACAGTCCAAGGCACCTGGCAGCCTCATGAGTACCATCTGCATATCAATGTCTTGGAGATGAGGGCCGTGCTTTTGGCGTTGCAAGCTCTTCACAACTCTCTTCCCACCGGGGCCATTGCAATTCAAACAGACAATATGTCGGTAGTGTGGTACATCAACAAGCAGGGTGGAACCAGGTCCTACCCCCTATGTTGAGAAGCACTCAGACTCTGGCAGTGGGTGATCTCTTCCCAATGGTTTCTTATAGCAGTGCACATCCCTGGGAAGTCCAATGTTATAGCGGACAGGCTGAGCAGAGCAATTCTCATGCCTCACGAGTGGTCTCTCAATCAGACAGTGGCGGACCAAATCTTCCGCAAATGGGGTCAGCCTTGCTGCAACCTTTTTGCCACCCCCTTCAACAGCAAGTGCAACAATTTCTTCTCTCTCCTCCCTCTTCCCGGACACTCCCCCAGAGACGCTCTAGTTCACGATTGGCCTCAGGGACTTCTTTATGCATTCCCTCCATTCCCCCTGATTCCCAAATTAATACAGAAAGCTACCACATTGTGATGCAAGATGATCCTCATTGCCCCTTATTGGCCTCGACAAATTTGGTTCCCGTTCCTGCATCATTACCTTCTGGAGCAGCCCTGGACTCTGGACCCAGTTCCAGACCTCCTGATCCATTAATTGGGTGGGCTGCACCAATCCCTTTAATCTCTCCAGCTCACTGCTTGGTTGCTCCACTTCCGACCTTAGCCAGGCTTCCGAACATCTCCCACTCGGTGCGTGAAATCATCTTATCATCGCACAAGTCTACCACTAGAAAGACTTATGCTAGTAAGTGGAAACGTTTCTCTTTCTGGACAGAGGCTAGGAATATAGATCCCTTTTCAGCCCCTGTGCACCATATTTTGGATTTTTTAGCGGAACTTTTTCGTGCTGGATCTTCTTCTGCCACAATTAGAGTTCAGTTAGCTGCAATTTCAAACTTTCATACAGGTCTGTCGGATACTAGTATCATGTCCCATAAGCTTTGTAAAGCTTTTCTCAAAGGGACTACTTTACTCAGGCCCCCAGTGAGAGATCCCCTGCCTCCGTGGGATCTAAATTTGATTTTAGCTTCCCTGATACTGCCCACCTTTGAACCTGCAGCTTCTTGTTCTTTGAAGTTTCTTTCTTGGAAAACCCTTCTTCTGGTTGCAATTACTTCAACCAGAAGAGTTTCTGAACTTCAGGCTCTTTGTGTTCGCCCTCCTTATCTAGTTTTCCACAATGACAGAGTTTCTCTTAGGACTAATCCTTCCTTCCAAAGGTTTCTTCTGGCAGTAATTTGAACCAGTCTATTGATCTGCCTGTGTTTTTTCCAAATTATTCCAACAAGGCGAAATACAAATTGCATCAGTTGGATGTTCATAGACAGTTACGCTTTTACTTGCATAGAACTAAGCAAATCAGAAAATCAGACCAGCTGTTCCTGTCCTATGCTGAGGGTAAACAAGGTCTACCTGTGTCGAAAGTAACCTTATCTAGGTGGTTGACATCTATTATTACATTTATATATCAGCTAAGGAATAAAGAGCTTCCTGATAAACCAAAAGGTCACTCCACTAGAGCTCTAGCTACTTCAGTGGCTTTTCAGGCAAGATTGCCAATGGAAACTATTTGTGTGGCAGCTACATGGGCCAGTCCTCATACTTTTATTTCACATTATAAGCTGGACGTGGCCTCCAGGAGCAGAGCTGATTTTGGTTCCACTGTTCTGAAGAGTCTGTTCCAATGAGCCACCCAGGATTGAGATGTTAGAGATGCTGTCCCAACCAGCAAGAATGAAGGCGAGATAGACAACTTAACATTAAGAAGTTATGTACCTACCATAACGTTCCATGTTAGTTGTCTTCTTCTCGCCTTCTTTCTTGTGTCCCACCCTCCATCCCCCTATCCTAGTAGACCGAGAAGAGTTCCTTATGTTTTTATCACTGGCTGAGTCTTCTCTGGCTATTCCTTCTGACTAGTAGTCTCTCCAGTAGGATTTATGCATTCTAGGACAGGATTCCTGTATTATTATTATTATTATTATGTCTGCAGTTAGACTTACCAAACGAGATCTGGGTATCTAGCACCAGGCATCATGGGATATAGGGGGGCCTTGAGCTTTTGAAGATGGCCGAGTCGGAGCCGAGGATCGGCTCCGAACCCAACCAGCAAGAAAGAAGGCGAGAAGAAGACAACTAACATGGAACGTTATGGTAGGTGCATAACTTCTTATTTTCAGACTCAAATCAAACTCAAAGATCTACTGGATTTCATTTCCGTAAATTCAATTTTATACCTCCCATGGGCAAACATGTCTCAGTCTTTAAAGAATGTGTGCTCAAAGATTTGCACTTCAATATGAATATATACACCAATAATAAACAGAATCTCATCAAACAAGAATGGGATGCCCTACATAAACTCAGTAACAATCATGACCTAGTTATCTTACCAGCTGACAAAGGGGGGGGGGCAGTGGTCATCATGGATTGGAATATGTATGAAACAGAAGCTATAACACAACTGTCCAATAATACATTTTATATGCATATGCCCCTGGACCCAACATTTTGATTCAAACAAGAAATTGATGCCTTTCTAAAACTAGCACAGGAGGAAGGGATCATTGATCAGAGGATTGGTTATCAATTGACCGTTCAAAATCCTAGGTCACAATATCTATACCCACTCCCCAAAATACATAAATATCCTACCAAACCACCAGGTAGACCAATTGTTTCGGGTCGAGGATCTTTGACGGAACCATTATCTGCTTTCCTCATGGAATACCTACAACCACTTCTTACTCTGGTCAGATCCAGAATCAAAGATACCACCCAGTTTTTTAATATCATAAATGACACACAGTTGGAACCAGGTTGGCATCTATGCACATTGGACATCAATGCCCTATACATTAATATCCCAAACTGGGCAGGATTGGAAGCTATTCAATTCTGGCTGAAAAAAGCTGAGCTATACACTCCCAGTTTTAACACTCTTCTTGTTTGCTTAGATGAACAGGTTCTTACTAAGAATGTCTTTTATTTTCATGGGAGATGTTACTGACAGTTAAGAGGTGCAGCCATGGGAGTGTCTTTCACTCCCATTTATGCAGTTCTCTTTATGGGCTACATCGAAGAACAATTGATATATGATGAGAACCATAATATATTCTTAGATAACATGGATATTTGGAGACATTATCTAGACAGTTGGATGGTGTGGAGGGGGGATGCTGGATATGCACAGGAATTTGTAGAATACTTAAATGAAAACAAATGGGGGATAAACTTCACATTTAATTATGATTACAAAGAAATCACATTCCTGGACATTCATATTTTACGTCAGAATGACCATACACTTGAAACGGAGGTTTATAGAAAATTCCCCCAGTTTAACACCCTACTCCATGCTTCCAGTCATCACCCCTTCCACATCATCTGGAACATCCCAAAATCCCAATTTCTACGCATCAAGCATATATGTTCATCAGATGCAGCCTAAAAGACCGGTAAACATGATCTGTCCCAACGATTTCTAAACAGGGGTTATCATGCAGACAACATCAACAGTGCATGTTCCTTTGCTACTGAACAAGATAGGAAGAATTTGTTGACTTATGGTAAGGGATCCAAGGGTAGGGATGGACAATCTCCCCATCCCATTTGTCTGGTGACTACATTTGGATGCAACACAGATGGCTACAAAAATATTATCAACAATCATTGGGATATCCTGTTGGCCAATGAGAAATTAGCTGGAATGCTTTCCCCACAATGTCTTTTCTCTTATAGAAGAGGTCGTACCATCAATTCCCATTTAACCCACTACAAACATTTTACCCCTACTACCACACAACTTTCTTTGGGGATACGTTAGTGGGCAGTAACCCTTGTGGCCATTGTAGAGCTTGTACATATGTATGCAAAACAAAGGAATTTACCAGCAGCAACACTCCACATATTTTTGAAATCAGATGCTTCGACAGCTGTAGCAGTGACTGGGTCATTTATCTGGCCACCTGTTTTTGCTCTACCTTTTATGTAGGGCAAACATCTTGGCCATTAAAACATAGGATTAGTGAACATCTTAGTGACATAAGAACTAATAGATTATACAATGTTTCTGATGAAGTCTCACTTCAGGGATGAAAGCACTTAAATAGTTAATAAAAAGGTTTTAAATGGTTTAAATGGTTGACGTGCCTTGGATTTTCCTAACAGAGTTCGGCATTTATTGTTTTAGATTATACAATGCTCTCTACAAACATACAATGACCCATGTCACTGCTAAATTTCAATTTACAACCATTGATAAAATCCAAGGACACAAATCTAATAAAGCAGGTTGGCATTCCATATTAAATAATAAAGAATCTGATTGGATTGTCAGGCTGGGGGCTCTGTTCAAGCCCGGCCTCAATGAATTAACTTAATTTTGGCATGTACCAATCAGCTTTGATTATGGTTTAACTAAGTACTATTTAAATGTGTAATGGATTCATGTCAGTTAATGCACTGAAGAAGGCTATAAGTTTTGCCGAAAGTGGTATGCTGTTTTGTCACATTAAATCTTAAATGCCCTTCTTACCACTGTCGAGACATGGTGATTGAAGTTAAGGTTGCTATCAACCTCTGTGCCCAGATCTCACCACTGACTGTGTGCTTAGGGTATAGCTATTGATGTGGTAGTTTGCAGGAACATCACTCTTGCCAAAGGGGATGATAATGCATTTTTTCTATAATAAGTTTAAGACCATGACTTTGGCACCAGTCATTAGTCTACATAAGACCTTCTTGCAGGATGTTGACATTGTTAGGGGTTTCATTAGTAACATCCATGTCAACCACAAAAACTGTTGAAACCAGCTACCAACAACAGAAATCCAGTAAATGTAAGCTGGAAACCCAAAATTGGATGCACGATAAATGAAAACTGAAATGAAAATGAAATATAATATTTTAATAGACCTCAATACACAATTTAGACATTAACATTTAGCACTTTCATCCACACAATGGTGGACTTCTTCAGAATGTCTAACAAACAAATCTCACAGTTTATTTAAAAACTTTTTGGCGCCAAAAATCCACCCACCTTCAATTTTAAAGGGATATAGCTATACAACATTCCTACTATGTTAAACATTATTATGATGATCAAACGATCATCGTACCTACATCTACTGTTAATCTATAATTCAAAATGAAATCTTCTACTGAACTCATTTAAAAATATATGTTAAAAATAATTAACCATATGTAAACAATACATGTATGTATATAAAAATCATCAAATAACTGATAAATTCTTTACATAAAAACATCTACCTATAACTGCTAAATTCTTCACATAAAAAATACTGCAATTCAAATGGCTGAAGTATCCTTAAAATAAATGTGAAAATGTAACTATACTTATTGTAACAAAGGTATATGAAAGCATCTGATTTATTACAAATGGAACGCTATCCTATTATTATCTAATATACTAACTAAACGTCCTATTACTTACAGACTATAATATATCTCATGTAGTATTGTACCAGACATATGCCAATAATAAATATAGTGACACTTCATTTTAAGTCAATGTAACACAAAGTTAAAATGGGTTTTATAGTAACATATTCATTTAGTCCTGGTTCCCTGGCTGCATCAGTGAATATTTGCCAAAATATTTCCTTTTTATTTAACAAAGCTTTGGTATTCCCACCTCATGGGTCTACTGGCAGTTGGTCAATAATACCAAATTTGAAGGTATGTGCTTCACCCCGATCAGCTATGTGTCTATATAAAGCATTATTCATATCTTTAGTTCTTATACTGTACAAGTGGTCGTATATTCTCTTCTTGAACTGACGTTCCGTTTTTCCTATATAATAGCTTGTACATGAGGTGCATTTAGATAAATAGATTATATTTCTAGTGTTACAATTACCTTGTTTAAATTTAATAAAGGTTCTTGTTACATTATCTAGCACTATACTTTCCAATTCTAAAATGGCATGACATTGCTTGCGACATCCACATTTACTGGTGTATCTACCTAAGTCATTCCTGACTCTTATCAATGGACCGGCTTCAAGTTTCTTTTTTAAATTGGGCCCCATTTTATATACAAATGTCAGGGACACACCTAATATTTTCTTTATTTCTTCATCCACCACCAACATATTCCAGTTTTTCTCACTACATTTTTGACATTGTTCACGTAGGGAGAATATTCTAGAATACACACTCAACTGTATTGTACTAAATTCTTATTGTCACTTGTATCTCTATTAATAAACAGTTCTTTTCCTAATAAAGGAGGATATTTTTTACCCCATTCACTTATCACATATTTAGTTACGTTGTTCAACATGTGAATAGGATACCCTCTAGATATAAACATATTACCTATGTATTCAATTTCATTTATCATATCTTCATATTCAGATGTCATATGGGCCCGTATACATTGACCTTTAAATATGTTTTTCATCATTCTTCTAGGATGGTAACTAGTATATTCTAGATAGCTGTTAGAAAAAGTTTTTTTTCTAAAAATGTTGGATTTGAATCCTATGTTGGTCTTTGAAATATAGGTGTCCAAATATGCAATTCCATTGGTATTACATGTATAAGTGAATTTCAGAAAAGTGCTGGATGTATTCATGAATTCGATAAAAAGTGTTATGCTATCCATATCACCTTCCCATATCACAAAAATATCATCCAAGAACCTAGAATAATATGTTATATGTTTATAATAGTTGCTAGTAAATAATTTTGTTTCCCATTCCAACATAACCATATAGGCATAGATGGGGGCACATGCCGCCCCCATAGCCACTCCTCTGGTTTGTTTGAAGTTCTCGCCCTCGAAATGAATATAATTATGTTCCAATACCAATGACATTAGTTCCATTATTAGATTAATCCTATCCCATTCCAAGTCTGAAAATTTTATTAAACTATTACAAAAATCCTCAAGTCCCTGCTCTTTTGGTATGCAGGAAAATAAATCAATGACATCAATAGTCATAAATATGATGTTTTTCTTCCATACATCGTTAATCAAATTGGAAAGAAATGACCAGGAATCTTTGACCAGATGTGTGATTTTTTTATACATCGGTTTGAGCCATCTATCAATAACAGCTCCCAGTGGGTAGATTTTGGAATTGCGGCCTGATACTATAGGACGAAAGGGGCGTTGTTTAACATTTTTTTGGATTTTTGGTATTCCAACGATATTCGCCAAAATAGGATATTCCAATTTCATATAATTATATAAGTCCAAAGTAACACGGTTGTCTAGTAAAAATTCTTCCACACATAGATCAATTCTTTTATATCCTATATTTATCTCGTTAATAGATATAGTTTCATAATTCCCTGTGTCATATAGTATCTTATACATTTCGTTTACATACTCAAATGTGTTAAACAAAACAATTCCTCCCCCCTTATCTAGCTTCATAACTCTTACATCTGAGTTGTATATTAATTCTTCCAAAGCTTGTCTTTCCCCCAATGTTAAGTTGTCATAATCATTATGTTTAGTCATATATCTATTTATTTTGTAAATCTCATTGATCACAGATTTTTCAAATATCACAACATTAGGGTGAGGTGGAGGTATGCAAGTGCTCTTTTTCTTTAATTCTCCATGTTCTTGAGTCAGAGAATTGTTTTTGAAAAAAAGAGCTAAATTTAGTTTATGGGTATTTAACTTAATTTCAATTATGGTATCTACCAAATTGAATCTAGGTCTAGGTATAAATTTCATCCCCTTTGCTAATAATGTAAAATGTTCTTGTCTAATATCCACACTGGTATAATTGTAAATATTAAAGTTGTTATAACTTTTTACAATCTCGTCCAAAACTTCTTTTTGTTCGTCATATGGAAAATCTTTTAATAATCGAACCTCATTCTCTCTTCCCCATAAACATCTTCCTGATGTGTCCGATTCCACTGTTGTCTCTGTTTCCTCCATTTCCAATTTTTCTTCTGTTCTATATTGGTTCCATAATTTCTCTCCCTGTAAAAATTTTGCCTTTCACATCTGTCATTATTTCTCTTATTTCTAATATGATTAGAAGGGATCTGATACCCTTGTTGTCCCTTCTCTTTCCACATATATACCTGATTGTTGTTATATTGATTCAAATCTGTCTGTATTTTTTTACTTTTTTATTTGTATATGGATTGTGCCTTTTTATCGGCATAGCTGTATTGTTTGTCATACAGCTTTTTCCATTGAGGAAATAACAAATCATTAACAATAATGTTATTCAATCTCTCTACTTCAGCCAATTGTTGGATTTGAATCCTATGTTGGTCTTTGAAATATAGGTGTCCAAATATGCAATTCCATTGGTATTACATGTATACCTTTACATCATTTTTCTTGATTATTAAACCCATAAATTCAAAACCGAATTTATCAAATAATGTGTTAAAATAATTTTTTGTATGTTCATCCATTTGTACTCCCATAGAGACTTTGAAAAATCTCAGTCCCATTGGTACAATTTTTAGTGTTATACACTTGCTCAAGTAAGCATTGTCTATTTTTATAACCTTAATTGCTGTCAAATTTTTACCCAAGTTAAATATAAAGTCTTTTAAAGTTCCACTAATAACAGTATTCCTTGAACTGGGTCGTGACTCAGGTTGATTGTCATTGTTAAATTCAAAGTCCTTAGCCAAAAAACAGTCCAATTGATTTACATTACTTCCAATTCTGGTTTCGGAAGTCTTATTGCCCTTAGGGCTAGAACTACAAATGACAGTATCTTTAGAGTTGGCAAGAGTCTTATTGACAGCCGTTGAATACGTTTTAACATTCATAGGGTGTTTGGGTCTCGTACCAGTTCGTTCACTTTCTTCACTCATTTTAAACATAGAAAAGTCGAAAGCATATTCATTCTCAGATGTGTGACTCCTATTTATGGCCTCATCTCTGCTGTTCACATCCTCCACAACCCTATCGTTGCTTCGACTGTGACCAGACCCCTGGCCGTTAGGTATCTCCGGTGTAATAAAACTCAGTTCAGTACCTGCTGGCTGTGGTAAGTCCAATAACCATTGCTTCCCGATGTCCGCCTGAGCAGACAACTCCCTCAATTGAGCAATTTCGTCTTTCAAAATGTGGACTTTTGACTGATGTCTTAACATTTCTTCCCGGTCTATATATATATTCGGAATATCATTAGTAACGTCCATGTCAACCACAAAAACTGTTGAAACCAGCTACCAACAACAGAAATCCAGTAAATGTAAGCTGGAAACCCAAAATTGGATGCACGATAAATGAAAACTGAAATGAAAATGAAATATAATATTTTAATAGACCTCAATACACAATTTAGACATTAACATTTAACGCTTTCATCCACACAATGGTGGACTTCTTCAGAATGTCTAACAAACAAATCTCACAGTTTATTTAAAAACTTTTTGGCGCCAAAAATCTGCCCACCTTCAGTTTTAAAGGGATATAGCTATAAAACATTCCTACTATGTTAAACATTGTTATGATGATCAAACAATCATCGTACCTACATCTACTGTTAATCTATAATTCAAAAATGAAATCTTATACTGAACTCATTTAAAAATATATGAAAAAAACAATTAACCATATGTAAACAACACATGTATGTATATAAAATCATCCTATAACTGATAAATTACTCACATAAAAACATCTTCCTATAACTGCTAAATTCTTCACATAAAAAATACTGCAATACAAATGGCTGAGGTATCCTTAAAATAAATGTGAAAATTTAACTATACTTATTGTAACAAAGGTATATGAAAGCGTCTGATTTATTACAAATGGAATGCTATCCTATTATTAACAGCAATTTTAATATTTGACAGCAATTAAGGGTATAAAAATAGACAATGCTTACTTGAGCAAGTGTATAACACTAAAAATTGTACCAATGGGACTGAGATTTTTCAAAGTCCCTATGGGAGTACAAATGGATGAACATACAAAAAATGATTCTAACACATTATTTGATAACTTTGGTTTTGAATTTATGAGTTTAATAATCAAGAAAAATGATGAAAAATTATGTAAACTATTGGCTGAAGTAGAGAGATTGAATAACATTATTGTTAATAATTTATTTCCTCAATGGAAAAAGCTGTATGACAAACAATACAGCTATGCCGATAAAAAGGCACAATCCATATACAATAAAAAAGTAAAAAAATACAGAGAGATTTGAATCAATATAACAACAATCAGGTATATATGTGGAAAGAGAAGGGACAACAAGGGTATCAGATCCCTTCTAATCATATTAGAAATAAGGGAAATAATGAGAGATATGAAAGGCAAACTTTTTACAGGGAGAGAAATTATGAAACCAATATAGAACAGAAGAAAAATTGGAAATGGAGGAAACAGAGACAACAGTGGAATCGGACACGTCAGGAATATGTTTATAGGGAAGAGAGAATGAGGTTCGATTATTAAAAGATTTTCCATATGACGAACAAAAAGAAGTTTTGGACAAGATTGTAAAAAGTTATAACAACTTTAATATTTACAATTATACCAGTGTGGATATTAGACAAGAACATTTTACATTATTAGCAAAGGGGATGAAATTTATACGTAGACCTAGATTCAATTTGGTAGATGCCATAATTGAAATGGTTATATACCCGTAAACTAAATTTAGCTCTTTTTTTCAAAAACAATTCTCTGACTCATGAACATGGAGAATTAAAGAAAAAGAGCACTTACATACCTCCACCTCACCTTAATGTTGTGATATTTGAAAAATTTGTGATCAATGAGATTTACAAAATAAATAGATATATGACTAAACATAACGATTATGACAACTTAACATTGGGGGAAAGACAAGCATTGGAAGAATTAATATACAACTCAGATGTAAGAGTTATGAAGCCAGATAAGGGGGGGAGGAATTGTTTTGTTTTACACATTTGAGTATGTAAACAAAATGTATAAGATACTATATGACACAGGGAATTATGAAACTATATCTATTAATGAGATAAATATAGGATATAAAAGAATTGATCTATGTGTGGAAGAATTTTTACTAGACAACCGTGTTACTTTGAACATATATAATTATATGAAAGTGGAATATCCTGTGTTGGTGAATATAGTTGGAATACCAAAAATCCATAAAAATGTTAAACAACCCCACTTTCATCCGATAGTATCAGGCCGTAATTCCAAAATCTACCCATTGGGAGTTGTTATTGATAGATGGCTCAAACCGATGTATAATAAAATCACACATCTGGTCAAAGATTCTTGGTCATTTCTCGCCAATTTGACTACCGATGTATGGAAGGAAAACATCATATTTATGACTATTGATGTCATTGATTTATTTTCCTGCATACCAAAAGAGCAGGGACTTGAGGATTTTTGTAATAGTTTAACAAAATTTTCAGACTTGGAATGGGATAGGATTAATCTAATAATGGAACTAATGTCATTGGTATTGGAACATAATTATATTCATTTCGAGGGCGAGAACTTCAAACAAACCAGAGGAGTGGCTATGGGGGCGGCATGTGCCCCCATCTACGCCAATATGGTTATGTTGGAATGGGAAACAACAAAATTATTTACTAACAACTATTATAAACATATAACATATTATTCTAGGTTCTTGGACGATATTTTTGTGATATGGGAAGGTGATATGGCTAGCATAACACCTTTTATCGAATTCTTGAATACATCCAGCACTTTTCTGAAATTCACTTATACATGTAATACCAATAGAATTGCATATTTGGACACCTATATTTCAAAGACCAACATAGGATTCGAATCCAACATTTTTAGAAAAAAAACTTTTTCTAACAGCTATCTAGAATACACTAGTTATCATCCTAGAAGAATGATGAAAAACATATTTAAAGGTCAATGTATATGGGCAGCTCGTATGACATCTGAATATGAAGATATGATAAATGAAATTGAATACATAGGTAATATGTTTATATCTAGAGAGTATCCTATTCACATGTTGAACGACATAACTAAATATGTGATAAGTGAATGGGGTAAAAAATATCCCCCTTTATTAGGAAAAGAACTGTTTATTAACAGAGATACAATCGACTATAAGAATTTAGTACAATACAGTCGAGCGTGTATTCTAGAATATTCTCCCTACATGAATAATGTCAAAAATGGAGTGAGAAAAAATTGGAATATGTTGGTGGTGGATGAAGAAATAAAGAAAATATTAGGTGTGTCCCCGACATTTGTATATAAAATGGGGCCCAGTTTAAAAAAGAAACTTGAAGCCGGTCCATTGATAAGAATCAGGAATGACTTGGGTAGATACACCAGGAAATGTAGATGTTGCAAGCAATGTCATGCCATTTTAGAACTGGAAAGTATAATGCTAGATAATGTAACAAGAACCTTTATTAAATTTAAACAAGGTAATTGTAACACTAGAAATATAATCTATTTAGCTAAATGCACCTCATGTACAAGCTATTATATAGAAAAAATGGAACGTCAGTTGAAGAAGAGAATATACGACCACTTGTACAGTACAAGAACTAAAGATATGAATAATGCTTTATATAGACACATAGCTGATCGGGGTGAAGCACATACCTTCAAATTTGGTATTATTGACCAACTGACAGTAGACCCATGAGGTGGGAATACCAAAGCTTTGTTAAATAAAAAGGAAATATTTTGGCAAATATTCACTGATGCAGCCAGGAAACCAGGACTAAATGAATATGTTACTATAAAACCCATTTTAACTTTGCGTTAGATCGACTTAAAATGAAGTGTCACTATATTATTGGCATATGTTATTGGTACAATACTACATGAGATATATTATAGTCTGTAAGTAATAGGACGTTTAGTTAGTATATTAGATAATAATAGGATAGCATTCCATTTGTAATAAATCAGACACTTTCATATACCTTTGTTACAATAAGTATAGTTACATTTTCACATTTATGTTAAGGATACTTCAGCCATTTGAATTGCAGTATTTTTTATGTGAAGAATTTAGCAGTTATAGGATGATTTTTATATACATACATGTATTGTTTACATATGGTTATTTGTTTTTAACATATATTTTTAAACGAGTTCAGTATAAGATTTCATTTTTGAATTATAGATTAACAGTAGATGTAGGTACGATGATCGTTTGATCATCATAACAATGTTTAACTAGTAGGAATGTTTTATAGCTATATCCCTTTAAAATTGAAGGTGGGCAGATTTTTGGCGCCAAAAAGTTTTTAAATAAACTGTGAGATTTGTTTGTTAGACATTCTGAAGAAGTCCACCAGTGTGTGGATGAAAGTGCTAAATGTTAATGTCTAAATTGTGTATTGAGGTCTATTAAAAGATTATATTTCATTTTCATTTCGGTTTTCATTTATCGTGCATCCTATTTTGGGTTTCCAGCTTACATTTACTGGATTTCTATTGTTAGGGGTTTCAGTGATTGCTCCCAGTTTGCAGTCATCAGCAAACTTTGTCAGCCACAGTCCTTTAGTTTTTAGCCTGTACTTTGGAGAAGTAGATTCTTTGCAGTAGGGGTCCCAGAACCAATTCCTGTGGAACACCACTGGTTACTGGTCTGCTGTAGGAGACGGAGTCCCCTATTTTGACTGTATGAGTTCTATCAGTGAGCTAGTTTGCAACCCACCTGACAATATATGGGTTGATACCCAGCTGGGTGAACTTATCAATGATGCCTGAGTGGGGGATTGTGTCAAAGGCCTTGGCTAAATCTAGGTAGGCCATATGCACAGATTTGCTCTTCTGTATGGCTTTAGTGACTGTCTCAAAGAAGTCCACCAAGTTTAACAGCATGATCTCCCCTTGACAAAGCCAAACTGGGTGGGGTCGAACATTTGGAGATTTCCTGTATCGATGCTAATAAGGTCCATGATGATTTGTTCCATGGCCTTGCAGATAAGGCTGTTCAAGCTAATGGGTCTATGGTTTCCAGGGTCCTTGGATGCACCCGCTTTGTGCAAAAGGATGACAGTAGCTGTTTTTCATTCCACTGTGATGAAGCCAGTGCTTAGGCTGTTATTGACAAGTGTGCCCAATGGTGATGCTAATTCCTGTTTTAACCCATGTAGAACACAGGCCAGGATGTTGTCTGGTTCCATACAGGCTGTGTTTCTAGCGTTGGAGAGGGCATTTAAAACATGGTCCTCAGAGATACTAGGTGGGGGACAGGTGTTGGGTATGCTTTGGGGTATATGTGCTGGGGACAGGGTAGTGAAGTTTTCACTGAACCTGTCAGCCAGCAGGTTTGCTATATCCACAGGTTTTGTATATGTAGTACCATTAACTACATGTTCAGTGCAAATCTGGTCCTTACCTTTGAAGTTACAGATGTAACTAAAGAACACCTTGTGGTTATCCTTAGTTAGGAAAGCTAATTTGGATTCGTAGTTAGCTTTGGAAGACTTCATTAGGAGTTTTATTTGCTTGTTTAAGTTGAGGAGGGAGTGTTTCCAGTTTTGAGACCATTCCTTTTTATTCTTAGACAGCAATTTCTTTCTCCTATCAGTTCTCCACCAGGCAGGTTTGTTTTTCCTTGAAGATCTTGTGATGGTTCTATCAGGTATGGCAGAGTCAATACAATTTGTATAGGTGCTCATATAAAGCATTGGTATATAACTCAGCATAGGTGTCTGTTCCATCAGTGGGGGGAGGGGCGACAAAGCTATTTATGCCATTACATAAGAGGTTGTAATTGGCCTTGGAGAAATTTTTTAGTCTATTTGTTGCTAAGGGGTGTGTTTTGCGTTACTTCTAGCAAGACTGATTTGTGGTCATATCTCACCAGGGATGGCCACACACTGGGGGTGGTGCAGGTGTCAACCAGCTGGTCCAGGGGATTGGAGGTAATGAAATCCAGGAACCTTTGGGCAAGTGAGTTAGAACACGTATAATTTACCCAGTCAATGGACGGGTAATTAAAGTCACCCAAAACCAGGGTGTTTGGTTTGTATCTTGATTGACTCAAGTATCTAAGTAGGCTGAGTGGATGCCCTGATTCAGGGATGGGGTCCTATAGCTGGCATTGACCTGAAGACGGGCCTTTCTTACAGTCAACTGCACTTGAAGTAATTCAAGGGAATCATGCTGTTTAACCAATCTAGAGGTGTATTTATCTTTAATGAATATTGAAGTACCACCTCCTTTAATTCTCATGCCTACAGTTTGTGGTCTGAATGTGTGGAAGGAAATGTAACTTGGTATAGCCGAGGTGCTCTCCACAGTCTTAAACCAGGTCTCAGTGACTGCACAAATGTCAGCATCTTTCGAGGTGAGGATTACTTCCAGTGAGTGCAGTTTCTGGTTTATATTCCTAGCATTTAGCAGCATAACCTTGAGGTTGTTTTTAGAGTGTATTTTTACATTGGGAATTTTGTTCATGTGACATTGTCTAAAAATGGCATTATGGGGGTGGCAGGAGCCTTAGCCAGTAACCAAAATCCCAGGTGTGACAGATGAAGACCATCTCTGGCAAAGCAAAGAGGTCTGTCGACCATGTCATCCCAGATTGACAGATACTGGATACCCTTTGAATGACACTAGAATCTAAGCTAGTTGTTGAAGTCAGTCATTTTTTGTTTGTATTGAGGTATCATCCTAGGCAAAGGTAAAATATTGCTTAAGGCTAAGGACATACCTGCCTGAGACACATAATCAGGGAGCTCAGTCATGTCTCTCTACTTATTGTCCATTGAGGTACTTCTCAAGTCATTCACACCAACATGGACTATAATGGAGTCATAAAAGTTCCTGTTGTTGAGAGACTTGAGTGCATGTGTGATGTGGCAGATCTTGGCACCCAACAAACAGCTGACCATGACCTTTTCCTTATCCACCTGTGTGTGTCTCATAATAGAGTTGCTTATGACTAAGATGTTTGCGTTTGTTTTATGCCTTAGGGGCTTGACTGTTGAGACACTGGTGTGTGATATATTATGTGTACTATGTTCTGCACAGGATGTATTATGTGAAGCATGCTTGTGTTTGTGTTTATGAGGTCTCTGATAGTTAAGTAAGCTTCTGGTAAGGACCGTCACATATGTAAGTTTATGTGTTGGTTTAGTAGGTGCAGGAGATGAGGTGTGCATGTTGACAACCTGCTTACTATCTGATGAACTGACTGGTGAGCGAGAGAGCCTGGATTCTAGGTTCCTGCTATAGATGCATCTCTCACATAATGAATTTGTGTGGACTAGAAGAAGTGGGTTGTCAGTATACATGAGGCATTTGTTACATTACCTCAGGATACCCATGTTGACCAGACTGGCTGGAGAAACTATAGGAAATTGTCCATTCATAGTGCTAGGTAAGTTGATGTGGTCAGAAAACAAGGAGAGGACAGGAAGGACCAGGTAAAGTAGGGGACAGGAGAAATGGACAAAAAATATGAATGTTTAGTGGGTAGGATCTGTGTTGGTACCTTAGGAGCTTTGCTGAATGTATCACCTGTCAGTGATGGACAGTCGCAAGAACTCACTGGTGGAGCAGCAGTAGAGTACAAAGGGAAAGTTTGCAGCAAAAGTGCCTGCATCTACAACCACCAATGGGCAAACAAGCGCAAACCAACGCAAATGCGATGCTTATGTAGCAAACAACAGCAAACTGATTGAAACAAATTAACCAATAAAAAAGCTCAAAACTGAGCCCTGTTCCAGCACTAATATGGTAAAAATGCAGTTCAAAAGTGCAATATATAGTGAAACATTCTACTTAAATTTTGAAGAGATCATCAGATGTCTTGGATTGATTAGATAAATACAGCAGAGGAGTAGCTGGTCGCCAAACTCTGTGGAGGTTTGCTAAAAGAAGCGCAAACCCATGCAAAAGCTGTGCTTATGTAACAAAGGAGAGCAAACTGATTTAAACAAATTAACCAATAAAAAAGGGTCAGAAGTGAGCTGTTACAGCAATCTTCAATCAGATGAGTTCTAACTACGCACTCCTGCCACTAGGGTGCAGGGGAACCCTCTCGAACAAAAGATGGCCTGAATTAGTGCTCAATTTATACAAACAGAACTAGATTCAGCAGGGCTGAATCTAGTCTATGCTACAGCAAACAAAGTGCACCACTTTCAGAAAAAAGCAGTTCAAATAAGCAGGCAGAATAATCCTTCAGCCAGCAACTCCCAGCTCAGAAGGGCAGAGGCTATCCTCTCTTCCCACAAGAGTGAGGACAGACCTTCCTTAATGTAAACTAAATGTCCTGAAGCCTAAGTGCTTAAAACAGAACTGACACTTTTAGAATAACAGATATGCTAAGTCCTCAACCAGCAATTCCCAGTTTACAAGGATGTAAGCTACCTCTCCTGCCACAAGAGTGTAGTCTACAAACCTTCTTCATGTAAAACAAGTGGCCTGAAGCTCAAATGCTTAAAGCAAAACTAAGAGGCTTAGAATAACAGCTACAATTTAATCAGGTGACTACCAAGCAGTAATAAATGCTCCAAAATAAATGCAATTGAACACTTAAGAACAAGCAGTAAAAGCAAAATAAAGTCATAGAGTAGGAGGAAACACAAATGCAGTAAAAACAGCTGAATAAAGTGCATTTTTTTAAGTGGGAAGGAAGCAGAAGATAATTCAAGGTTAAAAAAGTAAGGGGTGGGCCTTCTTAAATGATCTGTCTGTACTCAGTAGAATGAGCTGATGAGATGGACTGGGAGGAGTGTCCAAAATCAGATTTGTTGTAGGGGCAAGCAACTCAAAATCCACCAAGTTTAAGAATGCACTAACATTTGGGCTAGTGGGTGGGAAAAATAAAATGCAGACAGAGATCAGCAGTATTCAGAATACAACAAGCAAGCCAAACAAGCACTGGAGCTAAACAGAGATATTTCAAGCTAAATGAGGAATGCTATTTATCAGCTCCTCCCACTAATTAGCTGATGTAATTTACTGTTCAACACCTACTACTCAGATTTCCAGACTACTAACCCAGAGCTGTTGCTAATTAAATTTCACAATGACTGCAAGCTGGGTGTTATCACTCACTCAGCAAGGGCTAAATCATTACAATCAGTAGTGTATTAGAAATTGGCTTAAATTAAATGTGAAGATGTGCTGTTTTGTCACTTTTTGTAAACAAATCTCAGCAGTAGTTACAGTATAGACAGTATCCCAATTCATTCAGATATAGTCATCAGAGAGCTTGGCACCTTCATATACAACTCACTGTTCATTGACTGCCTTCTATCTATCCTGAAAGTTATTTCATCCATGTGAAAAGAAGCTATTATTCTTTTATACTCTGCCCTGATACTGCCAATTATATAATATAATGCCCCCTTTAGTATTTATCTATATCAACGGAAGCACTTTACTATCTCAAAATACTGAAGTCTCGAATTTCAGTATCTCGAGACAAAAATGCCGAAATTACAGTTGAGCGAAACCGCACTCGATCGAATTCAAAGTGTCGAATTTGCGGTTGTGGTGGCATGGTACGTGAGATTTGCTGTGTTTGTAAGGTGCGATGTGCTGTGGGATATGGTTTGCCTGCCGTTGTGTGGATATATGTGGAGAGTTAGGTAAATGCTGTTTTTTTAAGGGTTTTAGGTAGGGATTTGAGTGTATGTGAGTGTGTTGGGAAGTTTAAGGTGTAGGTTAGGGTAGGTAGGTAAGAGTGTGAGTGTGTAAGTGTTGAGAGTGGTGGTGTTTGTACGTATGTTGTGCGTCTTTGTGCAAGGTGAATATAGAGTATGTAGTAGTGGGTTTAGTGTCTTTGTCTTTTTAGTGTGACCTCGGAGTTAGTATATATAACTAGCGGGGTTGTGGGGGGCACAGCTGTAAATTTAAAGAATGTAAATCAATGTCCATGAATATTACTTGATTTTTGACTTAATAAAGCTTGAGCCACTGTTGAGAAGGATAGAAAGATGTATTATACTTCACCTGCAATATTGACTTTCCCCATTTATTTCATCTTTATCTAACAAGTTAAGCTAATTACAGATCTGTTTAAATTACATTTTAGACATACTGCTTTAGCTCATACCAGAGAACACTGAAAAATGTATCTAAAGATTTTATTTGAATGTACAAATAATACAGCATAACACAGGCTTAATGCTGACTCTTCAAAGTCCTTCCTTCAGTCTCTACAGAGAGACTGAGTGCATGACTTGTTTATCCTGTTAGTGGCCTTAGCATCTTATCTTCAAGTTTAGCATATATTATAAAATGAAAGATCTTTGCCATTCAAACACATACATGCTGATGAAGTATCTCATGATAGATATGGCAGTTGGGCATGTTTTATTTAAGGAGGAACTATTACAGCTACTGAACTCACTGTGGGAAACATAAAAACATAAGCACACTATGAAAGAAAGTAACGAAAGAAACCAAACTACACCATAAGGTATGTCTGTATGAGTGATAGAAAAGTCCCAGCAGCAAGCAAAGCACTCTGCAGACTTACTGGTATCATTAAAAAAAATGCCATGAGTGTAAGCATCTCCAGTAATTGAAAATCCATGACTACTTTCAAGAATACAAGTAAAAGTAAAAGAAATACCTACAATATGTACTGTGAAGGAGTCAACTGATATCAGCTGGATGCATGCTTAGTACATACATCAGGTATCCCCAAAGGAAGAAGAAGCAGAAGAACATTAAAGTCTATTTATACTATAGCGTTATTTAAAAAAGCTAAACAGTTTCTTTTTTAAATAATATCATTGTATAACTGCAATAATCTGCTCCTGTTTGTGGGTTTCACCAGTACATGATTGTTGAAAGTCCAAGTATTTTGTACAATCCCTGCAACTAAATTATTTTATTTCTAAAAATAAAATGCACTCAGTTCCAAATCTTCCTTTCTCAAAAGAGAGACTGACTACAGATCATTCCTTTTTTAGATGTTATTAGGCTAAATGCTTTCATCTTTATAGATTTCGTCAGATTAGGTTCTTCCATCTAAACTTTCTATGATCGTATTGCTGCTATAAATAGTGTTACAGAGGGGACACAGTACACTGTGGGAGAACGCAATTCCACCAACTTGGCCTTTCACCTGCTTAGAATGAAGCCATCTGATAGGATGTTAGACCACTCTTATTTGCATGGGAATGTTCACAAGCAGTGCTTGGTAAGCCTATGTGTCTAACCCTTGGAAATATTATGCGTTGATAAAACCTATAAACTAAAAATCAGTCAACTGGATATATTATAAGTGATGTATAATGTGTGCAGCTACAGTTGTTTCAACGGGGTCTGTAATGCATAATGTTTGTAACCAGAATTGTGTTAATGTGGTTTGTTTTTCATTTATGCAGCTATAAGGTTGCCTGTGTCATACATGATAATTTAATAAAGATGTTTTTTTTTTGTTTGTTTAAAAGTCAATCAATTTTATGTGCGTGGCTACCCAAATGAATTTTACAAAATGGTTTACAGACATTTTTTGTGATCAACAAACATCACTATGTTGTTTCAACAAATCACAAGCCATTTAACCCTGTAAACAGATATTAGTTTCGGGTTATTGTACCTTGATTATATCTTTCAGCTTTGAAGAGATTAACCATTTCTTTTTAATATAATTTGATGTTATAAAGATATACGCTCACTTTTTTTGGAGCTCACACTTGATTGTGGTCCTTCCCATTAAAGCTTTATGGGGCTCTTTGTTTTTATTTTCATTTTCAGTTTACCTGTTTACTGATATTAAAACCTATTCTCTACCTAAAATACTTTTAAGCTGCCAGAACAACAAAACGACAACCTTCATTATCCTTTAGCAGAGTCTGTTAATGTGTTCTGTTAACATAGTAACGCTTTTGGTTGCTCGTCACAAACTTCCAGATATCCTGATTTAATGTATGAATCACACAGTGGTCAGATTGTATAGAATTATTAAATGTATTGAAGTGAATTAAAAGTACTGTGCTGAAAAGAGTTAATAATAATGTAGTGCATGAAGTGCGCTGATTATGCTCCAATATTCATTTACAGACAAACCAGTTAAGTGCCAGAATGGAGTGTGACCCAACTTTAATAAATGTTAAGCACCCCCTGCAAAAGTTGTTGAAGTCAGGTCCCACATTATGCAATAAAATCTGCCTGTACTGACTAGCAAATGACAGTGGCAAAATAAAACATTTGTTTCTGCCTGATGTCCACGCTCTTAACATGTCCCTAATTACCTGTTTCCATTTTCTTCCCTGCTTCGGTATGTTTAATACTTCTGCACAATCTGACCACAGCATGATTCATAGATTAAACTGGGAACTGTGGAAGTATGCCATGAGCAAGCAAAAGCACTACTATGTTAACAGAACCCACCAACAAACTCTGTTAAAGGAAATGGGAGGCTGTTGTTTTCTTGTTCTGTCAGTTTAAATGTATTTTAGATGGTGAATAGATTTTAATATCATCAAACAGAAAAACTGAAAAAGAAAATAAAGAATCCATACAAGTGGGGCCTATAAAGCTTTGATAGGAAGGATCACAATCAAGTGTGAGCTCCTCAGAAGCAAGCATTTATGTTCATAACACAGAGAATTGAGTGGGTCGCTGATTGTAATCAACTCATTATATGCTTGAGACATGGATGCCAAGAAATTCACCTCGAGAGTGAAGCTTGAGAGGTGAATCTTGACATTCATATTGAGAATACAAAATAGGTTAAGATCAGTGACATCATCATAATTCTTTGTAGTGCAGCTAAAGCTCCATGCACTACTAGTTACAGTAAGAAAGAAAAAAAACAATAAGTGTTTTGCTGGCTTTAAAAGTCATAAAACACTTAGCTAGTGCTGTTAAGAACTCAGTAACTCAGTTCCTTGCATTTACAATCACCTTACATGCCTCTCAACTGTCCAGATTTTCACTGAATGTCCAGATTTTTCCCTCATATATTTGGTCTGTTCCTCATAAAGTCTGTGGTTTTCAAATTACTGAGTACTGGCAGACATCTGAGTTTCAGACTTTGTATCCTTGAGAAAATGCAGGTAAACACACACCATGTTATTGTAAGAGGAAGTCAGGGCTCATTACTGACGGGCATCAAGTAGAAACAAATCTTTTATTCTACTGCTGTCATTTGCTGGTCAGTAGTGGCAGATTTTACTGCCTAGCCTGAGACCTGAGCTTAACAACGTAAGCAGGAGGTGCTTAATATTTGTTAAGGTTAGGTCTCGCATCACTCTAGCGCTTAACTGATTAGTTTTTTTTTTTTTTTTTCTGAATATTAGAGTGTAATCACCACTCTCCATGAGCTACGTCAAAAGTTATATACAAAAAGGAATGGTGAATGTTCTCAAAGCAGAAAACTGTAATCAAGATGCAATAACCTGAAACTAACATCTGTTTGCAGGGCCATACAGCAGATGATTTATTAGAACAACAGAGTGATGTTTTTTGACCACAAAAAATGTCTGTAAACCATTTGTAAAGCTCATTTGGGTAGCCACACATGTAAAATTGATTGATTTTGAGTTTATAAATAAGATGGGACAGATTTTTAGCAACACATAAAATTTCTGAGGATTGGGTGCAGGGGCTTACTTGAGCACTAGTCATGAACATTCCCATGTAAATTATGGGTCTAATATCATGTCAGATGTCTTCATTCTGAGTAGGGGAAAGGCCCCCTATGCAAATGAGGAAGGGTCTAATATCCTATTAGATGTCTTCATTCTGAGCAGGCGAAAGGCCAGTTGGATGGAAGTAGGATGTCTCACAGTGTATACATCCCCTCTGTAACAATATTTATGGTAGTAACTTGATCACAGAAAGTTTAAATGTAAGCACTTACCCCAATAATACCTATAAAAGGTATCATCTGTAGTCAGTCTGTCTTTTGTGGATGGAAGTTTTGGAACAAGATTTAATCTAATGTTGTCAGTCTTCATTCATACTTGACTGTTGAGTTCAGTTCCGATCCACAGAACCGACTCAGCCATTCTATCAAGCTCGCACCAGCCAGAAACTCTCAAGCCTGGGCTACCCATACTACCTCTCTTTCCTTAACTCCAGGTCTTATTTGCCACATAGAAAATCGGACGTGTCAGCCTTGTTGTCAGCTAAGTGCTAAACTTTTTCTTTGGTACCACTGTTGGTATATTCATTAAAAAAAAAGCTGTATTGTGTACTCCTTGTTTTTTTTTTTTCTGTTAGTATTTGTGTGTATGTGGGTGTGTCTGTGGGCATGCCCTTTTACTGTTTTTTAAACGATGACAGAAAAACAGAAGGGAACCACAGGCTTTAAGCAATGTGAGGACTGTGACTGAAAGATGCCCAACACTGATGGGCATCTTTCATGTGTTTATTGTTTAGGTGTTCCTCATTTGGAGGTACAATCGCCATGTGAACTCTGCAAGGGTTTCAGTGCTCACACCCTTGCAGAGAGGTGAAACAAACCTATTCTCAAGGGGCTGCTACAATGCCCTTTTAGTGAGGCTTTGTCTGAGGTGGAGACATCAAAGTCTCCCAGAAAGGAATCTAAGAAAAGGAGCCATTCAATACCTTCGTTCCTTAAGATACAAGAAGCTAAAACTATTAAGACTCAGGTTTCGTCTCATTCTTTATAAACGGGGCCTAAAATATCTAAATCTGCACAAACTCCTGCTCTGGTACCAAAATCGGTCACATCTCCCATAGTGCTGACCATTATTGAAGCTACCAAAATTCCTACAGCGCTGACCTCATCATCGGTACTGATGACCCTCTTGGCACCAACAATAGTCTCTCCAAATTTTCCAGTGACGTCTTCCCCTGTGAAGAAAATTACTTGTCAACAGACCATGGTGCCGAAGGTCGAGAGTGCACACAGGACTAGATACTCCCCATCTACAGACCACTTCTTGAGTTAACAATAAAGTCCATTTCTTGAAAGGCCAGAATCACCTTCGGGGATGTCCATCCATTCCACGAGGAGTCTTTCAGAGCTAGATGTAGTCAGATTGGTGGATCAGCTCTTGGCAGCCAGAGACCTTTCTACTCCCCCTTGGATCTCTCTCCCATCCGGAACCAAGGGTTACTCTCCCAGGACACCCACTTATCTTCCTCCTTCAACCTCCATGCAGGTCTTGCAGCCCACTACTTTGATGTTCGCTGTGCCAGCTACTTCGGTACTGATAGTGGATTTCACCTTGGTTCCGAGACCGATGCTGTGGTGTGTGGCTCCATCAGAGTCAACCCATCTATGGGACTGTGATTTGGCTGCAGGCTTCTGGATCCCTTTATTGGCTCTGATTTTTTCCAGGGTGCCGTCCGTGGCTTCTGGTGACCTGGCAGTTACAAGTCCTCTCATAGCTCCTACTGTGGGAGGGGGCTCATCGGAGCAGGGTGTGACCCCAGTTCCGAGGTTCTCTCTCTCAGTTATGGGCCCCCATCCCTCTTCGGGCGGGCCTGCCTTCTAGATTATGGAGAGAGTCCTTGCCTCTGCAGGCTCGCAATTTGCACCATTCACAGTGGAGTGTCACATTTATGTATCCTCTGGCTCTTGGCTGTCACAATCTGCTACCTTGGGGCAGCAGGCACAAGAGCAGCAAGATACCCTATTGCAGGGTCCCCATCTTCAGAGTCCTCCTCAGACCTTCCCCCTGTGGAGCCACCCAGTAACAGATCGTGCAAGAGGAAGCACCTAGATTCTCCAGAAGAATTGGTCACTGAGGATACAGATTTCGATGAAGGGGAGGGGTCCCCTTGGTCACCCCCTGAAGATTGGAAATCCTGGAAATTCTGAAACAGACGGGTGATTGAAAGCCTACAAACCCATCCTCCGAGGAATCTGTTTTCTTGCAGGCTTTTCATGCCCGGCTTTCTACTTCTTGGGTGACTTGACCTGCCAATGAGTTGGTCAAACTCATTGTGCAGTGTGCGTGGAAGGCTCCTGATATCACAGAGCTAATACCCTGGAGACCAGACAAAATTTTCTCAGCGCTGGAGGACCAGTCCCACTGGTCGAAGGGTCTATTAATGGATGCAATGGTGGTGGCAGCTGCCACAAAAAAGGAACTCACTGAGGAGAGTCCAGTTGTCAGCCTCCAAGCTAAGAGTCCCGGACAATGGACAGATTCGGGAGGTGGGTCTTTGCTTCATCGACCTTTGCCATATGGTCCTTGAATTTTTTGGCACACTTCCTGTGACTCCAAAGGGATCTGATAATTGAGCTATCAGAGACCTTAGTGGGAGCAGTGTCTGGCGAGGTCCGGGATAAGGTTGCCTCCCAGGTTGCCACCCTAGAGTTGATCTCCAACTTGTCCATGCAGCTTATTGCACATACAGCTGAAGGGACATCCAGGGCAGTGAGTAGAGGCATTGCCATCAGGCACCCTGCCTGGATATGCTTATGAGACTTTGTGGACCCCTTCCAGTCTTCCTTTATCAATGCTTCTGTTGATGATACTTCATTATTTGGCCCAAAAGTCAGAGACACATTAGGCAGGTGTGAGAAGGATGGAAAGACCCTTTCTGCTGTGGGCATGCATCTTTCTGCTCCTCAACGACCTTATTCCAGGAATCAGAGGAGTGGAAAAATGTGGCTCAGAAATTCCCAAGGGCTTTTTGGGACACACGTGGTGAGTATTCTTCCCAGGTCAGAGGGGGGAACTCTTCAGGAAGGTGCCCCTCCCGTGGCAGAGGGGGCCCATGCAACCAGGGTCATAGTGATTCCTTTTCTGGACAACCCTACCAGTGCTTCTTAGTGGCGGCCCAATTGCTTATCTCTAGAAGCAGTCGAGGGAAGATTCTCTCTGCACCATTCAGCCTGACACACAATAATATCAGATTCCTGGGTGTAGACAATAACTACCAGAGGTTACCCCAAAGGTGAATCCCCAGTATTCCATCCAGTCAGAGGGATATAGCAGCACTAGAAATTCAAAAGCTGCTTCAAAAAAAGAGTCATCCAAACAGTCCTACCAGACAAAATAGGATCCCGATTTTACTCAAGATTCTTTTTAGTGCCAAAAATGACAGGGGACTGGTGGCCAATCTTTAACCTCAGTGTTTTGAACAAATTTGTACAACAGACAAAATTCTGGATGGTCATGGTTCAGTCTATCCTTCCTTTTCTGAAGAAAGATGATTGGATGTGCTCCATAGATCTTCAAGATGTGTATTACCACATCAAAATGGACAAATGCTCCAGATGATACCGCTACCTCTAGCTAGGGACCAGGCATTATCAGTTTCAAGCACTGCCCTTTGGTCTCACCACAGCCCCCAAGGTGTTCACCAAATGTATGGCAGTGGTAGCAGCTCACTTAAGGCTACAGGGATTCCATGTGTTTCCATATTTAGATGACTGGCTCCTCACCTCCCCCACCAGGCATCTGCTGCTTTACACTTTGGACTCTGTTCTAAAGCTTGCAGAGTTCTTAGGCATCTCAACAAACAAAGAAAAGTCAAAACTATCCCCCACACAGGACATAGATTTCATTGGAGCAAGACTAAATACAAAATCTTCCAGGGCTGCTCTTTCACTTCACAGACTAGTGAAGTTGAGGTTACAACTTCAAGTGATACTCTCTCAAGACAAACTTCTGGCTCATCTAGTCTTACAGGTCCTTAGGTCCATGGCAGAAACAATCACCTTAGTTCCTCTGGCGAGGTACCACATGAGGCTGCTTCAGTGGCTCCTGGCATCACAGTGGTCACTGTTAACTCTTCCAGTGTCCCACCCATTCCACATAACCAAGTGATGCAAGCAGGATTTATCTTGGTGGATGAAGCCAGAAGACAAATTATGGTGCCACCCCTTTTCCCCTTCTCAGCACAAGGTTGTAATAACCACGGATGCATCCCTGATAGGGTGGTGGTGGGGGCATTTTCAGGGAAAGACAGTCCAAGGCACTTGGTCCCCTCAAGAGGCCAATTTGCATATCAATGTCCTAGAACTGAAAGAAGTGCTGTTAGGATTGCAAGCATTTCAATCTGCCTTCCTTTCAGGGACAATTGCTATTCAGTCAGACAACATGTCAGTGGTCTGGTGCATCAACAAACATGGGGGATCCAGATCCTACCCTCTATGTCGGGGAGCCCTAAGAGGTTGGCAATGGGCAATTGCCTCCAACCACTTTCTGATAACAACGTGCATTCCAGGAAACTCCAACATGATTGAGGTTAAAGTGAGCAGATGCATTCTCCACAAGTGGTCTCTCAATCCCAATGTAGCGACGAAGATCTTTTGTCAATGGGGTCAGCTTTGCTGCGATCTGTTTGCCTCTGCCATAAACTACAAATGCAGCAGCTACTTTGCCCTAGTCTCCTCTCAGGGGAGTCCCAGAGAGATACTCTTCTCCATGATTGGCCCCTGGGATTTCTTTATGCCTTTCCTCCAATGCCCCAGTTTTTGAAGAAAGCCCAATGGCCCCCATCAAGTCTGGTTTCCTTTTCTGTGGCCTCACCTAGTCCATCATTCGTGGACTCTGGTTTCAACTCCAGACCTGTTAGCTCATCTGCAGGACCTGGTCCATCCCATCCTACAAAATATCAAGCTGATGGCTTGGTTTCTCGACTTCCAGTAATTGACCCCAGGGTCTAAAGTAACTAGGGACTCTGTCCCAGCAGTCAAGTGTGAATGAAGATTGACAACATCTGATAAAGAAGTTATGTCCTTACCATAATGTTCCATCTGTGTTGTCGATCTTCATTCATTCTTGACATCCCACCCTCCTTCCCCCTCCAAGAGACTCCTGGAAGTTCTGAAATAGTCCTGGGGTTCTAGTGGGGTTGTTGGGACAAAGCTTCCATGATTTTCTACTTTAGGGCAAAACTCGATCTGAGGTGAAGGGAAGACAGACAGTATGGGTAGCCTTGGCTTGAGAGTTTCTGGCTGGTGCAAGCTTGATGTAACATCCAAGTTGGTTCCGAGGATCAGAACTGAACCCAACAGTCAAGAATGAATGAAGATCGACAACACAGATGGAAAGTTATGATAAGAACATAACTTCTTTTTTTATTTTTAGAAATTAAATAATTTTAGTTGAAGGGATTTCTCTGAGTAGTTGGAATCTTGACAATCCTGTGATGGAATTTTGTTTTGTCCTGATAACATACTCTCTGTATATGGCTGGGTTTGATTGGAGATACTGGAGTTCCCACCAGCGGGTGACCTTTGATTGCCTGTGTGAGTGGATATCACAGGATTTACCAACTTTTGGTTATGTTTAATCACCTCAGGCTAAGTAGGTAAATCCTGTGATATCCATATTCAGTCATGGTTTATTGCTAAGCTATATCACGCTTTTTATATTAACAAGTATGATATTTTGGCTAAGTAATACTGTAACAGCATTATCCGCAGTGGTGGTGCTGCGGTAGCGTTGTCGCCTCACAGTAAGATGCTGACAGGTTCGACTCTCAGCTAGAGCATTTTCTGCGTGGAGACATGCGTGAATGGGCGTACCTTCGTTGTAGGTTGTGCGTTAGGGCTGGCAACTCAGCACGTAAAAATCAACTGCCAGTCATTAGCGGACCGGAGTTCCGCTGTGGCGACCCCTAACCGGGAAAAGCCAAAAGACACAACAAATACTGTAACAACATTACTGTACAACAATTCCGTAATTCTACATTTTGCTATATGCTAGCATTTAAGGCACTTCAACAAATTTAACTATTACTCTGCAGACAATTAGTCTCTGCCTGTTGATATAATCTCATACTGTATATAAATATAAATATAGATATAGATAAATATATAGCTATAGATGTGTTTATATACATATCTATATCTATCTATCTATCTATATTTATAACTATACATATATTTATCTATCTGTAGCTATAGATATAGATATAAATATATATGGCCACTGTAGAGGATAGGCTTATGGATTACACTTTCATATCTGAACATATGAATGTCAGATCTCTGCTCTTCCAAATTGTAATCATTAATCTTAAGAATAATATAATGTCTCCTTGAGTCTGTAATATAGATTCTCAGCATTCCACTCTTCATGCTTAAACTTAGCTTCTAACTGATACTTAACTTCCCTTCTGGACTCATCAACAACTTCAATACATTTCTCTTTCTGAGGAGGTGATATGTTTACGTGATTAGCCACATCCAGCACTAAACAACTGCCTGCACTGTTGGCTGTTTTGAATGAATGCATTCTTCTTTACTATACACTTGAGAATCTTGTCCCTGGATGTAATAAGACCTAGGGCGTTTTGCATGACCCACATCAGTAATGTCTGACCAAACCTTCATGTAATTTCTGGGAATGTGTATTCCCACTGTATCTTCTTTCTTCAAATTACATAGTATTTTGGCATTTTTATAATAATAATATTATTTTTGTCTTTAATGATTTGTATAAAACCGGTAAGTACCATTACTTTTATATTCCAGCATTAACAAAACTCTAGCAGCAGGCAATTTGATTCTGAGCCTCCTGTTTGCATGTAGCTGCATGGGTAAAAATACTGTTCTTTAAAGTGACGTTTTTCTATCTTCCAGTATATGTACTTAGCAATCAGATTTTCCCTTAGAACTAGTCAGTTTTTTAGTTTTAGCACTCAGATCTGTTTCTTTGAGCCCAGCACTTGTTCAGAACTAATTGTAAGCACTAAATAAGCTACAAACTACTACAGCACTCAACTTTCCTTACTTGTCTAGAGGAAAACAGTTTTTAGTACTTAATAAATGAGCACCTATCCAGACATGTGTATGGGTCAGCTCCCAGTGTTTTCCCCTGTCTACCTGATGAATCTGGGCATCTTGGAGCAATGCAGCAATTGCCTCAAGTACACAGACAACCCTCTCCTCCTACCACAACACTACAACCTGTGAGAGATGCACTTATATAGCCAAACTGGAAGAAAAGCTCTCTTCACCTAAGACTGGAGTAGACAGTCAAGAGGAGAGGGTAAACACTTGCACCACACCACACTTATCACATAGTCCCTCAAAACCTACACCACCAAAACACACACATACAAACACAAAATACACACCTACATTCACGGAGGCTATCAATAAAAATCTGCCCAAGCAACAGAGACCTTCAAAGCAGAAGCAGAAGCAACCTCCACCCCCCAACACAACCCAAATGACACATAGCCCACAAACACAGTGTGCCACTCAACCACAGCCCATAAGGCATAACATACCCAACACTCTAGTCATAGGTGACTCTATAGTCAGGCACACTGATGTTCCACTCACCAGGCTAAACAAGGAGAAAATTACTGTCAGCTGCCTGTCGGGTGCCAGAATCTGCCACATAATGCATGCACTCACTCACTCCACAAGTACAAATATGACTCTGTCATTGTCCATGTTGGTGTGAATGACCTGAGATGTACCTCCTTGGACTACATGAAAAGAGACATGGAGGAGCTCTCTGATCTTGTAGCCCAGGCAGGTATGACCCTAGCCCTGAGTAGCATGCTGCCATCATCCAGAATGATACCACAGTACAAGGACAAAATGATTGACTTCAACAATTGGCTAAGCTTCTAATGTCATTCTAAAGGGATCCAGTATCTGTCTGCCTGGGATGACATTATCGACAGACCATGATGCTTTGCCAGAGATGGCCTGCACCTGTCGCCCCTGGGATTCCGGATACTGGCTAAGGCTCTTGCCATCCCTATAGTGCCTTTTTTAGGCAAGGCTCAAATGACAAATTCTCCACCGTAACAGGTACAAGCAAACAAAATCTGAGGGTAATGCTACTCAATGCTAGAAGTCTAAACCTCAAAATGCACTCACTCGAGGCACTCCTTAAATTGGAGAACATTGACATCTGTGCACTGACAGAGACCCAGAGAGCACCCCTGCATTACCAGGCTATAATTCATACCACAACTTACGGCCATCTAACCTGGACCGAAACACAAGAGGCGTGTCCATATTCATTAAGGATATCCACACCTCCAGGCTAGTTGCTCAGCATAATGCATCTCTGAGATTATCCAAGTGCAACTAACTCTGGACAAGACCACAATCCAAATTGTAGCTTGCTACAGATCCCCCACCATGCCCCAGGATTCCCACTCCTCATTCCTTGAAACACTGAAAAATATTAGGGTACAACCTAACACCCTAATAATGGGTGATTTCAACTACCCCACCATTAACTGGGAAAACTACTCATGTACCAACTCTTTTGCTCAACGTTTTCTGGAATTCATAAATTCCAACACCTTGGATCAACTTATCCACACCCCCACCAGGGGCAGCAATATCCTAGACCTGGTCATTGCCAACATGGGCAACCGGTGTTCCACACCAGAGGTCACTTTCTCGTTGGTCAGATCTGACCACAAGCTAATCACCCTAGACATCCACATCCCACCCCTACCTACCATTAAGGAAACCACCGTAAAAATTTCTCCAAAGGCAACTTCACACTTCTTAAGACAGAAGTGGCAAACTTCATGACACCCATGCAGATGGACAATAGAGGTACAACTGCTGAATCCTACACAAATGCACTTTATAGTCACTTAAACGAGTGCATGGATCGTGCTAGCCCTAACAGAACCAAGATGCTCTCCTCCAAAAAAAGAAAGCCAATCTGGTGGTCCCCTGCTATAATCAAACTCTACAACAGAAGAAAGAAACTGCTGCAAAAAAGAGTAAAATCCCATGACTGGAGGAACTCCCTGGTCAGCCTGAGTAAGAAGCTGAGATCCCTTATAAAATCCTTTGAAGCTAGTTACGAAAACAAAATTGCCACCATTTCTAAAGACAACCACAAAGCATTCTATAGCTATGCGAAGAATCTCAATGGCAACACTGAGATCTGCTCTGAGTTACAGCACAATGGCACTAAATATACAGAACCAACTGATATTGCCAACATCCTGGCAGATAGGTCCAGTGCTACCTTTACCCCCCTCCCACCCCTTAAAGGGCCCATCTCTATACCGGAAGAATGCAGTGTTCCTGTAATCACGGCTGCACAGGTAAAAACCACACTCTCCAAAGCCAAAAACACAGCATCCATGGGACCTGACACCATCCCAGGCTGCGTTCTAGACGAACTACAGACCGAACTGGCACCCCACCTAAGTACCATGTTTAATCATAGCCTCAACTCAGGCTTTGTGCCCACTGAATGGCACACAGCGACGGTTATCCCACTCCACAAAGGGGGATCCACCACGGACACCAGGAACTACCACCCCATTAGCCTGACGAGCCTGGTCTGCAAGGTCATGGAACGTATCATCATGGAACTTATAAACAAAGACATTGGTAATCTCCAAACTCTGGAACCCACCCAGTTCGGGTTTGTAAAAGGCAGATCATGTCTCCTAAACCTGATAGACTTCTTTGAAGCAGTCACCAAAGCCGTAGATGAGGGTAAGGTGGTTCACACAGCCTATCTAGATCTCGCCAAGGCTTTCAACACCATCCCCCTCTCAGGAATTATAGATAAACTCAGTAAACTAGGTATAAATCCCTATGTCAGAAGATGGGTTGCCAACTGGCTCACTGACAGAACCCAAACTGTGAAAGTAGCAGACTACAAATCCGACTTCAGACCAGTGACAAGTGGAGTACCACAGGGTTCAGTCCTGGGTCCTCTCCTGTTTGGTATCTACTTCTCTGAAGTACAGGCTAACACAGGAGATCTTTGGCTAATGAAGTTCACAGATGATTGCAAACTAGGAGCCATAATCGAAACTCCTAACAATGTGGACATCCTATAAAAGGGCTTCATTGAGACAGATGCCTGGTGTCAAAGCCATGGTCTCAAGCTGAATTCCAAAAAGTGCATTGTCATCCCTTTTGGTAAAAAACTCTGTACCCATGAACTACCACATAGGCAGCAGTCTACTAAACACCGGAAGTGTGATAAGAGACCTTGGGACACAGGTGGACAGTAGTCTCTCCTTTGATAATCACATCACCACAGTAGTCAGGAAATCCTTCTATGTGGCACACCTCATCACAAAAGGTTCCTCATCCAGGAAAAAAAGAGGTCATTGTTCCCCTCTACTCATCACTCATTAGACCCATTATAGAGTACAATGCCCCTTTTAGAATGTACCTCACAAGACATCTACAACAACTGGAAAGGCTGCAGAAATACCTCACAAAGAGGATTACCGGCCTCAAACAGCTGCCCTACACAGACTGTCTCAAAAAACTCCAGCTTTACTCCATCGCTTATCACCTACTCAGAGGTGATCTCTGCCTAATATACAAAGCTATGTCAAACCCAGAGCTGTTGGACATAATCCACTTAAAGAAATCCCAATCCCTCCAAGCTACACACTCTAGGGACCTAAACATTGGCACCACAATAAACAGAACATGCTGGAGGGATAGATTCCTGTCCCAGCGACTTCCCATACTCTGGAACAAACTACCTATCTATATCAAACAAAGCTCCTCATTAGCACTCTTCAAGAAAAAATCTTGATGATTGGATGGGAAATAGGAAATTCACCCCAGGGATCACTTCTGTGGCTCTGCTCGACAGGGGCACAGGTAAATAATTTTGTTGGGTGGTGAAAGCCAGGGTACCTTTTTGGTTAGGCTTATATAGGCCCTAGGGGCAATAGCCTAGTACCTACCTATGAACCATACCTACTGCACTAGTTCATTAGATTCTTGACTGTTTCTGTTATCCTCTTTACTTAACCATTATTCTGGCAGTGCCACAAGACTATTTGTAATGCAGCTGAATTGCAATTCAAAAGCAAGCTTTTTGAGATTTTTGTTACTAAACTGTGGACTGCAGTTGCAGTGTCCTTCAATTAATCACCTTTGCAAACTTAGCATAAATCAGATATTAGCCATCTCTGCAAAGAAATCAATATTTTACAGCTTTGTTTCATGCCACCTCTGGTATATCATGTGATAACAACTTTTCCCTAAGGTGCTGACTTTGAAACTTGCTGCAGGTTTGATAAGTTTGCACAATTCCTTTCATGGGCTCTGATATTTTGGCACAGTAGAGAATACCACAGAGTCACTTTACACATCAGGTTATCTGAGTGTGATTCAGATAATTTCACCAGTATCATGCTTGTCATCTGGTTAGGTATAATCATTTTATCAGACATGAGTATGAAACCTTTAATTTAACTAATTTTGTCTCTCTATAGATAGTATACTCATATCTGGATCCCTTGCTGATAACTTGACAATGCTGTTTCTTATTTCAGTACTTCTTTTACATTGAACCTTGTAAAACAATTCCTCTTTGAATGAAACATGTCCGATTGATAATTATACAATGACCCCCCATTAATATTCCATTCGCCCAGACTTTTTCAATTACTATAACTCTTACAGCAACACTGTCTTGCTATGTTAAACGAGTTTAACATAGCGAGACAGCTTTAAAAAAAGCAATGGAGATTCTCCGTTTCTTTTTATAAAGCTGTCTCGCTATGTTAAACCCATTTAACATAGCGAAACAGTTTGTAAAAAGCAACAGAGATCTTGCTTTCTCCGTTCCTTTTTTTCAAAACTGTCTCGCTATGTTAAATGGGTTTAACATAGCGAGACAGCTTTAAAATAAGCAACAGAGATTTCTGTTGCTTATTTTAAAGCTGTCTCGCTATGTTAAACCCATTTAACATAGCGAAACAGTTTATAAAAAGCAACGGAGATCTTGCTTTCTCTGTTGCTTTTGCCCACAGCTCTGATGTACTGCATTGGCGTATGCATGTGCAGTACATCAGAACTGCCGCAGAATACCAGACAGCTGCAGAAGGGCAGCAAGGAGGCATTATACAATGCCATTATTTAAGAAAAGCAATTTTTTTTCTTAAATAATGTCATTGTATAATAGCAATAACCCACTTCGCCCTCGTGACCAAACCACACCAACCTTGGGTAAATCCAGCATTACCCACACCCAGGTGTGGGTTATTGCTATAATCTACCATGAGATATTCCATCATTCAAACCTTTATGGAAAATAAGACATCAGCTGAGGACTTCTGGTGATGAAGATGTAGTGAAAAAAAGCATGCTCACTTTTTTATTTTTTTTAATTTATTTATTTAACATTTGTTAACCGGGAAAGTCCTACTTGGAACAAAGCCAATTTTCAGCAGAGGCCCGGGGAGAAACACTCCAGATACATGTATTTTGCATTGTAGTAAATTGATAAAACATGTCTGAGTCTAAATTAAGTATACGACTATCAGTTCCATGACTTGTTCTGGCAAGAAAGTTAAAAATAAAGCAAGCAAGCATATTGAAGAATTGCATTTATTGAATGCAGAGAAAGCAAATATGCTGTGTGAAGAACTTTGAGACTAAGCAGTTGAAATGCCAGATAAGGCAGTGCTTGAGGCTTTTCTGGATAATTTAAAAAGTTTTGCAGTAAGGGCAACAGACTGGGTGTGATATTAGCTAGCTATATTGCAAAGGCCAAACAGTGAGAATTAGAATTGGTGGAAACTGTGAATTCAAATGTAGATGCTGTAGAAGGGGAGGGGGCTGTCTATGGAAAGACAGTTTTGATTTGGAGATTTATAACTATAGTGACTGACTTGGAAAGAAGATGGATATGGAGGACAGATTCTTTAAAAGGAACATTCAGATTATTGGAATACTAAAAAAAGAAAAACATCAGCATTATTTGTCTTTCATGTAGGGCAAGCTGGCTAGTTGGAATGGGTTGCGTGTTGTACAGGTAAAGGTTGAATGAGCTCATAGACTTTAGGTGCAGCAGGGAATGGAAAACTGCCATGACATCTTTTGGTAAGACTTGTAACTTAAAGACCAAATTGTATCATTGCTTTGTGAAAGGGGGAAGACAAGAGTGTTTTTGTCACTGACTATTTTTAACATGAAAAGAAACAGACTGCAATTTATGAATGCAGTGAGAGAATACCATTTAAGGAGGATGTAAGATGCTCATCAATAGATGACTGTTACAGTAGCCTAAACTATATGGGTTATATCCTGCCATAGATATGACAGCAGGACAGCATGCATAACTTTAGGGCACCTTACACAAGCCCTAACCAATAAAGAGCTCAAGGAGAGCCATGTAAAGTCAATCATTAGGGTGCCAAACTTTCAAAACGTTCTTACCATCAAAATGCACTCTCTCTGCAGGTTTCCAGTGATCAAGAGTTATTTTAATTTATTTTACCAAGGATCAGCAGATAAGCACCCATCAGCGAAAGATCTTCCAATTTACTCAGATTTCTGAGGAAAAGTTTACTTTTTCTATGGAAAACTTTGCATTTTGGCCAGGAATTGTGTTTTTAGTGGTCGTTAACAAAAAGTTTACTTCACAAAAGTTAATACTTTGTCAAGTGTACCTGTTTGGGGGAAAACTTTTAAAATCACTTTTTGTGTAAAATGTGAGTATATGTTTGGAGAAAAATAAAGGTTTGGACTTGTGGATTTGGGAATTTTCAATTAAGCTTTTATCTTAAAACTACACAATTTTGTCAGGTGGTTCACTGACTCTTCTAGGCTCTGCTATACACTTATTAGACGTTTTTCTCATCTAGAACATGGTGCAGGATTTGGGGTCTTCATTTTTGCTTCCTTTGTCTGTCAGAAAAAGAAGAAAGTTTTATGTGAGTCTTCACTAGTCAAGACAGCTTTCTCACTGCCTCATCAGGGACCTCATCATCATATCTCGATACCACTGGCATTCCTACTTGAGAAGCCACTAAGGACTGTGAATTAGGCATGTCCTCTGTGACTGTCAGGTTGTCCTCTGTGGGCAGTGGGGAGACACTTGTTGGTCTCAGAGAAGGGATAATATGATGGTTTACCTCAAAGCTGATCTGGAGTGCCTGATTCCTGGGGAAGAGCTGCAACTTTGGGTTGGTCTTTTTTTAGGGGTCTTCTAGGAAAAGAAATCAAAATGTTAGGTATATGTCTTCTCCTGTTTCATATAGAAAGGACAGGGAAGATTGGCTGGGTTTGCTAAGAGATTGTTTCAAGCCTTTAATTCTTTTGAATCTGATTCCTCACGGAGTTTTAAAAGAAAAAGATTTTCCTATCTTTTAGATCCCAGAAGTACAGGAATTAGACTGGGATTGAATTTCTCCAGTCTATGCCACAAGAAGGGAAATCTGATTCTGAAGAAGGTTGTTCTTCAGATTCTAACCCCCCCCCCCCCCCCGACAAAGAGTTGTTTTTCCTGAAACTACAGCCAGAATGAAATCGTTATTTCAGTGGGAACAGAGTAACATTTCAGTGTCCCAGCAAAAATATTATGATTTTCCTCAGTCTGCAGCTATTTCTCCTGTTCTACCAGCATTAGAGGATGTTTTCTCAACAGCCTGAAGCATGCCTGACAGTTACTCTCTTGCCCACAAAATTTTGATGAATTCTGTAAGGTTCTCCAGATCTACAAATATGTGTTTTCTGATCCCAGTTCTGACTCTGCAGTTATTTTATTTTTTGGAAAAACCATCTTCTGGCAAACACCTTGTGATTGCTAATCCTATTCCTTCTGGTAAAGATAGGAAAGCTTTTGAAAGATTGTGGAATATAGCATATTCTTCTCCTACGTTTGCCTTCAGAATGCTGAATTGTCATGCTCATAGGTCAAAATATCTGCTTCTTTTAAAAGTTAGAGAAAGTAAACTTCTAACCTACCATCTTCAGAGATTAAAGCATGTCTGAATTATTTGTTGCCCAATAACCAAACACTCTGAAGTGTTCCTATGACTCTGCTGATGCTGTATCCAGAATAGCTGCTACTGGATCAGTGATGAGAAGTTTTGCTGGTTTACATTCATAACTTTTACAAGAGTATGTCTAAGTTGGGATCTTGAATTCTCCTGTAGATAGAGAAGTATTGTTCGGCCTCTCTTCTTTTTTTCAAGCTTCCCTCCGAAAGTTTAATAAGACCTTTTCTTCCAGTTCAGGATCCTTTTACTGAAAACAGAACAAACAGTCTTAGCAAGGCAAAGTCAAACAGAACTTCAAAAAGTAATGTGAAGAATGATAGAAAAAGAAGGGGAGAACATCCCCGAACCAAGGACAGACTTAATGCCTCTTCAGGTGTTTCTCCCCTGAAAACCTGGCATCCCATTAAATCATTCCCAAAGCCTACATCTTCATTTTCCTCAGTAGCAAAATATAACCTCAGATAAGTGGGTTTTGAAAATCATTCAAAAAGGCTACATTTGGCAGTGGGAGTCCCTTCCTCCTTTTCAGTGAATTTCTCATCATCCCTTAAACCAAACTTCACTATTTCCTCTAGTCCTGGAGAACATGTTGTCTCTATGAGTCATAGAACCAGTTCCTATAGAACAAACACGGAAATGATTTTATTCAAGAATCTTTCTGAGGGGGAAGAAAAAAGGAACTTGAAGACCAGCCCAAGATTTTTCATTTCTAAGCCTTCACATCTTCACATCAAAGCCCCAAAGTTCAATATGCTTTCACCTCTGTTACTCCTCATCCATCCTCACAGTTTTTCTTTTTTTTTGGTAAATCTAGATTTAAAAGACACTTATCCTATCACAGTTCTCAATTACTTCAGATTTTCTTTCTATTTCTGGCTTACATTTTCAGTTCTCTGTCTTACCCTTTGGCCTATATGTAGCTCTAATGGTGTTTGCAAAGTGTCTGGCACTAATAATAGCTGTTTGCAGGTTGCAAAACATTCACACTTTCCTTATTTAAACAACTATCTTATATTTGAAGTCTGTTTTTTTTTAAATGCCAGGAATCTCTGGCCTGGGTTAATGGCATCTTTCTCAGTCTTGGATTCCAGGTGAACATACATATTTTTTCTGTCATTCCTTCTCACAGGATGGTGGTTCAGGGATACATTCTGGTTACAAGCCTTTCTCCCTCAGGACAAAATACACCTTTACAAAGAACAGTTTATAATTTTGTCCAAACAGTATCTTACCTCAGCCAGACAATCTCTTGGGATTCTCAGTTTCATGGCCTCTACAATTGTCATGATTCCTCTTGTCAGACTTCACATGAGAAAACTTCAGTGGTTTCTGAAATGTTTTGGGCCCAAAACCAGCACACACTGTGTTTTTCACATCCTTCTGTTGTGGTTTGTCAAAAGGTAGTTAACTGTGTTGGGTGACCAGCTGTCTCTCAACCCAGATCTCCCATTCTCCCTTCCAGCTCCTGCTCATTCTGAAGCCAGAGATGAATCAGGTTTTGCTTGGAAGGCTGTTTCCAAGGGGTGAAAGTTTATGGTCCATGGAACAAACAGGCCAGACTACATAAAATATATGTGAAAGAAGTGATGACAGTAATAAATGGTCTCAAATCCCTAAACCATCTTTGGACTCCAGAATCTCTTCTTGAAATCACAGACAACTGCACAATGATGGGGTACATAAACAAACTGGGGGAGGGGGGGGCGACTTGATCATATTCCCTTTGCAGACTAGCTGTGGTAGCCTGGGACCTAGCAACTCAACACATCCTTTACCTTCAGACTACCTATATCCCATCAGAGCAAAACATTATCGCAGACAAGCTGAGCAGGACCAGAACAGACCCTCACAAATGGAAACTGAATCTGGGGCTCTTGCAGGAGTTGATCCAACTGTGTGGAACTCATCAAATAAATCTGTTTGCCTCCATTCACTGCAAATAGTTACAGAAATTCTTCTGATAGATTCCTTGCAAACAGGCTTGGAATACATATGCCTTCTCATTCCCATGCACTGGAATGTTCCTGTATGTTTTTTTTATTGATATCCAGTGTTATTCCAAAGATTCAGAAGGACTCTCCAAAGATAATTGTGGTGACTCCCTTTTGGCTCAAGCAACAGTTGTTCTCTCTTCTTTTGACAATGGTCAAGTGCAATTACCACAAGCTTCCTTACAGTATTGGTGTGACTGTTGGTATCTTATTACTTTGCTGTCAGCCATTATAAATTAATATATCCTTTGGCTTGTTGGACAATTGTTTCATAACGGAGATGTTGGTATCAGGTTATTAATCTGATTAATTGTAGTGTGTACCATGAATATGGGAAAGATGTATTGTCACTGAAGAGGTATAAAATTCCATTCCTGGAAAGCAGTGTGTGTGTGTGTGTGTGTGTGTGTGTGTGTGTGTGTGTGTGTGTGTGTGTGTGTGTGCGTGTGCATGTGTGTGTCTAATGAACACAGGAAGCCTGTAATTTGTTCCTCTCCCAGGCCCATACTTGTAAATGTTTCATTTCCCAAGCTACTGCTTATAGTACCCGAACTTGTCAGAGAATTGGGATGAATGGCTAGGCTTTAAAATGATCCAGTGTGGTTGTTAGCCTATTGCTAACCTATCAGCTATGAAAATAATTTAAGTCTCAGATATTGTTGGTAAGATTGCACTAGAAAGTACTAGGCTTAGATTAAGGAGGGTGAAATCTTGGGGAGTCAGTGATTATAACCCTGTTCTGTAGCTGACAGTATAGTGATCATTTGGGTGTGACAGGTGTCAGCCATATTCTTAGGCAGTAGTGTGTATCTGCAATAAGTTCTTAAGGCCATATTTGGTGGCACTTGTGTGATTTCAAGTCTTATGATACTTGTCTCTCATGAGACAGTGTCATTGGTACAAAGATAGTCTACATAACATCTACATATAACATAGTTTGGTGAAAGTGGTATGGAATTTCAAGGCCTTTTCTCCTATTTATCACATATTTAGTGGAAGTGGTGGAATTGAGAGACATTTCTTTCATCATAGGGAAATGGGCAGAGGAAACAAAACAGTTAAAGAAATGATGAAGGGGAGTGGGAAAGTGGATGTGCTGGGTGGATGTAAGCTTTTTTTTCTGTAATTATAGTTTTTGTATTAAAATATTAATATAAAACCTGTCACTTCATGCTACTGTCTCCAAAAAATTAACACCCCATTAAGGAACAATCAGATCTATTACACCTCATTGTAATCCACAAAGCTTCAGGGTCTCCATCAGAGAAAATCTTTACCAGTTAGTGTCTGTCCAGCAATTCCCAGATACTAAGCAGTCCTAGACATTCTGTTTCCTTCATAGAACACACCTTCTCTGTATTTGTACCTAGGCTATGGGAGACTTTCCCCAGAAAACTTCATGAAACCTTACCTTCACTACATTTTTAACCTAATTACTCTCCTACCTACAAAAGTAGTCTCATACAAATCCATTAGCTATGCTCTCATAGCGTAACTCCAAAGATCAATAGCATTTTCTTTGCTCCAGACACAACTCCATCCATGCCACACTCTTTTCTCCTACACTAATTACATGATTGTTGTTAACAATATCCCCTCTTTTACTCTAACTTTCCATCTCATAGTTCCATCCTATTTTGTTTTATATTTCTCTCCCTTCTCCTTCTTTTCAAGCCTACTTAACATCATCCCAGCTGATCTCTGCCTTGAAACCTAATAAAGCTTATATTCATTTGTTTATTTATTTGTACTAATTTACTGGAGTAGAGCACTGATCAACATATGACCAATTGCTGGCTTCGCTCAGGTTACAAAAATGCTGTTTTGTCACATTGAGGTTAACAGGGTGATACATACATACAGACAGACATTGTATAAACACAAAAACTGTATGCCTGTACATATTTATGGAGAGAAAATAGAGGAGAAAGCTAAAAGGAGGGGAGGCAAGTTTATATGCAAGGTCAAGAGGTAGAGAATGAAGAGCTGAAGGATAGCATGGTAGAATCAAAATATGTAGCAAAAGAATAGTAGGTAAACTATGTCCAAAGGATAGTAAATATCCACTGAGATTGAGAGATGATTAGGTTCTGATAAGATAGTAGCACTAATATGGATATAATATAAGTGGTAAGCACACAATGGCAAAATGGTCAGTCCAAAGTTACTATAGGGGTGGCGGATGAGGAAGTAATTGGTGGAGCCTGCTAAGTATGGGGTGCAAAGTTATGTGATATGCCTCAGTGCAAGACAAGTGTGTTCCTACTGTTTTAGTGGATAGTGCTTAAATTAATGTCTGAAGGATGAATAGTTTGAAAGTTCAGCTAACTCTTGTGGAAGTGATTGCCATAATTTGAGGGCAAGAACTGAGAAGTTGTTGAAGGAATGTAATTTGTTGTGCATATTTGAAGGATGGCTCCACCTCTGGAAAGGATTCTGAAGTTGTAGGTTGGAGTGACCATAATAAATGTCATAGTAAGAGAAGAGGGGTTGTCTTGATGAAGTAATTTGAAAAGAAGGGAGCCCAGTAGGAGTTTGGCTTTGACCTGGATTTGCAACCACTTGGCTTTAGTTAGAGTGAGGCAGTGGTGCTCATTCCAGGAGGAATTAACAATGGACCAGCAGAAGTATGCAAATACTTCTCAGTGAACTTACTACTCCCTTAATACTACACTGCATTGAATATATTTTTCTTAATTGTTTGTACATATACCTCTGATGTGCTATTACCTCCTACTACTATCATGTATTATACAATGCTACCATATTTTCATATATTTGCTGTAACTATGGGCTGTGGCTGAAATGGGGCCATTGTGGATCAGTCCATTATCACACTCAACAAACTCAACAAATGTAATGTTTAAATGTTTTTTGGTCAGTTTATAATGACATTATTATATTTTGCTTGTTTGTAAATGAGCAAGGTTATAAGACTAGGCTGGACCAAATGTTGAAACATTAACTTCATGATTTGTACAGTTGAAAAGCGCAAAATTGTATTTATCTTTGCAGTGAGTCATTTACCTTCATGGATACTGTGTACTGAATATTGCAGGAGGCAGGGTGATTTAGTATTTGAAGGATGTAGGATGAGATTGGTGATATAGAATGTGAATGGGTTAACCAATCCAGTTAAGAAGAGTAGTGTATTTACTTAGGAAAACACAGATATTGGGCCATTGTATTGCAAGAAACATATTTATAAGAAAAAGGACATAACTTACTGATTAGAACTTGTTGTTCATGGGAGAGAGCTTCTTGTTTTGGAGAAACCAATAAAAGGAGAACAGTACCATTAACTTCAAGAATGTGCCCTTTAAAGTTGTAGAAGAATATTTGGGAGCAACTACATTAAGAATATGTAGCATTTAGTTCCTCTCAGGACACACAGACTGAATTTAGAATGATGTTGAAAGTAGTGACTGTATTTCAAGAAGAACTTCGGTACATACAATGGATTAGCATATTGTGACCAGTATGGCAGAAGTAAGAGGTGGACCTAGAATGTACTTTGTACCACAGATGGGTAGGCATGTGGCTGACTATGCTAAAGTATATCTTACCTCAGTTTCTGATAGTTATCATCTACCTAATAAAGTCAAAGTCAAAGTAAACATTATTGTCATTTAGAACTACACACATGTAGCCTAAACAAAATTCTGTGCATCAAAGGAGAGTAAAACAACACATACAAGTAGAGGAATAAACATAACTAACAAATACAATACTACTCCCAACATAAGTAAGAAAGAGCAAAGACATTTGCCACACTCAAACACAAAAAGAATGCCCTTCACTAAGTTAAATTAACTACCCCATTTAAAGTAATACAAAATCTACAGATTGAACAATGCCTAAGTTATTTGTCTAGTATTGCACTTGAGTAGGTTACATAATGCTGATTATGGATATAATAAAAATGTTGCACTTACTTGGAATTTATATAAGTATATATTGCACAAATAAAAACTGACTTATTATGTGTCCAGACGCCTGGCACTAGTGCCCGAGTTCAGAAGTCTAATCACGGTAGGGTGGAAACTGTTTTTGAATCCTGTAGTCTTCTGCTCAATGCCAGATGTTTAAACAGTCCCTGCGCAGGATGTGTGGTGTCCTGTATTATTTTGGTGGCCCTTTGGATGCTTCTTGCAGAATAGAGTTGTATCTGTGGAAGACTGGAACCCGTTACCTTCTCTGCTGCTCTCACCACTCTCTGTAGCACCTTCCTTTCTGTAACTGCCCAGATTCCGAACCACACTGTAAAGTTGCAGGTGGGGATGCTCTCTATTGCACCTCTATAGAAGATGGAGAGGATGTGAGGAGGAAACTTGTCTTTTTTCACTCTTCTGAAAAAGTGGAGGCATTGGTGCACTTTCTTGACCAGCTGGCTTGTGTTTCCCAACCATGAGAGATCCTCTGATGTGTACACCTAGGAATTTCATACTCTTAACCCTCGCCACACTCTCACCACTGATCATGAATGCCGGTTGGTTTGATCTTCCTTTGATAACTCATTGATAATCTCTTTGGTCTTGCTTAGATTCAGGTCATAGTTGTTCCCCTTGCACCAACTGATCAGAGATACCACCTCCTCTCTGTACGCCCTTTCATCTTCCTTTGTGACGAGCCCCACACCTGTGGTGTCATCAACAAACTTGATGATATGGTGGACTTCCATGTAGCATAGCAGTCATGGGTCAGGATGGTGAATAACAGTGGGCTGAGAACACATCCCTGTGGAACCCCAATATTAATCGCGATGCTCTTTGATGTGTTCTTACCTGAACACACCCTCTGTGGTCTCTCAGTCAGGAAGTTCAGGATCCAGTTACAGAGATGTTTACTGATTCCTAAATGTGCCAGTTTATCTATCAGCTATATTGCTGCCACCGTATTTAATGTAGAGCTGAAGTCAATGAGCAGCATCCTCACATAGTTGTCTTTAACATTTAAATGTTCAAGAGAGATGTGTAGTGCTACTGATATGGCACCAGCCATAGATCTGTTGGCTCTTTAAGCAAACTGCAGAAGGTACAGATCAGGAAGTAGGCATGATGATAGATGCTTTTTGATCAGCTGCTCAAAACTTTTCATAACAGTAGATGTAAGAGTGACTGGTGTGTAGTTGTGACGGCTGGAAGGAGTGGATTTCTTAGGTAGTGGGATGATGTTAGTTTCCTTGTAGCATGAGGGTACTTTTGCCATGGCAAGGGAGGTGTTAAATATTTCCACAAGCACTGTGCACAGTTGATCACCACAGATTTTTAACACCTTGCCCAGTATGTTGTTTGGGCCAGCAGCCATCCTGGGGTTCACCTTCCTTAGCTCTCTTCTTACCTCATCTTTGCTGAAGTTGAGTACAGCATCCTTCGCATCAGTGGGTAGATTTAGTGCAAACCTGTTGTTTCTTTCCTCAAATCTGCCAAAGAAGATGTTCAAACTGTCCAGGAATACACATATTCTAGTAGATATACAGCAAGATCACGTATACGTAAGATACATGTATCAAAAGAACATGTTTTTAGTCAAGGAGGTCAAAGTGCATCCAGTAATTGTTTCAGATCACAGGTTATTGGAATGTTGTATGTGTACTTGGGTACCATTATGTTTGGAAGAATTGACATTCTGTGACTGTAGGATGACAATGAAGTGGCAATAAGATAATTTAGGAGAGTTGAAAGTAAACTTTTTTGAGGGAGAGAAAACAATTCAAGGAGAGACAGAAAAAGTGCAAGAGTACTTAAACAGTTTATCGACGTGCAAGTGTTTATTTATGCTTCAGTCAAGGAAGGATAAAGATATTAATACATCTCATTAGTACCAAAACACTGACAGACTGAAATAGCAGAGGGCGTAGAAGTTCATAGCTGGTTTGAAAAATGAAGCAACTATTTGTCAAGTGCAGGTCCTGCCTACTTAACCTGGTGAACTTCTCGAAAAAGTATTAAAGCAATGGATGAGGCCCATATTGCATATCTGGACCTTATGAAGGTGTTCAGCACCATCCAATATTTCGGTATCATAGATGACCTATCCCTGTTAAATGTAAGTCCCTGCTATTGTATATGTCTATGAGAGATTTTGTATTATTATCTTTGTACTAAGTCAGCTTAATAGTATGTATTTACTGTGGAGCTTTTCTCCCTGGGTCTCCACTGAAAAATGGCTCTGTCACAGTTGGACCAACCCGGTCAACAAATGTCAAATAAATAAATAATAATGCCTGGGATAGCAAATTGGTTCACAAGTAGAAGGCAGGAAGTTAGGGTGAGTGGCTATACCTCCTCCAAAGGACATGTTCAATCCTTTGGACACTTCCGTTTGCATTTACATTTTGAAGGTCAAAGCTGATGTCAAGGATTTTGTGGTTGACCAAGATTGCAGATGAATGTAAACTTGCTGCTATCATAAACTCCTCCGAGAACCAATATCATCCATGCAGACCTGTCCCAAGCAAGTAGCTGATGTCAAAATCATGGACTAAAACTAAATGCTAAGAAGTATATAATGATATATTTTGGCAAGAGTGACATCCTTTGTAACTATCACATTGACAACACATGTCTAAAAGTCATCCCATAATTAGGCATCTGGGAACCTTTGTTAACAAGGAATTGTCCTTTGGTCACCATGTATGCACAGCTTATATACTTAAAGGTATTGCCTTAATACCCAGGAATGTAATTATTGCACTATACTCAGCACTTATTTGGCTGATCATTGAGTTTAATGCTCCCTTTGGTATGTACCTCTCCAAACACTTTTCACAACTGGAATAAGCACAACAGTTTTCACTAAAAAAAAAAATCAAGGGTCTTAATCATAAAAACTATGCAGATCATCTCAAAACCTTGTTCCTCTTCTCCTCAGAGTTAAGCTCTGGCTTTTGTAGAGCTTCAACAAACCCTGTTTTGTCAGACCTATTACACATTTGCAAGAAGAATGGTATCATAAACACCAACTGAAGGGAATCTCAATATGTTTTGCAAAATAAACAGAACATGTTGGAGGGATAGATTTTTATCACAGAGAATACCACTTTAATGGAACCATCTTCCATTCTACCAAAAAAGTACTTCTCTTAATCAACTCAAATATAGTTTAGAAGAATGGATGGGTAGCTGCAAATTCATCCCCAGTTTAGCATCCCCATCCCTTATGGATAAAAGCAACATGCAAATGTCCCAACATATCCTTGTTTGGCCTATCTCAAGATTATTTGTATGCAAAATATAAGGGCTAAAACGTACCATGAGAATGTAAGACTAGGCCTCTTAAGATCCTCACAGATCAATAGCCTCAAAAGTACCAATGAACTTAAAATATTAGTTGTACTGAGATTTAATGCAGAGACAGGGTGGAATGTTATTATTTGGTGCAGTGTTTATTTGACTTTGGATTTTAACTAGAGTTTATTTAGTTATTAAAAGTTATTTACAATGCACCTAGAGAGATAATTATAACATATGGGAGTATTTTGCTAAGCTTAGAATGTCTAGGGATACAAAGCAAGTATGTCTGTTGTCACCAGTGGTATTTGATTTGTGTTTAGAATCTTTGACTAAATAGATTGGGAGTTCTAATTTGCAAAGGCATAAAATCCTTAATGATGGATTTAAAATCTCATTATTTGCTGATGATACTTTTTTGACATATCTTGAAGTGGATATTGAGGTTGTTCCAGCTGATAGCTAAATTTCATAAGCTGTCTTGGAATAAATTTAATAAAACAGAGACGGTACTACTGAATTATGTTCTATCTAAGAATGTGAAAAAAATATGATGGGGTAGCCACTTGACAGTGTAAACACTATCTCTGAATGATTTGGTCACAGTGACTGATGCTCATGTGATACCCCAGTTCCATGTAAAATGGGAAAAGGGTGGTTGATGATGATTATGGAATGATGAATATATATTAAACATTTAACAATTTGGCTAGAAGACTTTCTTGACAGTCAATCAGTTAAACATATGGGAAATTGAAGAGTAAGTTCAGGGATGATTTTCAAATATGGAAAATGATAAGTCCTGAACTGTATCAGATAGAGTAGTATATTTCTTGTGCTATCCTTGTTATATGTTCATAGGTTCGTAGGTAAGTACTAGGCTAGCTTGCCATTTTAAGCCCAGCCAATTTCTCTTTTTGTGTTCAAAATAACCTATCGTATTTGATTATAGATTGACCTTACCCATCCCATGGTCGATAATTATATATTACCCCTAATGGGAATAACTGCGATCATACCATAGATAATTTGAGGGGACCCATGTATGGAATAAATTATTTAGGAACTGCCATAGATAATTTTGGGTGACCCATGCATGGGATAAAGTATTTAGGAGCTGCATCTGTCCATTAGTAGTACAGGGGACAATCCTGGGGTAAATTTTCTGTTTCCTATCCATAGACCTAAGGTGCACTTAAAAATTAACAGTGATGAACTTTATTTTATGTAAATGGAGAGTCTGTTCCACAGCAGCGGTACACTCTGCAAAATATACCTGTCCCTCCAAACTGTTTGATGTTTCAGAAGAACTTTAGATCCCTAGACCAAGTATTTCTGATGCCATTTGACTTGCTGATATGCAGTAAATCCATCTGTAATGGGTCAGAGGATGCCTTGTATGCTTGTATGCCAGACACAGGTCACCTCTTAGCAGTCTGTAAGATACCAAGTATAGTGAGTTGGTCCATGTAGGACATGCTGTTTAGGCCTTATATCCTTTTAGTAAGGTATCTTTGTGGACAGTCCAGTTGTTGCATGCATTTTAGGCATTTTTAACTGTGTATCAAGGAACTTTCTAAAATCAGTAAATAATATGATACAAGATTATATCTGAGAAGATAATAGTAAGAATAGAACATCTTGAGATAAATTAGGACCGTTAAAAGATTGGGAATATTTAAGTCTGCCTGCTCTAGGATTGTGCTGTGGTACAATGAAAGTAAAATTCTTGTTTGTCTTTTCCTGGTTAGGGGTTGCCACAGCAGAACTCCGGTCCGCTAATGATTGACAGTCGATTTTTATGGTGCCGAGTTGCCAGCCCAATGCCCAACCTTCAGCGAAGGCACGCCCATTCACGCATGTCTTTTGGAGGCCACTCGACCGCGGGGAGGACATGCAGACTCCACACAGAAGGCACTCCAGCCGAGAATCGAACAGGAGAACCTCTTGCTGTGAGGCAACAATGCTACCACTGTACCACCGCGGATCTACAATGTAAGTAAATGTTTTGTTAATTCAGATGTGTGATGCAAAATGAAAAGCTCTAGTGAGATTGATGACATAAGATGATAAAACGTTTGATAGGCAGGCATACTGGCCTTTAAGGTTATGAAAAGCTGAACTACTTATTATAAGTTAAGTTGGGAGAAAAGCTATGAATTTTAAGGAACTTATTAGATATGGCAAATTGTGGCCAGGATTCATAGGCTGAGTAGTATACGGCATGTTGTTGCATGGAACTGGTCATGCACAGGTAGGTTTTGATTTACGATAACAAGAAGCGCTGTGGGGTGTGAGGAAAACAACATGGGAAATGGTGTATGCAAAGATAATATAATAACATGTAAATGAAGATACAAAGCCTAAGTGCATAATGAGATGTGAATTTACATTTTGTAATCTTAGTGTGAGTTGAGTGCCACTTTAAGAGCAAACAGCGTGTGGAAACTTTTGGATTTACAGCAAATAAACATGTTGCAAGCAGCAGCCACAATAGCATTTTTGAAGCCTAACTTCAACCAACCCTAACTTTACACCTGCTAGCAAGATGCAGAACTAGGTGGTATAAAAGAAGATGATACTAGCAATGATGGCATACCTCCAGCTAACTGATCACTACCTGATGTACTGTTTTTGTGCATATGGAGATATTAGCAGGGTCTGAATGACATGTATCACCCAAAACCAGGAGTGGGACTATTGGAACAAATTTCTAGAGGGGGAAATGTAATAGAAAGGAAATAAGACATTTATAACTGTAGGCTAGAAACTGCCTTCCCTATCAAGGACTGATATTTGAGTATAGACAAAGAGAAAGGGACTGGGGAATCCTAATTGAAAGACCTGCTCTGGTAGAGTTTTTAACTGACTGGAACAAAAGCCGCTGTTAAAAAAGGGATTATTAGTAGGGATATAAAATTATGAAATATAATTAAAGGAATCAATCACAGGAGGTTAGAAAAGACTGGGAAGAGCGTTTGGATAAACAATTCACAATTAAACAATGGGAGGACATATGTATGTCTCCCAAATATGCAACAAAGTCTAGAAGATTTAGGAGTTTTACTTGGAAGTGTTTGCATAGTTATTTTATACCCTAAGCAGACTTCAAAGAATTTTCTTCAGGTAGCTGCAAATGTTGGAGGTGTGACGGGGAAGAAAGAAGTAACTGGGAACATATGTCTTGGGAGTGTAAAAACTGGCAGGCATTAAAAATTTCCTGCAGAGTACTCTGTCAGAAATATTGCTTGACCAAATGGGTATAATTAAAGAAGTGATTTTTTGAGCTTGCGTTATAGCATCTGAATTGCCAAGACATAGTAAGGCCTTGTGAAGTAGATTTCTGGTGGCTGACAGAAAAAGCAATTACTAGAAAAAAGAAATCAAAGTCTAAGTCAGCTGTAAGTAAAGTATTAAGTATTGTAACAGAGATAAAAGAACTAGAAGTGAGATCTTAGAATAGGGTAGGAGCAAATTACATAGAAAAAATGGAAATTGTGGGAACAATACACTCAAAATAATGTTTTGCAGGAGTAAGGTTTAAAGGAAGGCAGGAATCAATTTATGTAATGTTGAATTGATGATAGATACACAAAAGTATATATGTGATGTATAATGTTTGCAACTGATAATATGTTAATATGGTTTGTTTTCTTTTATATAACTATATGTTTGGCTGCATCTTAAGTGATATCTTCACCACCAAACACGAGCACACAAAATTGTCACTACAGGAAAAAACAAGGCCAGTATTACCTCTCAGACATTTTAATAAAATACAGATGCACAGTCTTATTCAATAAAAAAGTCCAACGCCAGGATTATTTTTTCTTCCAAAAACACACAGAATAAGCACAAAATAAGCAGCAATAGATTCCAACACATGAACTGTAAAATACCCGAACACTCCTAGAACTCCTCTAGCGCCTCAGCTCATAGCATTTTCAGAGTATACTTTTCGTCACAAAACCCTCCCCTCTTATACTCTAAAAATTCAATTAACCACTTAACTAATTCTGCATCATTACAGAAAACAATTCCAGTGACACTCCCTGTTCAACCCCTTTGGGATCATTGTATCAAATTTCAAGATCAAAATAAATTCCATTTTCCATAGTTTCTTTTTTTATATCTAACTCAATGTTTGCTTACTTGATACAAAATTGTAGCTTTTAAACCCTGGGTATCATTATTATGAAATTCCTTGAAATGTAATGCCATGGGGCTTATTTCCCAGCCTTTTCTTATATTTCTCACATGTTCTTTCAGTCTTTCCTTGCATTTCCTTTTACTCTCCCCCACATATATCTTACCACAAGGGCATTTTAATCCATATATTATTCCTGCACTATCACAGGTATATGTACCCTTCGGTGTGCCTTCCTTGAAGGTTGGGTGTCGGGCAGGCATCTCGGCACTGTAAAAATCTACTGCCAATCATTAGTGGATCGGAGTTCCGCTGTGGCGACCCCTAACCGGGAAAAGCCATAAGACATTACTTTACAGGTATATGTACCCTTACTAAAAAAAAATTTAATTTATTTTGTCAAAAGTCTGCATGACATATTGACAACAACTGCATTTTCCACGGGGGAAAGTACCAACTCTTTGTATTTCCCTATTCCTATTTAACATAGGTAGCTGAAACTTCCTATGTAGTATGAAGTCTTTTATACTTCTACCTCTTGAATAAGAAAAAAATGGAAAGTCAAGGCCACTGATTTTTTTTTACTTTTACGTTTTTGCAAAAATGCCCCAATGATACTTAACTAATTTCACAAGGGTCTCTGAAAAAACAAAAAACACATTTTGTTTTTCCTGTTTACTACGTTCAACTACCCTTTCTACTACCTCTTCATTTTATTACCCTAGCCTTATTCTCTTTCACTATAGTCTGACTATACCCCCTACTTATAAATACTTCCGCCATTTTCCTTCTCTCTCTCACACTCCTTCTTATTACTACATATCCTTTTTATTCTGAGAAATTCCCCATACGGAATGGACCTTATCGTATGGGAGGATGGCAACTTTCTCCATGTAAAATGTGATTACTTCCTTTAAATTTTCTATACATTTCTGTTTGAATACCCTCATCCTTAATACCTCGCAATGTTATATCCAGGAAGTTCACTCTCACACCTTTCTGGATACCATCAAATTTTATATTATAGTTATTCTCATGTAGATCCTGTACAAATTTCTTTACTTCATTCCATCCCCCTTGTACACAAATATTAAATCATCTATAAATCTACAGTAATGTAATACATGCTTACCGAAAAAGATATTTTTATATACAAATTTATTTTCAAACATACCCATAAAAGGTTGGCATACATGGGGCAAAACCAGCTGCCATAGCTGTACCTTTTAACTGCTTGTATTGCTCTCCATTAAATTCAAAAATGTTATGACTCAAACAAAAATATACTAACTCTAAAATATAATGAGTCTTTGGAGTATCTTTAAGAAAAAATAACAGAGCCTCCAAGCCATGTGTATGTTCTATATTTGTGTACAAACTCAGTATGTCCATAACTATAAAGAACATGTCTTCTTCCCATGCCACATTTTTTTTTCTCTAAGAAATCAAAAGAATCTTTTATATAGGATGGTCATTTTTCTACCCCCCCCCCCTTAAATATGTATGCAAGAAAGAGGCTAGGTTATGTGTAAAGTAACCACAAGCAGACACAATAGGTCTCCCAGGAGGATCTACTAGGTTCTTGTGAATTTTGGGAACACAGAAAAAATAGGCCATGGTATTTTCCTTAACTGCAAACTTTTTATGTACATCTTCATATCAAAAATATTTCAATCTATACCCTTTCATCAACAATTCCTTATACATAGCTAATGCCTCTAAATAATTTTCCATTCCTACCTTTGCATATACATTTTCATTATTTAAATGAGTATAACACATTTTCGGATATTGCACATAATGTAACACTACCAATTTTCCCCCTTTGTCAGAAGGTTTAAAAACCAGTTCCCTATTTTGGTTTAGGCTTAATAAACTTTGCCATTCTTGTTTATTTAAATTATATTTAACTTTTTTCCTGTTCCCATTTAATAATTCACATTCTTTCACAACCGCAAATTGTAATGCACAGGAAAACTCTTGAATATTTTCATCCTTACATACAGGTATAAAATCAGTTTTATATACAACATTTTCAGTATTTAATATACAATAAGCATCCATTTCACAATCAGATACACATGAATAAAAACTTGTGTCACTGGTTTCCGTATCACTGCTTACACTTTCCCTTTCCATGTCATGCATCTCCTGGGAAAAATAAGACATTAAATATAATTTTCTAACAAATTTAAAAACTTCACATTTCACTCATAGCCCCTTGGCAATGCTGTGGGGCTACATTTTAAACCTTTCTGCAACACTTCTATATCAGTAGCAGACAGAAAAAAAAAAAAACTGACAAGTTTCTAACATAACTTTCTTCACAATTATTAATACCATTTGCCTCTTTTATAAGCCCGTACATTGGGGTGAAATGACCCCTGATTCTCATGCCCATATTCTTGGTTTTTGGTTCTCTTTTTGTTGCCCCTCCCTGGTTCATGAAAAGTTCTGGTCATATAGCCTGGATTGGCTGGCTCCGGCAAAACTGGAAAGTGGCCTTCTTCCTCACTATCCCTATTGAAAAACGAGGATTCACTCCCTGCTGATGAAACATTGCCGTTTGTATTTCTTCTACCCATTCTTTGTTCAAACCATACCTTCTGGTGATGTTCTTGTTGGTTGGTGGATACTACGAATGTTGTATTGCATTCATAGTCTCTGATATCCCTCTGTAGTTTGTCTTTTTTTCTGCCAATCAGTTCTTTTTCATAGCTATCCAATTTCTCATTTACCCCTGTTAAAAAATTCTCAAGGGTAATTCCACTAGCTGTCTGTGTTATTTGATTACATATGGGTTTAGTTTCCTCCACTATTTTTGTCTCTTAAGGTCGTCCCTCTCAATTAAGATGTTGACCCATTCCAAACTACATTTATGGGCCGGCGCTATCCACCTGGCATGAAATTTTTTTATCTTCTTCATTTTCTAAATTGAAAGGTGAAGATGGGCTTTTCACAGTATGTAAACCTCTCGGTGTGATGTTAAGCTCTACATACCTTTGTAGGCTTAATGAATTGAAGAAAACCGACACCTCCTTAAACAGCAGTTTCTCCACCTTATTAAGAAGCTGCTGCAATTCCAGAGTTTCTGCCACTTCCCTGTTTCTGCTGACTGCAGAAAATGGATTATCTGTCCGATAGTTCCTATTTTCTCTCCAAATATTGGCAGAAATGGACCACACATCTTTTTGTTGATGAGCACTATTATTGCCTGATTCTTGGCTTTTATTCACATTAACTGTCATAGCATTTCCAGAGCAGACCCCAAAAAAGCCATCTAGAGACTTGGACATTGTCTCCTGTGAGGATTCCCTGAATATCCTTGGCAAAACTCTGAAAGAATCACTGGGCATATAGATATCTTCACCACCAAATGAGAGCACACAAAATTGTCACCACAGGAAAAAATAAGGCCAGTATTACATTTCAGACGTTTTAATAAAATACAGATGCACAGTCTTATTCAATAAAAAAGTCCAATGCCAGGATCATTTTTTCTTCTAAAAAACACACAGAATAAGCACAAAATAAGCAGCAATAGATTCCAACACATGAACTGTAAAATACCCGAACACTCCTAGAACTCCTCTAGCACCTCGTCTCATAGCCTTTTCAGAGTATACTAATAATATACTAACTATAAATAATGTTGGAGATGTGACGGGGAAGAAAGAAGTAACTGGGAACACATGTCTTGGGAGTGTAAAAACTGGCAGACATTAAACATTTCCTACAGAGTACTCTGTCAGAAATATTGCTTGACCAAATAGGTATAATTAAAGAACTGATTTTTTTGAGCTTGCATTATACCATCTGAATTGCCTAGACATAGTAAGGCCTTGTGAAGTAGATTTCTGGTGGCTAACAGAAAAAGCAATTACTAGAAAAAAGAAATCAAAGTCTAAGCCAGCTGTAAGTAAAGTATTAAGTATTATAACAGAGATAAAAGAACTGGAAGTGAGATCCTTAGAAAAGGGTAGGAGCAAATTACATAGAAAAAAATGGAAATTGTGGGAACAATACACGCAGAAAAATGTTTTGCAGGAGTAAGGTTTAAAGGAAGTCAGGAATCAATTTATGTAATGTTGAATTGATGATAGATACACAAAAGTATATATGTGATGTATAATGTTTGCAACTGAGAATATGTTAATATGGTTTGTTTTCTTTTATATAACTATATGTTTGGCTGCATCTTAAATGATAATTCAATAAAGTTGCTAAAAGAAGCATTAAGGACCTGTTCACTAATGATAGCAGGGGAAGTTATATTTGATGGTATTTCCAGAGGGAAGGTTGAGAGGGAGAAAGATGTAAAGTTGGAGGTGAATTTGTCATCCATTAGGTTTGCTATATCTTCTGGCTCATTATGGGTAGGTCTATTTAAAATGATCTCTGTACACAATGTGTATTGCCTTTGAGGTTGCATACATAGCTAAAGAATGCCTTGTGTTTGTCCTTGGCCTGGGAGGATAAATTTACCTTGGATTTGATTTTAGTAGACTTTGTCTTCTGAATTGTTTGTTTAGTTTGGTAAGAGTGCTTTTATCTTACTGGCTTCTGTACTTCCTCATTTTTGCCATGATTTTCTTCCTTCTGTTATGCAGTATATTGATTTTGTGATTCCACCAGGGTGGCTTGGCTTTTGAGTTAGTTTTGTCTGATGGGTATAGCTGCTTTTATCTAGCTATTAACGTGCTTGTATAGGATTTCTGTGAACAGTTCTGCATAGGCAGCAGTGTTCTCAGGGTTTATGGGGGCTTTACATTTTGCCAGGTTATCACTTAATAAGCAGGATGTTAGCCTTAGAGTAGTTCCTGAATATTCTAGTGTTAGCTGTGGGTTCAGATTTTATTTTTTACTTCAAAGGAGACCATTTTGTGATCTGATCTTACCAGAGAAGACATTATACTAGGGGGTGTGCAGCACTGTCCCATATTAGTGAGGATCAGATCCAGTATGGTTGCACCACTGGTTGGTGTATTGATAATCTGGTCCAGGTTATTTGTGCTTACAAAATCCAGGAATGTCTGTGCCTGTACATTTGGTATCATATATGATTCCCAGTTAATAGTGTGGTAATTAAAGTTGTCCATGAATATGGTATTGGGTTTGATGGGTTTCCTGGATCATAGAGTGGAACCTATAACTTGCAAGGAAGTGATATTAGATTTTGCGTATGTTCATTTGAGATTGAAGTACTTCAAGTACATTGTCCTGTTTGACCAGCCTTGAGGTATATTTATTTCTGATGTAAATCGAGACACTTCAACCTTTAGTCCCTGTCTGTGTAGTAACTAGTATAAATGTGTGGAAGGCATTATAACCTTGCATTATTGGTGTGCTCTCTGCGGCTGTAAATCATGCCTCAGTGACCGCACAAATGTCAGCATTCTCTCGAGTAACGAGAGCTTCTAGGGAGTGGAGGTTTTTTTTTTTTGTTTAGTCTCCTAGCATTAAGCAGTAATACCTTTAGATTTTCTTGGTTTTGATTTGCTATGTCAGAAGTACTTTCAGTTTGGCATTGCCTAAAAAAGACACTATGAGGGAAGACAATGTTTTAGCTAATATTTGAAACCCTAGATGGGAGAGGTGCAGACCATCCCTGGCAAAACAGCATGATCTGTTGACCAGCTCCTTCCATGCTGACAAATATTGCACTCCCTTAGAATGACACCAGAAACTAAGCCAGTTATTAAAGTCATTCATCTTTTGTTCGTACTGTGGCATCATCCTTGGAGAAGTAAAATGCTGCTCAGTGCTAGGCTTAACCAGCCTGGGACACATATTCCAAGAGCTCCATGATGTCTCTCTTAATATAGTCTAGAGATACGTCTCATGTCAGCTACACCCACATGGACTATGACTGAGTCATACTGATACTTGTGGTCCAGTGACCTGAGTGCATACTCTTGTGGATCCTAGCCCCTAATAAGCAACTAACTGTGACTTTCTCCTTACTAAGCCTGGTGAGAGGGACATCAGTGTGTCTCATGATGGAGTCTCCAGTGACCAGAATGTTGGATTGTGGGGTGGCTTGCTTTATTGGCTTAGAAGTAGAGGCTCCATGAGATCTGACTTTGTGTTCATGTGGGTGTTTTGAAAGAGAGCATTCAGGGCTGCTCAGGGTATTTGTTATCTGTATTTCATCTAGGAGGTCTTTGGAGTTTAGGAAGGTTACATTTAAGTGCCTCAGCATATGAGGGTCTATATGGCTGCTTTGAATTCTGTGTGATGGTTTTAACATGTGAACTACTGACAAACTTATTGACATTAGGAGTACGGTTATGTCAGAGCTTTACCTCCAGTGACATTGTATAAATACATCTCTTACATACCATATCAGTTTGTTGGAGAATTAACTGGTTGTCAGTAAACATAACGCAATTTCTACATTGCCTCAGAATGCCCATGTGATGATATGAGGTTGTGCCATTCGTGCCTCAGCATATGAGGGTCTATATGGCTGCTTTGAATTCTGTGTGATGGTTTTAACATGTGAACTACTGACAAACTTATTGACATTAGGAGTACGGTTATGTCAGAGCTTTACCTCCAGTGACATTGTATAAATACATCTCTTACATACCATATCAGTTTGTTGGAGAATTAACTGGTTGTCAGTAAACATAACGCAATTTCTACATTGCCTCAGAATGCCCATGTGATGATATGAGGTTGTGCCATTCGTGCCAGGGAGAATTGGGCAGTGCATGCATAATATATGCCAGCATAGCTAGCTGGAGTTTTGCAAAGAATGTTATGCCATTTGGCTATCACACTGATTTGTACAGATGTTTGAGTTAAAAATATATTTGTAAAGTTACTTGTGTTAAAAATGCATCAACAGTGGGTCCTGCTGGACAGAAATAATGTGTGCATGTATATTAGGTTGCATTTTTGTAACTGATCAAATATGCATGTTTATCAGAGGTTATAGCTTATAGATGCTGCCACAGATCTTAGCAAAGTTCTGTGTGTGTATTGTACAAGAGTCAGGTGACCAGAGGTGATGTCATCTAGTTTCTTTGAAACTCTAACAGCAGCACAGAATCTGATAGGAAAGATTACTGATAGAATATATATATCTCACACATCCACACAGACAAAGAGAGACATCATCTGGCTTTTGCTGTGGTAAGACACTCAGCACTTATGAGCTTGTTTTGCTTTAGTAAGTAGTCAGGTAACAGTAATTCTTTAGTCAGTCAGGGACATTTAGTGAGAGTATTTTAGTATTATTTTCTGCATCTGTGAGAAACTATCCAACTGTATTTTTTATATCTCTGTGGTTGAAACTCTGTTGTTTATTGTATTCAGTATTCTCCTTTTTTTAATCATTAAATATTTTAATGCTTTTCATTGTGGCTGGTCCTTTAGAGAATACTTTTAACATCTTGAGCATACTTATGCTTGTTTTAGTGACACTGTGGCTGCTCCTGAAAGCCTTGTTGCTTTGGTTACACTCTACCATTTGTATTAGTTTTAATTTTACACAGTATAATTGGTTACCCTTGGTAAGAAAGTAAAAGAACCCTTGCAAGTACGGCAACTGCATGGCCTCAAAAAGAATAAATGCAATTCAAAAAAGCACAAAGGCCAGCAGACTGTGGTATAGAAATGCTTTATTAAAGCATGTATTAATAGAGTAACAAACCGGTTTTGGCTAAGCAGGTTAAGCAGCGTTCATCAGTGTTAAGTCAAAAAGCCATAAAAACCATTGCCCTTATATATCACAAAGTGGGAACAAAATTCATGGTCATTGGTTGATAAAAAATTATCATTAAGCTCCGGTGGGAATAAACCACCCAACTTAATGATCCATTTCTTTTCTTTTGTATTTAATATTGAATGCCACTCAGCTTTATTTGTTCTATTCCCCACAATCCTGTCTATAATAATAAATCTAAAATTACCATTCCTGTGTGCCATTGAATGTTTATACAAAGCATTAATGAGTTTTTTGGTCCTAATGTCACTGCAATGTTCGGATATACATAGTCTCAAGGGTCTAGAAGTTTCTCCTATATAAAAGGCTGATCAGGTGCATGTTGCAAGATAAATCACCCAGTCTGTTCCACAATTGGCATAAAACCTGATGTCATAAACAGTACCTGTGTTCCTGCTGGTAAACTGTTTGGATTTCATCAACCTATGGCAATGTGTGCATTGTCCACAAGGGACACAACCAGAAAGTAAATCACCTGTCATAGTTTTTGAATGGGATCTGGGGTGTATCTAGAGCCATGTTTGAAATGATTGAAATGTGATCCAAGGGTCCTTCCTCTATGAATATGCTGTCTACACTTGGTGTGTTTTCTTCCTGCCCTCCTTGTCCTACCCCTAAAGGGTTTTGTGAATTACTACATTTGGACAAAGGAGAATCTGTGGTATGCTGTATATCTAAGTCTGTGGACGAAGATGAATCGTCCCCAGATCTCCCATTATGAGATGATGTGGACTTCTTAAGAATGGACCTGGGCGTTTACTCTTGGGAGTTCTCTTATTGAAATTTAACAGGTTTGCTCCTTTTGTAGAAAAAGACTTGAACTTGAGAGCAAACATTTGGAATTAGAATTAACAGAGAGACTGTGGCATTTGGAGGCCTAAGAAAAGGAGAAACAGATGGAATTAGAATCAGCAGAGAAACTTTGGAGTTTGGCGATAGAAGGGAATGAGAGACTGCGGCATTTTGAAGCCGAAGAAAAGGAGAAACGGTGTCAACATGAGAGGGAGATGCTGACTCTTCATTAAGGTCATGGAGGTAATGGGGAAGGGAATAACTGAACCCCAGAAGCAATAAATATCAGTAAACATCTTCCACAGTTTACAGAGGGTGACAATTTTGATAGTTTTATTCATATCTTTGAAAGAGTATATAAACAGTATAATGTTGACCTAGGGCTCTGGGTACACTTTCTTACCCTCTTACTCCATTGCTGATTGTTTAAATTATGATAAAGTAAAACATTCCAATAGACATTGTTTTAAGTTAATACCTGAAGCTTACATAAAAAAGTTCCTTGAGCAAAAACACAAGGCCGATGAAAGTGTATATGATTATATTGCTGAGATAAACACTTATTTTCATAGGTGCGTGAGTGAGTGTCAGGTCACCACTTTTGAAAGGCTGTCAGACTTTTTGGTGAGGGAACAAGCCCTTCATTAGCACTTTGCTTGAGGACATGAGAATCTGGTTGGCAGACAGGAGTGTAATTCTGCAGATGAGCTGGGGAGACAACGAGATCTCTACTTAGCAAGCAGGGCACCACTCCACAAGAAGGGGATACCCACTTCTGCACATGGATATAAGGGCACCCATGGTGGATAGCCTAAACCACCCCAACAGAGTCCACCAGTAACAGGGGAATATACTAGTTCAGGTACACAGCCAGGATCGAGGGATAGATGTTTTAAATGCAACCAGAGAGGCCATGTAGTATACAAATGTACACAGAAAAAAGGTGGGGAACAAAAGGTGAGGGAGCCAGCATGTGGGAATAACAGCATGCTAGTGGTAAGTTGTCTGGAGACAGCAGAGATACCAAACTATCACCAGAGTTTGTATCCTATCTTAGTGGATGGAAGACAGGCCACTACTAAGAGTGATACACCCTCTGAAATAACCAGTGTAAAACCTGCAGTGATTAAAGAGGAGCAATACTTGCTTGCGCAGTCCACTCCATTCAGAACATTAGGAAGGACTCCATTCCAAATACCTTTGGCCAGGGATCACCTTGACTAGAAGGGTGGAAAAGGAAGCAAGCAGGTAGGTATGTTTGAGGATATCCCTGCAGATGTCGTGATAGGGAATGATTTTGATAATGCAGTACTTTGTGTGCGTGCAGTTAGGCTTGGAGACAGGCATGTGAGTCTGCTAGCCTGGGGGAGACCCAGACAGATCCCACACCTGAAGCTGGGGTTGGTGACATAGCTATTTCAGGGAGGGAGCTACCTTGTAGCAGTGAGCCTGAAAGTGAGCCACAGCTGCTGGTAGGTACTGATGTTCCCATGGACAAGGTGACTGCAAGGACAGAGGTGAGTGGTAGTAACCAGGCAGCTGACAATGAGGCACCATTGTCAGAACATACCAGGATTCCTGTAGAAAGGGAACTGGGAAGGTTCACAAAGGTAGAGTTGAGACAGGCTCAGCTTTCAGACCCTACTTTATGAGGCATGAGGGAGGTAGCAAAGGAGGCACCTGATTCTCAAGACAAAGGGAAGTCTGTATACTGGAACAAAGGGTTACTGTATAGAGAGTGGACCCCTGAACGAGGGATAGAGGGGGAGGTAATACAGCAGTTGGTAGTGCCCATACATTCCTTTTGCAGGTTATATGGGCATAAAGTGTACCAAGTGACATATTATGCAGCACTTTTATTGGTCTGGGATTCCAAGGGATGTAACAGTGTATTGCAGGACCTGTGATCAGTGCCAAAAGGTAGGCAAGGCAGGAGACAAGGTCAAAGGTCCTTTGATGTCTTTGCCTGTGACTGAAGAGCCATTTCAGGGGGTAGCTATGGATATTATGGTGCCTTTGAGTATCCCAAGTTCCACAAGAAAGAAGTATATCTTGGTGGTAGTAGATTATGGTACTAGATGTCCTGAGGCTGGGGTTCTCTCTTCCATCTAGGCAGAGAAGGTGGCAAAAGCTTTGTTAGAAATTTTCAGCAGGGTAGGTTTCCCGAGAGAAATGCTGACTGATAGGGGTGCCAATTTCATGTCAGATCTGCTGCATTGTCTGTGGATGTGCTCTGGGGTGAATCACCTAAAGGCCACCCCTACCACCCCCAGACTAATGGTCTTGTGGAGAGGTTGAACTCTACACTAAAGACCATGCTTCAGGCATTTGCAGACCAGTTTAAAGAGAGTGGGACAAATATATTTGCCTCATCTGCTCCATGCATACAGAAAGGTACCCCAGGAATCCACAGGTTATTTACCCTTTGAGCTGCTGTATGAGGAGGCCTTTAGGTTTGATTCATGATGAGTGGGAGGGTGAGTGTGAATCCCACAAGGAGTCTGTTGTGGCATATTTCCTAAACTTCAGGACAAGGCTTAGGGAGATCATGAGCTTGGCCCAGGAGAACCTAGCAGGAGCCCAACAGCAGAAAAATGTCTGGTATGGTTGAGCCCAATAGTATGCTCTGGGACAGCAATTTATGGTGCTCATTCCTGTCAGACACAATAAGTTGTAGCCAGCTTGGGAGGACCCCTTTGAAGGGGTAAGGAAGGTCAGTGGGGTTAATTACATGGTACACCTCCTAAGCAGGAGGCATTCAGCATGTCAAGGAGGTCATGGGCAGACTGCAAAGGGCAGGGTTGACCATTAAGCCCAGTAAGTGCCATGTGGGTATGGCAGAGATCTCCTACCTGGGACATAGAATGGGGTGTGGTAAGATCAGGCCAGAACATGCCAAAGTAGAAGCTATTCAGGTGTAGCCTGCCCCTGTTACCAAAAAGGAGGTGATGGCATTCTTGGCAACAGTGGGGTACTATAGAAATTATGTTCCCAATTATAGTACAATAGCTGCTCCCCTGCCAGACCTGATGAGGAAAAAACAGGCCAGATAAGGTAGTGTGGATCCCAGCCTGTGAGCAGGCATTCCAAAGGCTTAAAGGGGCTTTGGGAGGACCTCCTGTGTTAGCCAGTCCAGATTACAGCAAATAATTTGTTGTGCAGGTGGATGCTTCAAACCATGGGGTAGGGGCTGTACTCAGCCAGGTTTCCTCAGAGGGAGAAGAGCACCCAGTTGTACCCATCCATAGACTCCAACCCAGGGAGGAATGTTATACAGCTGTAGAAAAAGACCATCTAGCCAGAGTATGGGCACTGCAGAAAATTCACCTCTATCTGTATTGAAGAAAATTCACTGTGGTTACACACCACTATCCCTTAACATCCCTACATCATGCCATCCAGTAGAATGTAAGTTATTAAGGTGGAGCTTAGGGTTGCAGGCATATGACATGACAGGACAGTACTGTAGTGGGTTCAGCAATGCCAATGCAGATGGGGTTTCAAGACAGGGTATAGGTTAATGGGTTCCCAGACAGGCCCATTTCTCTCATGCAATGTTTTTCTAGGGTCACTTGAAAAACTAGCTTGAGTCTTCAAAGGGGGAGAGATGTGATGATGTGATGATATGAGGCAGTGCCATTAGTGCCAGAGAGAGTAGGGCAGTGCACGTGTAACATATGCCAGTATAGCTAGTTGGAGTTGTCATTTGACTATCACACTGATTTGTACAATTGTTTGAGTTAAAATATATTTGTAAAGTTACTTGTGTTAAAAATGCATCAACAGTAGGCCCTGCTGGACAGGAAGAATGTATGCATTTATATTAGGTTGTATTGTTGTAACTGATCAAATGTGCATGTTTATCAAAGAACCCTGGAAGGGTGGACAGTTTCAAATTGTGTTATAGCCTTCAGATACTGCCATAAATCTTAGCAAAGCTGTGTGTGTGTATTGTACAAGAGTCAGATGATCAGAGGTGATGTCATCCTCTAACCACCAACTGGATTCTTCGGAACTCTTCCAGCAGCACAGAATCTGACAGGAAAGATTTCTGACAGGATATATATCTCACACATCCACACAGACAAAGAGAGACATCATCTGGCTTTTGCTGTGGTAAGACCCTTATCACACATGAGCTTGCCTTGCTTTAAGTCAGGGAACAGTAATACTTCAGTCAGTCAAGGACATTTAGTGAGAACAGGTTAGTATTGTTTTCTGCATCTGTGAAAGATTATACAGATGTATTATGTTTTACTTCTCTGTGGTTGAAACTCTGTTGTTTATTGTATTCGGTAGTCTCCTTTTTTGTGTTATTATTTTTGATTAAATATTTTAATACATTTCATTGTGCCTGGTACTTTAGAGAATACTTTTAACATCTTGAGAGTACTTATGCTTGTTTTAGTGACACTGTGGCCACTCCTGGAAACCTTGCTGCTTTAGTCAAACCCTGCCATTTGTATTAGTATTAATTTTACACAGTATAATTGGGTACCCTTGGTAAGAGCCTTAGGGTAGCTGACTGGTGGCAGTATGATTACCTCACAATTTGGGCAGAAAAGGGCACAGCTAGTAAATCTGTGCCAGCTTTTCTCAGCTGTATGTGTGTATGAAACTCAAATATCTGAGTGTGTGTGTCGGCTACTGGGAACAGGGACACAGAGCTCCAGTATTAGTGGTCAGGGTGGAGTTTGTGAGGGCCTAGAGAGAGAACGAAAGTCCAGCCCTAGGTCTGGAGCATGTTCCCTGTCTGCTCTTAAGGGAAATTGTGCCTGGTGCAGGAATGTGCATCTGAAAATACTGGGTAAATCCATGTTTGCTCTTAGTGACCATCCTGGTGAGTATTGGGTCTTCTTGATTGCTGGCCTGGAATAGGGACCTATAATAGCCCATATCTACCAAGCTGGTAATGACAATAGTGGGAAAGTTCATATCCATGGCAACAGACCCTTTTTATTGGTTAGACAGTTGGAGTGAGAATATAAAGCAATGTGAGGAGTATCTGGTTTGCCATTCAGGGGACAGTGCTTCTTATTGCAAACTAGTTGCCCTGTGTGCATCTAGGTATTGGTGAAATTTCAGTTATGCTTTTACAGGAAAAATGTAACTCAAGGTGTTGGTGTCTATGCAGGGCACTGACAAACACTAGAGGGAAAATTAATAAGTAGGCTGTGAAAATTTAAGGATGAAGTATTAAGACAGACATCCTGAAGTTAGAAACAAATCAAACAGTATTTAACAAAGACTTAACTTGTCAAAAATGATGAAAATGGGGAAGCCACGTGAATGGCTACTGCCTTACTACTATTAGTGCTGGTCTCAGAACTTCTACCTCTTCCCTTCCTCTATCTCCAACCACTCTTAATTCTTAACAGTCTCAAAACAACCTACCTGTCTAGTCTGTCTCCTATACTCTACCTCCCCTACATCTCCTACTAGCCATTCCTACTTTCCTTTCTTGTTTCCAAACTCCTTTACAACTAGAGCCTACCCACTTTAAATAAGCATTTGCCTAACTATTAACTCTTTTTGCTCTAAGCAGCTTAAATAATATTGTAACTAGTCACATTTTCTTCTGCTAATTGTTTAAAATCTTGTTTGTAACAACTCACATACTTGTCTGCCAATTGTTAATACTCTGTGTAATTAAATTGCCTGAGGAGCTTTTTTTCTCTCCAGGTCTCTGCTTGTAAGATCCTATAGCTGATTGTTACTACTTGTTTGTCTTTTTGGCTTTTCCCAGTTAGGGGTTGCCACAGCGGAACTCCAGTCCACTAATGATTGGCAGTTGATTTTTATGTACCAGCTTGCCAGGCCTAACGCACAGCCTTCAACGAAGGTACGCCCATTCACGCATGTCTCCACGCAGAAGACGCTCTAGCTGAGAATCGAACCGGACAGCGTCTTACTGTGAGGCGACAACACTACCGCAGCACCACCACTGTGGGTTAGCTGATTGTTACTACTATGTTACTAAAATTTAATAAATTGTTTTCTAGTCCAGAGGAGCTTTTCTCCCTGGGTCTCTGCTGAATAGGTTAACAAATGTAAAATAAAAAAAAAAAAAAATATATATATATATATATATATATATATATATATATATATATATATATATATGTATTTACACACATCGAGGACATTTCATACACAGGTATAACAAGTTCCCTCAGCATCCCTAAGACAGTTGTTAGATGTGAAGAAGTGATGTTTGCAGCAGGTATGCAGTATGCACACATGAAGTACTGGAAACATGCACACCTGTATTTCCCATTGAACACCCATAATGTGAGTAGCACTCAGGTTAGTGTCATATATTGCATCATTATGATGTTCCATTCTTCTCTGTGTGAATGGCAAGTCATGTCCTACCAACCTGGCAGCTTTCTGTTCTCAGAGATAGGATCTGTCATAGGTAAATCCTACTAGCTTTCAAGAACTCGTCTGAAGTAACCTGTGTTGATATTCGCAATTCCAATATTTGCACTTTCATGTACCTAAGTTACAAGATGCATGCTGAGATTTCATCTACCTGACTGAACAATAGAATAAACGGGTGTGTAAAAAACAAATGATGCCAGATATTGGTGGTGAAAGGGTAAAAGGTTAAACATGCTTTAAAAAACTCTACTGCCGTAGCTAATTATACTTTGTGCAAGTGTTAATGGTAAACATTTGCATACAATGTGAATACAGATGCAGGAGATATTGTTACCTTTGTACAGTTACTGCAGTAACCCTTCAAACTGTTTTTCATACAGAAAGAGAAATAAACAGTCCAAGTAGTCAGAGGCCTGAATCATCTTCTTCACAGCATTCTGCAGAGAGCAGCACCCAAAGTACAGAAAGCAAGGTAAGATGCTGATGTGGCAGAATGTGAGAGGTTGTATGTGAGTGCCTGCATTTTTGCTTCATGACGTAGCTTGTGCTCCCCAAATTCTGAAATTTAACCAGGCACAGTTGTTGTTTTAATTTTAATTTATGTACTTTAACCAGGTAAGTGAACTGGAAGGTAAATGCTGTCATATTAATATAGCTGGAAACAGAGACAAAAGGTCAGCATACTCTAGCTAGACTGATCCACCAGCAAGGAAGGCAGAAATTTCACTTCCACTGAGATTTTTAGAACCGTTTTTTTTTTTTTATTAGTACTGTGCCTGCTGAGCAGCAGCATTTACCCTACGGTACTTTCTTTCTTGATTGTTTTCAAACAAATGTCAATTAAACCTTCTAAGCAGTGTGTTTGTTGCTCTTTAGTTTTGCTTGTCTTAATTTTGCTTCCATTTCATTGTTTAGTTTTTCTCTGTTCCTTGCAATTAATTTGGAATCAGCATACCCCCCCAAACATGTATACACACAAAACTGTCTAGTTGTTTAAATCACATCCTTATAGAAAGCAGTGGTGTGTTTTTATGTACTTCATTACATTTTCTTGACTAAGCTGTGCCTCAGCTTGGCTGTAGTTTTGAAATTGACTGTAGTACTGCAGTTTCCCTGAATGGCATAGCTTGCATTCCCTAACTGTCTGATTATGTCACAGTAATGTTAAATATTGCTTGTGCCTGCAAAATGTCATTTTCGGAAGTAATTTATTGCCATTTTCCTCCCACACTCCAAAGACATGCAGTAGGTGGATAGCTAGCCACCCGATGGTGTAAACCTTGGCTCAAGATGATTGTCTCTGTGGAAGTGGCACCCCGACCCCATATGAAAAATGGGAAAAGGGGTAGAGGATAGATGGATGGATGTGCATAATCAGTGGGGTAGTTCTTTCACAGCATTACCTGATTGTTTACTGAAAACTGATTTCCTATAGCATGCTGGTCATGGACCAGGACAAAATACAGTTTTGGGCCCATTGGTGACATTCACTGATCTCTTTTTACCTTTTATAAGTCAAGAATCATCATTTTAGAGGACAAGTCCATTAGATTCCCTTAACATGTGATATTGCCTGTGGCACATACATACATTAATGTCCTGGTTACTTATAAAATAGGTATCAGAACTTTATTTAGTCATTTTAATGTATAACTAAAGTAGTTTAGGTAGTAGAAAAGCTATATATTTTCCAATGTATTTGGTACAGTATTGCTCTGTGGACAAACCTGAAATATGCTTCGGAAGTTTCCAAAACATAAAACAAAAACATTATTTTTATCTATATGGTATTTATTTATTGTCTGTCCAATGAGTGGTTAATATAAGTATGTCCAGAACTTTAAATAGCCTAAGTTGCTTGTTTTTAATGGCAATAATAGACTTCATTGAAATAATTCACAAAGATTAAACTATAGCAGGGGTTCCCAAAGTGTGTGCTGCGGTGCCCTGGGGAGCCGCGGCTTCCTCACAGGGGTGCCGCGAACTAATACCCTTCATTTACGATTTGTTTTCTTTTTTTTTTTAATTTTTGCGCTGTTTGAGCTGACGTCATCAATGCACGATGATGTCAGCTCCATCAGGGCTACCAGCCTGTCGGAATTGAGCAAGGTGCTCACGCATTTCCGGCTGGGCATGGCTGCTCAAATGTGAGTGGTAACGGCAACAAATTGATTATGTTTGGGGAGCAAGAATCGGACCTGCGGCAGGTACGGCCAGAAGTAATGAAGACTCCATGCAAGTAAGGAAACTTTCAGAGAAGTGTGTGTGCGTGTTTGTGTGTGTGTGCGTGTGTATATGTGTGTGTGTGTGTGTGTGTGTGTGTGTGTTTTTATACGTGAGTGATGGTTTGTAGTGAGGATAGGGAGGATGATTAGCAGATTAGAGTAGCATCATCTGTGTATTGATTACTGTTGCAGAAGCAAGATAGTTAATGAAATCATTAAATAATAAAGGTCCAAGAATGAAACTTAGTAGGTACTAGTAAGTAGGTAGAAAAGGCTTATGAGTGGCTGTGGAGGTAGCTGGTGAACCAATTGAGTGAAGTAGTCCTGAAACCCAGTGAGTGAAGAGTATGTGCTATTTTTAGATGGAAGATAATATCAAACACTTTGCAAAGGAAAAGGAAGTTTGTGGATACAAGTTTGTTTTGATTTCTCTCTTTGTAAATAACATTAGGGAAGGGCGGTAGGGCTGTGGTTGTGCTATGATTGTGTGCAAGCCATGCTGGGTATATGTTATGTTGTGAGTGCAGTTATTTTATTTATTTACATTTTTTTAATCGGGTTTGCACTACTGTTTTCAAGAGAGGCCTAGGAGAAAAGTTCCTAGCATTGCATAGCAATAGTACTGTTCTGCAGTTCAGTGGTACTCCGTTTATGTGCTGATTTATATTAAGTGATATGATAATGCTGCTGTATGGTTACTTGAAACTGCTGCTTTCTGTTTTTGCAACACATCCTTGAAACTAAACTAAATTGTTACAAAGAAAATCACACAAAATGTATAACATGGCAGAAAATACTGAATGATTCTGTGTTATAATATTGCCAGGTTTTTAGTCCATAAAACTTAACAAGTCACACATTTCATGGACCTTGTTCCCTTTAAGGATGGAAAGGGACATTCTAGGTCTCAGATTGCTTAGTCTTAGTACAAGAATGTACACGTGCAGGTGCAACTTTTCTCTTGATGACTGCATTGTTTGTAGAGCTTTGTACATTATTTCTAGAACATTTTATGCTCATACATGCATCACTATGGAATATGATTAATTTTACTTAAGAACAAGCATATTTCCATATGTCTATCTGTATTTTAACTACACGTGTATGTACAGTTTGTATGTTTATATATATAAACATAATGTATGTGTGTATATATGGTTTGTGATGAAGGGAGATACTGTCAGCACAACTATCTGGAATTTTGTAAATAACTGTGTGTCATTTGTGAGTATTTATAAAGTGTTTGAGATGCATCCACAGTGTGCCCTGTTGGAAGACAACAGAAATGTACGTGCACTATTGTTAACTGTCTAATTACACAGTAAGATTGGATACCCTTTGTTAAGGACCTTAAAATAGCTGATAAGGAGTTGACTGGTGGCAATAGTAACTACATTAATATACACTTTATGTGTGCTGCTGGGGGGGGGGGGGAGCTTGGGAAAACCTGGATTCAGCAAGGGAGCCGAAAATCTAAAAAGTTTGGGAACCACTGAACTAGAGGTATTTTTATATACATGGACAGTTTTGATCTGTTCTACAAAAGTAATTGTTTTCCACAGATTTTTGTCTTAGTTTGTTATAGACCATTGTTGCCCAATTTTTCTTTTTTTAATTGTTTTTTCTCTCCATGTTCCCAGTAGTACTGTAGTAGATTGTTGAGTACATTGTACTTGCCATAGACTACAGCTTCACTGTTCTGTTAGTTATGCTGCCAAGAATGTTCCAGTTTAAAATTTTATACACACTGAGTAGCATGAGGGCTGGATTTATAACACTGTGGCAAAAACACTGTGGAGACTTGCGTTGAGGGTATCAACACTGTGGAGACTTGTGTTGAGGGCATCTGTAATAAGTAGATAGGTAGTTACAAACAGTAGTCCAGGAGACCACTGAGGAGCCTAGCCCAATTTCCTGATTGCTCCAAAGCACTGTCTGGTAAATTGATTTGCTCAAGCTCATACAGCTGACAAATGAAGGCTGAAGGAATAAAACCTTTTAACGCAGGAGATAGCACATTAACAGCTCATATGCTTTATGCTGTCAGCAATGTCAATGCTTATAGCAGAGGAGAGTTAAATAAACTACTGGTCACATTTAAATGGTCACATTTAAACTGTAGACTAGGGTAGAACTTTGGTGCATGGTTGGTGAGGTTTACTGACCTAGCCATCCATTGCAGTGCTGATTAGAACCACCTCTTACAACAATCCTCATTCTCATTAGCACTGACTATACATGCATTATGGTGATGAGATCAGAGTACCAGGGAGCACCATGTAGATGGCAAGGAGCAGACCATGAAGTGTGGGAGCTGCAAAAAGGCAGATATGCATTCTGCAAGCATACTCGATAGGCGACTTTGAAGAAAATGGTCAGTATCACACCAGTGAGGAGAATGTGGTTGTTAAGATCAGTCTCTGGCATTCTGGTGGATACTAACTGTTGACATTATAATTTGGATGGGAAAAACACTGCATTCTCATATGCAAATGGAGACTAATTGTTGAAATGATAATTAGGATGGAAAAACAGACCTGAGCTTCACATGCTGGTGAGTAGTAGTTGCTGACATGATAGTTGGGATGGAAAAAAGGGCACCATTCTGTACCAGATTAAGTGGGGAGATTTAAGAGAGGACTGTGATTGCTGCTAGATAGGGTTTGGTGTTGGAAAAGAGGGTCCAGCTGCTGATAGGCTAGATGAGATTAAGTTCATGATTTCAGTCACCTGAAAAGGCACTGGGAATTGATCATTGCTGTCATGAAAGAGCATTACTGACAGGATGTATGTGCAGGTTAAGTTGAGGGCTTCAGTCACTTCACATGTTCCAGATGATAGAGTGGGCTGAGAAGAGAAAAACTAGACTTGTTCTAGTATCCATGTGCAGGCTATTCCACTGAGTTTTTTTTAAGGCCAGTAGGAAATAATCTATATTATCGTTGCTGCTTATGCCTACTGATAATTTTTGTCTAGATTTAGTTTAGAGGTGGAAGGCTAAAGAATATTGATACCTTCATGAATTGGGATTCTCCATCCCAGCTCTTGCAAGAGGTATAAATCAAGAATATGCATTTTGTATCAAGTGAAAGAAGTTAATGATACCCTGATATTTATGACTGTGTAGGGTTCGGTTATATAACTGCTAGGAAAAGTAGAACAGCTTTTTTATGAGAAAGTAGTTAGTGAGTCTATTTGTACCCTTTTTTTCTTAAAATAATTTAATACCATTTGCTTTTTGTCTGTACCTACGAGGCCATTTACAGTCTTGTTATTATCGACAAAGCAGCCATTCTGATAAAAGTTATTACTTCCACATATTATACATGACATTTCTTTTGAATGTGTTCCCAAATTGCAGCTTACTGCACACAGTAATGTTTAGAATGCTGATTTTATATGTAGTTACTTCTACTCATCTCTGTTTGAACCCAGTACTTTTTGTTTCAATAAAAATACTCCAGAAACAGACATTTAAATACCGTATCAAAACATGTATCCCCCTTTTAACTCACAGCAAACAGACAAAAAATATAAAATTTACACCTCCAAATAGGAGCAGTTGCCTCAAATCAGTGATTTCACTCACATTACCTGTTCTAAACTCAAGGTAACCATATTGCAGTGAATAGTAGAGCCTGTGTTTCCACTTACACAGATTGCTGTCTGTACTTAACTTGTCTCTATTCTCCTCCTATGTGTGAAAAATAACTTGCAAGCATTCAGTAAACATTAACTTCTTAATTTTTTTGAACCCGAATAAAAATCTCATAAACTAGGTCAAACTACTCAATCAACGCCATCCACACCAAATCAAAATTATAGCATTGCCAGTAAATTTAACTCTCATTTCATACAAACAATAGCGTATTTAATCAATAAAAATTCCACAACTACCCTTCTAGTTCCTCCACAACTGGACTACCATCCTAACATCTTTCTATCCAAATAGTTCCAATTTCTGCCATAAAAATTTGCACTTTATTCAGTTGCTTTTACTGTATCTGTTCGTCTTCCTACTTTATTAATTTATTTTGCTTTTTGCTGCACATTCTTAAAGTGTTCAGTTGCATTTAATCTGCTGCATTTATTACTGCTTGTCAGTAGCCTGACTAAATTGTAACTGTTATTCTAAGCCTTAGTTTTGGTTTAAGCACTTGGGTTTCAAACTAGTTGTCTTACATAAGGAAGGTTTGCGGTCTACACTCTTGTGGCAGGAGAGGTAGTTTGCACCCTTTTAAGTTGGGAATTGTTGTTTGATGGTTTATTCTGTCTTGTTAAAAAGTGTCTTAGTTCTGGTTTAATACTTGGGCTTTAGGCCAGTTATTTTACATTAAGAAGGTTTCTGGTCTAAACTGTTGTGGGAGGAGAAGGTAGCCTCTGCCTTTCTGAGCTGGGAATTGCTGGTGAAGGCTTATTCTGGCTGTTATTCTGTCTGTTTGCTCTGATTAAACACTTGGGCTCCAAACCAATTATTTTGTATTAGGAAGGTTTGTGATCTATACTCTTGCAGCAGGAGAGGATAGCCTACACCCTTCTATGTTGGGAATTGCTGGTTTAAGGCTTACTGTGTCTGTTATTCTAAACTTGTCTTAGTTCTGGTTTAAGCACTTGGCTCCAACACAGTTATTTTACAGTAAGAAGGTTTGTGGTCTACTCTCTTGTGGGAGGAGAGGGTAGCCTCCACCCTTCTGACCGTGGAATTGCTGGTGAAGGCTTATTGTGCCTGTTATTTTAAGTGTTTTTGTTTTGGTCTGTGGTCTGCATTCTTGTGGCATTACTGTCTACTCAGATTTTTTTTAACTACTAGAGCATCTAGTTTGCTCATACCTTAGCGTTGCTCTTCAAGTTGCTTGTCTTATTGACTTGTTTTCCTTACTTCTCCCCAGCAGATCAGTGACTATAGCTATGCACTTCCTGACTCTCTCTCTGTGGCCAGTCTGGTTGAGATGGGTATTGTGAGGCATTGTAGCAATTGCCTCATGTACACCGATGACCCACTTATTCTTAATAAGACAGATAGTGTATGTGAGAAGTGTAAATACACTTTAATGCTGGAGCCAAAACTCTCTCATACAACCAAAACTAATCCTATAGAGGTTATCAGTGACACTTGCACTATGCCTACTGAACAGGTAACGACTCTACACATAAAACTACTTATGCTGAGGCACTTACAGGTAACCTTCCTAAAACGCTAAGGCTTCATGCATGCTACTGTCATCTTTCAACTAAGCAACAGCATAGCTAAATTTCAAGCACCCCAAACCCAGCAAGCACCATAGAATATATTGAGCTATTTACAAAATCTCTATACAGCCATATTGATAGCTGTATAGAGTGAGCTGTGCCCACTCGTATTAAGAATAAGACAAACTCAAAAGACAAGCATCCTGGTGGAATCATAATGTCAGTTGGTTATACAACAAAATAAAAAAATCTTTGCCAAGCATAGGAGGAACAAAGCCTTAAACACTAAAAGTCTCCTGACCACCCTAAACAGGCAGCTAAGAGGGTTAATTAATACTTCAAAGGATAAATTTAAAGAAAAATAGTTTGTTAGGTAAAGAAAAATCACAATGCTTTCTACAGCTATGTCTGTATCTTAAGAGGAAATACATGACAATGAGTAGAACTTATTGTAAACAGCATCACCCATACTGAAGCAGAAGCCATTGCCACCCTTTTGGCTGACAGGTTCAGCTCAAATCCCCCCCCCCACCCATTCCCCCCAGATAGTCCAAAGGAAATACCTCATAACACAATCCCCCCAACCATTACTAGAAGGATAGATAGAATATAGAAGGATTTTTCTCACTACCATGGTCATGTGGTGATGAAAGTTCAGGTTACTGTCAACCTGTGTTCCTAAGTCTCTTACCAGTGGGTCTACTCTTAGGGGACTGTTATCAGTGTTGTAATCTGCAGGCGTAGTTATTTTCCCAAAGGGTATAATTATCCATTACTTTTGCACTAAGTTTTAGGCAAAGGTTCTAGCACCAGTTATTTGTCTGTGTCAGATCTTTTCGTGAGGATATTTACATAATTGTGGGATTCAGTGGTTGCACCCAGCTTGCAGCCATCAGCAAATTTGGTCAGTCAAAGACCCTATACATTTGCCTTGACTTCAGAGATGCATATTCCAAACAGGAGAAGTCTCAGTACCAAGCACTGTTGGACACCAGTAGTAACAGGCCTCTCAGTGGATGTAGATTCCCAACCCTAACTAACTTCATGATTCCTATGTGTGAGCCAGTTGGCTATCCATCAAGTGACATGCAGATTAATTCCTAAATTTGTGAGTTTGTCTATAATACCCAAATGTGATATTGTGTCAGATGCCTTTGCCAGGTAAAGGTAGGCAGTAGGACCATTTTGCCCTCATCCATGGCTCTAGTTGACCTTCTTAAAGAAGTCCACTAACTTTAGTAGGCTTGACCTACCCTGATTAAACCGAACTGGCATGGGTCCAGTGTTTGAAGATTTCCTATGTCTTTGTTTATCAGGTCCACAATAATTCTTTCCATGGCCTTATATATAAGACTAGTCAAACTTACTGGTCTTTAGTTCCCTGGGTCTGTTGATGGTCTACCTTTGTGTAGAGTGATAACAGTTGCAGACTCTCATTCCCTAGGGATGATGCCTGCTTGGAGGCTGTAGTTGAATAGAGATTATAGTGGGCCTGACAGGTCATGTTTCAATCTATTTAGGAGGCATCCAGGAATATTATTAGGTCCCATTGGTGAAGTGTTTTCTAACTCTGGAGAGTGTGAGGATCTCTTCTTTAGTGACAGTTGGGAGGAGAAACTGCAGAGGGTATTTCCGGGGGGAAACTGGAGATGACAGTGGGAGAAATTAGAGCTAAATTTATCAGCTAGCAAAGTTACTATATTCTTCCTGTTCAGTATAGGAAGTTCCATTTACAATTAGTTCAACACACCGTTGGGTGTTCTCTTTAAGGCTGCATACATAACTGAGAAATGCCTTATGGTTATCTTTAGCCCAGGAGGTTATTTTTGCCTCCATGTTGGCCTTGGTAAACTTGATTAGTCCCCTGGGCTGCTTGTTGAGACTGATGAGGGTTTTTTTTGTCTTTTGGGCATAGCCCTTCCTGTTTTAGGACAGGATGTTATTTCTTCCACACAGCAACAAAACATGGCTGTGTAAATCCAGTATACAGATAATTCCAGTCTCATCTGCTCTGAAAAAAATATATAAATGCCAAGAAATCTCCCAAGAATAATTTTTTTTCCTCCACTGAAATTATCAATACTCCTAACCCCCCCCCCCCCGGAAAAAACAATTCTTGTATAGGATAAAACCTCATCTCAAAGACACTGCCAGAAAAAAAATGCCACAAGCTACTTTCTTCACTGCTATAGGCTTCTCCAGTACTTAATTGTGCCCAAGCTATTCAGAAAATTAAATTAAGACAGTGTTACAGTAAAGTGGCAAAATTCACCTCAAACCATCCTTATAAGTTATATCATTGATTGGCCCTTAAGCAGAAAGAATTATCACACTGCCTAACAGATTTGCAACTAGTCATAAGCCACAACCTTATCTACAAACCTGAAAATGGTCCTACTCTAATATCATCCATCATTATTCTGTAAGTAGAATATTATACTCAGGATAGAGTTCTACTTGCCACAACTAAATCTAACAGCATTGCTGGCAGCTGATTGTATTTTAACTATGTCTTTAAGTTCTGGAACACCCTTCCTTTATTTTTGTAAAAACTACATAACTTAAAGTCTTCAAAATACCAAATAAAATAACACCTGATAATTTCATGGCTATGTTCATGTTCATCTCCATTAAAAGCTGTAATATATACAACCCTGAATGCATGTTGTTTTCCATCCAGTTATATCTATTAGAACTACTTAGACATCCTTGGATGTTACTCATTATGTTGAATTTTCCTATCCCACTTTCCCACGATCATATATTAGTTCAGTTCTAAATTCTTCTCATATCCGCTCCTACCTCTCTTTTCTTCACCATCTTCCTCCTTTTATATGCAGTGTACTTTCTCTTTCTATTTCTGTTCTTTATTTACTTTCTCCCCAGTCAGTTTTAGATCATATATACTTTTGTTCGCTATTAATGTTTCTGTCTACTCCAAGATTTCTCTGATGTCTTTTTTCTTCAGTCTCATCCTCTTCATGCTTATCTCCTTTCCCTTCCCTTCCTAATATTATCAGATAGTATTGTGCAAACATAAACCCAATAGTCTTTAACCCCCTAATTGCAGTTGACTTTTTGATTTGTTAGAAATATAGTTACTTGAATTATTATTCATGTAAATGTTTAAACTGCTTTTTGTAACAATTTTTATCATTATTCATTATTATATTGATTTATTATGTGTGTGAAAAATTATTCATCATAATTTTATGATTTATTGTTTAATTCCTGGAGCTTTTCTCCCCAGCATCCACTGAAAAGGGACTCTCTGCCCTTTCAGAAATTTCTGGTAAATAAATGCAAAATAAATAAACAAACTTACTTTTCTCCTTAAGTAAAAAACATCACTAGCTACCCTTAAAGAAATAAATTACATTATGTGTGCACTGTTATATTTAATGCATAGAAGTACTAAGGCTGATGAGTAGTTACTCTGTAAAATTATTTGTTCTTTAAATATTGTATAACCTCCAATTATTGTTCACTGTTTGGTTTTTGTAACAACTAATTTGATCTGTACTGGAGATTTTCTTCCGTGGTCTTGGCTGAAAATGGGCTACCACCCAGTCGGACTATCCTGGTAAACAAAAGTAAGAAAATAAATAAATACTCACTTACCACAGTTTCAAATGACATTTTTTTCACTAAACTGCTTGCCAATATCCTAATAATGTTAACTACGCTGTACTTTGTAGATTTCACTCAGAACATACTGTTCATTTCACTCTTGATTAATTGCTTGCAGCTGCAGGCTCATTGTTTACAAATAAAAGCATGTGGTAATAAAAACAAAAACGCTAGGTCTGGAAAGATAAAAAAATGTTGTAGATTTCACTTAGAACAGGCTGTTCAGACCCCTTTTTATCCAACTAAAAGTAGGTGCTAATTGGAAATAAAAGGCTAGCAACTTTGCAAATGCAAGAAATAACTACATTTTTTCATACTGTTAATCTTTTTCTTGCTTTGTAACTCTCTTTGCTTAAAAAAAAACTAGTTTATTGCATAAGCTACGTGTTAGACATCAACCTTTATAAAACAGTGGAAATTATTTTAATTCTACATACAATATAATCATCACACTTTTTCATTCTTCCTAGCAGCACAAGATCACAACATTATAATAACTTTAACTTGTCTCTTTCCAGCCTTTCTTATCTTATTACAATTTAAATTACAATTTACAATGTAAAGCCTGAATACAGTTATGAAAAAGCACTTTCTTTAATATCATTGGCATATGCAACAGTCACAGATAAAACTCCACTATTTCACATTAAAATACATCTGATTGTGTACTATACAGAACTGCTTTACAATATAACGTATAATTTGTATCACTGTATTTGTATAAAAGAATGTACCGTGCCTCAACTGTGGAAGCAAGCATTCATTATCCCCCTTCATAAAGGAGGCAACAACTGCAACGTCAATAATTTTCGTCCTATTGCTATTCTATCCCCCATTTCAAAACTTCTGGAAAAGTGTGTTCACCTCCAACTCTTGCCACATCTCTTAGATAACAACCTGCTAACCCCTACTCAACATGGATTCAGGCCAAACCACAGTACTATGACTGCCCTCTTATCCTTTCTCGAGACTGTCAATAATGCACGTGATTCTGGACAAATTGTCTCTTCCCTACTTCTTGACCTATCCAAGGCCTTTGACACGATCTCACACAATCTGCTATTAACTAAACTGTCAAAACTTAACCTTTCTCCCTCTTCCATAAATTGGTTTTCTAGCTATCTGTCAAATAGACACCAAGCAGTTATTTGGAAGAAGGCCACTTCCCATTCCTTTGCACCCCACTGGAGTTCCCCAAGGATCTATACTGGGGCCCCTCCTCTTCAATATATTTGTCAATGACTTTCATAAATCTATCCCTTTTGCAGACATCATCCAATATGCAGATGATTCCACCATTATCTGCTCTGCCATCTCCCCCTCAATGCTCCAAAAACTTACTCAGCAAGCCTTTTCAATAACTGAACATTGGATGAAAATAAATCACTTAGCACTCAATGCCTCCAAAACAAAACTTATGGTATTCACCCCTTCCAAAGCTACCTCCTTCAATACCAACTCCTTCTTAATTACCAGCCTAAATAACACACCCTAGAACTAGTCTCTGAAACTAAGCTATTAGGAGTACTAATTGACAATCGACTTAGTTACAATTCCCATCTACTATTAAATATAAAAAAAACTCATCAAAAACTAGGCATGCTCTACCGTCAGAACAAATACCTTACAAGCTCCTCCAAAGTCACACTCGCTTCCTCTTTTCTCATCCCCTCCCTTCTCTATGGTGCTCCATTACTGACTAATCTTCAGGCCTCCCTAAAAAAACAACTTTCTTCTTGCTATAACAAGATAGCCAAATTAAGCCAACAGCCACAGGTCCTCTACCCACCATTGTTCTTCTCTTCAAAATTAAATTGGCTTGAATTACCAAATCAGCTTACATATATTCAGCTAACTTTCGCTCACAAGCTCGTTTTCAGTCCTTCTCTTTGTCCCTCATTGTCTTCTGCCTTCAAAATGCACCTACCAAACAGAGTCCTAAGGTCTAATAATCAAAACCTATTAATAGTACACAAACCATGTTATCCCCAGGCAAACACTTACTATCTTTTAACCTTGCCCGTCTCTGGAACTCACTTCCTCCATCCATTCGTACCATCACTAACAAATACATGTTCAAAAATCACTTCATATATATCTAAGATCCCAATGGGACTGTTCTTGCTCCCTCCCTCATAGATCTATAACACTCCATCCCCTCACTTTTATCCTATTAAAGCTTATGTTCCCTCACTATAGTTATTTAATAAAGACCTTCTGAATTTCTTCTTCAATAACTTCCCTGACTGCATATCTCAATACTGTTTTTATTTTTGAAATGTTTCTCAAATTTATGCCTAAATGTATTAATGTTTTATCTGTACTCTCTATAATTGACTTGTAGTTATAGCATCTTCCTAATTCTGTCTACATCTCAGCTTTTCTCCCCATCTTTGAATGTTTTTCAAATTTAAGCCTTAATGTATTAATTTTTATCTCTACTCTGTATAATTATCTTGTAGTTTTGTATGTACCTAATTTGTCTACGTTGGAGCTTTTCTCCCCAGGACTCCATTGAAAACGGGTTCTTTTGGCCCAATGGACTATCCTGGTAAACCAACTGCAAATAAATAAATAAATAAATAAATAAAATAAATAAGAACAAAAAATATTACTTGGAGTAACTTCTTCAGTCCTATCAATGTCCTTCTAAATATTATCTAACTATATATGTATTATTTGTGTGTGTGTGTGTGTGTGTGTGTGTGTGTGTATGTATATATATATATATATATATATATATATATATGTATATATATATATATATATATATATATATATATATATATATATATATGTGTATATATATATATATATATATATATATATATATATATATATATATATATATATATATATATATATATAAAACATACACAGATATACATGTATAGCAATCCAACAACAACTCACTTTGCTCTGTCAGGTGTAAATTAAAAAGTCATTTTCCACAAGCACTCTGGTGCTAGTTTTTAATACTTTTCCCTTCTGCAGCAGTTTTGTCAGAAGCAGCTCTTTCCACTGCCATGAGTGTATCTTTACTAATATAGGTCTTGGCAGCTTTTTGGTGCATAGATTTGAAGCATACACACAATGTGCCCTCTCAATCAACAAAACATTCTGTGGAACATTAGTCTATTTGCTTATCTGTACTTTCTTAAAATTAATGCTGTCTATTCTTCCAGGTTATCTGCTATAGCAAAAACTCTCAGATTTTCTTTGTGGGGTTTGCCTTCTTACTCACTATTTTTTGCAACAGCTCTTCTTGAGAAGCCTTATGTTCAGCCAATCTTTCTTTCATTTCACCTTCTAATTTCTACAGTTTTATCATCTCATCTGATTATTGCTTATGGTCCTGGAATCTGTTCATCCTTTTTGGCTTGTAACTCATTCAGCTTCATGTGTTCATAGATTGATCCCACCCTAACTCACACAGTCGGATAGTATTGTACAATGCTTTTGTGATGAGATTTCACTTAGACATGCATGTACCTAGCTCTCCTTCAAAGCCATGACAGTGTATGTAGTTTTGAAGGACTTACTTTGCCAGTTAGAACATCCTACACTCTGTAATTTTGCGTATCCACAAAGCTTTTACTCAAATTCCTGCATATCTTAGTCATATGGTAGCAAGTAGTGTTGTTCAAGGTGGTGACAATACTTTATATTGCAGTAATGACATGCTGTTAGCATGGTGATTATGCTAAGGAACCATTTCAGCACCAATATTAGGATCACTCAGCCAGTCAATGCTATGTATGAACCAACCAGCCTGACCGACACAGCCAAAAAAAAGGTCAGTAAAACTGTCCACAATTTTAATTTTTTTTGTGTACCAAAACAAACACCTTTAATAAGTCTAATACAGCTTTCAAGGCAATAAAGAATGATGAAAATAAACTGCTTTCAATGTAAAAATACCTTCATTGGTGTGGTAGAGATGTAGTGTAAGTATTTCATTGTTTTTTGCTACAGTTGTCTTCTAGTAGTATGTACAGTGTTGTACACATATCCTTAATATATACTCTGCTTTGCAGCTACTGAGGAGTGACACATTAACATTGTTCGATGTCACAGAAGGCAGAAGCAGCTCTCCAGGGAGTGGGCAATGAATGTGATCTGTGCCATTCCACTCTTCAGCTGCAGTTGTTCTTATATCATGTATGTGTGTGAGAGTTCTTCTCACTGTGTTGTCCTTCTCTGCTTTAAGTGAAAAGGAGGATTCACTGGTGCTTCCTATGTCTCTGTCAAAGGAGGGAGTGATAACTCTCTTGAAAGTGGACTGAAGAAGTATCTATTGCTATTCCAACATCATTTGTGCAAGCTGACTACTGCTAAGGTGTACTGACAATGGAATGTTTTCCTTGGAAACATTGATCATCTTCTGCCACACCTGGTGTAGTCAAACAACTGTTAAGACCTACCCACTGGGCTTCCGGAGAAGCAACTGACCCATAGCCACACTGGTGAGTGATGCTTAGGTTTGTTGCCTTCTCAACCATCATGGCAGTCAACCGTGCCAGGAGACTACCATATCCCTTCTTGATGTTCCCTCCCTTATATGTCTTTGTTCCCTCCTTGTTTATTCTGTAACTTCAACTACCACCAGTTGCCCATACTCACTATATATATATATATGTATATATATATATATATATATATATATATATATATATATATATATATATATATATATATATGTGGGTGTGTGTGTGTGTGTGTGTGTGTGTGTGTGTGTGTGTGTGTCTTTCTACTGTCATCCTCGCTTTTTGTATGTATACTACCTCTGTCTCTCTGTTCTGTTTGTCTGTCTGTCCCAGCTACCTCTCCTTCTGCATATAACCTATCTGCAGATATCTGTCAATAACTTCATCATCTACCCTTCTCTTTTAAAACTTATAATAGAGACTGTCAGACAAAAGCTACTTTTCCTACTCCTAGCCATTCATGTCTTGTGGTTGCCTTTTTCTGTTTACCTTGGCTTGATTTTCTCCCCTTTCACACATTCCTATCTACTCCATTTCCTCCACATTTATATGATAACTAAAGTTGCCACTTTGCTGTGCACACCCACATTGACCTATATGTTGACTACTGTGCTGAGCTGTGATACCCTTCTTGGAGCTAGCTACAGTTGTGCCACTACATTGTAAACAGTGGTGTACACTGACTTGGGCACACTAGCATGCCTTATCTCTTACATCCTTCACATCACTCATGTGTACTACTGTAGTGCTGCTCATGCTGTATGCTACCAGTGCTGCTTATAATCATGTTACCACTGTGATGCTGTTTTTTTTAGTGACCATTTGCTTGGCTTGCAGGCTCTATCCCATGCCTGCTACTTCTCCAGTTAACTCTCACTTGCTTCACACAACAGACTCCTCATGTAGTAATATTGTGCAGGCACTCATTGCTAGCCTGTGAATCCCAGCCTAAAATCAGATGCAGTGTATGAAAAAAAAAGCAAGTAATACAATGCAAACATAGCAAGTGCAGCAATGCCAATTTTATAAAGTACAAATTTGTTAGTGATGAAGTAGTAAGAGCTGTAAGTATGAGGAGAAAGACTATACAGAAAAAGTAGTTTGGTAAGGATTAAGTTTTGAGTATTAGGTGAAAGGTAAAGTGCAGATTTTGATAGCTGATACACCAAAGAAGGAGCCCAACCTAAAGAAAGGACACAGAATAAGAAAGGTGACTACAAAGGGTGGGAAGTACCCATTCATAACACACTAAGAAAGATAAGGGAATATCCAGGTTGGATATCTTGGCTTAATAACAACAACTTTAAGCTTGATGTTATTTATGAGCAGGAAAAATCTGAAAACATCAGATGTTAAGTTGTCAATCTCGCCTTCATTCTTGCTTGATGGGTTCGGAGCCGATCCTCAGCTCCGACTCGGCACTTGCTAAGCTCGAGAGTCACTTTTACCAGCTCGAGGCAGCCCCATATCCCATGATGCAAGGCGGTAAGTACCCAGATCTCATTTGCCGCTTTGCTGATGAGGTCCTCCTTTTACCAGCTCCTGGTAAGTGAATTATTACTTTACTATTTTAGCCCCTTTTTACAAAAAAACCTTAAATTATTAGTTTTAACTTAGTTTTAATTCCTTTCTGACAGAAAATTTCCCTGTCTCCTCAAAACTTTTAGTCAGACTAAAACCCATCCCATCCCCCCCCTGTTAGGGTGTGTGTGTGTGTGTCTGTTAGTGATACCTTTTGGTATATTTAATTTAATTTCTTGGACTGGTGTGTGTGTGTGTGTTTTACACCATGTCTAAAGAAAGGGTCTCAGGCTTTAAGAAGTGTGACTCGTGCTGTCAGAAGATGTCTCTGACAGATGGTCACACTTCTTGCCTGTACTGTCTGGGACCTCTTCACCTGCAGGACTCCTGTGCTATATGTCATTCTTTTAGCCAGAGAGTCCTGCAGGAAAGAAGAAATAAATTGATTTTGAGTGGCCTTCTTAAGCCGGAGGGCTCTCCGGCTAAGTCGGCCCCATCTAAGACTTCTAAGTCTTCCAAGGCCCAGGCTTCTGTGTCCAAGCCTGTGGCCTCGGCTCCGACTCATTCAGAGTCAAGATCGGCTCTGGCTGGAGCCGATTCTGGGTTACCTAAACCTTCGGCACCGATGGCTATCGGTGCCGACTCTCGACCACCGGTGTCGGCTCCGATCGGTTCCGACCACCATGTGGCCCAGGCATCGGTGTCGGCTCCGATCGGCTCTGACACCCTTACATTTATGGCCGTATCGGCTCCGGCTGGAGCCGATACATCGAAGCTACCTGTCGGTGCCGATAAGTTGTCGGCTCCGACAGTTTCAGTAGTTTCATCGGCTCCGATGGTTCCTTCGAGGAAGAGGTCTAGGTCCCCTTCCTTGGAGCCGATACTTTCGGCTCCGGCTTCGCCTCTCCTCTCGGAGCAGAGCCATCGGAGCCGATCTTCAAGGTCATCCAGGCTTTCTGACCATGATTTGGAGAGAGTGGTCAGTAGACTACTAAAGTCACAGGCACTGGCCCAAATGCTACATAGTCCGTCTCAGCAGACGACTATTAGTCCACACCCCATTGCAGTTCCTCCTTCGACTCTACCCCAGAGTTTGGAGTTGGAGTCTTCGGGAATAGTTTCTGCTACGGCTGAGGGACAGATACCCCCTTCTGCTCCTTCAGCCTCTACTCTTATCTCCTCTTCGAGACCTTCCTTAGAGGGATTCGGTGGCCGGGCTTCCCTGGTCTCCTCCGAGGGGGTGAGTGGCATCGGACCCTTGTCCGACCCCGCTCTTCCCCTTGGAGCCTCGGCCTTGGTGAGCTCGGCTCCGACATCTGCCTCGGAGCCTTCCTTTTCGGTGGGTCCTGGAGTTCCTAGCTCTTCGGAGCGGGTTCTCTCGGACCTCCCTGGGAGGAGCCTTGAGGTGATGAAGAGTGTGCTGGCCTCTGGACTCAGCCAGCAGTCTGTTCCCTTAGCTCCTCCCTCTATAGTGCCTGTTGACATCTCTGCCACTTCTCTTGCTCCCGGACCCAGAGATCCTCCGCCTCAGATTCCCCACTGGGAATATCCCCCTCTTCTGAGGATTCTCCTGATTTGTCGGGTGATCCTCCATGGAAGAGGACTTGTAAGAGGAAACACGTAGACTCCCCGAGTCTATCACTTGGATACTGACTTAGATGAGTCAGAGGGATCCCCAAGATCCCCTCTGAGGATGTCTCCTTCTCAGACATCCTAGAACTCCTTAGACAGAGGGAAACTGGCCCACCAACAATCCCTCTGAGGATGAGTCAGTATACCTGGAGGCGTTTGGATCTCGGCCCTCCACCTCCTGGGTGTCTCCGCCTTTCGACCCCCTTATGCAGGTTATTGCTCGAAGGCGTGGACTGCTCCCGACTCTGTAGTGCCTGTCCCTAGGTGCCCTTGTAAATTTATTAGTGCCCGTCGGACAAGCAATTCCTTACAAAAGGTGTCCCGCTGATGCCATGGTGGTGGCGGCTGCCACCAAGAAGGAACTTGCAGATCCTTCCGTACCTGTCCATCCTCCTAATAAGGACTCTAGGACCATGGATAGATATGGTAAGCGGATGTTTTCTTCAGCGACCTTTGCTATGCGTTCGCTGAACTATCTTTGTCACTTCACCAGACTCCAAAGGGATATCCTTAAGGAGCTAGGTGAAGTTGTGCAGGATCCTACAGCTGCGGGGCTCAGGAAAAATTGCTTCGCAGCTAGGAACCCTTAACTCCATTGCAAACTCCTCCATGCGGCTTATATCATATGCTGCTGATGGAGCGAGTAGGGCAGGTACAGGTGTGGCTCTTAGACGCCAAGCCTGGATGCGACTATGTAATTTTGCAGATCCCTTTAAGGCGTCCTTCACAAACTCTCCCTTTGATGGGTCAGCTCTGTTTGGCCCTCAAGTGAAGGAAACGTTGACCAGGTGTGAGCAGGATGGCAAAACTCTGTCTGCCGTAGGAGTCCGTTTTTCCACCCCTTCTAGACCTTATCCCAAAGGACAGAAGGGTGGCAAAATGTGGTTCCGCAAATCCCAAGCAGTCACGCCGGATTCACGTGGTCAGTTTACCCCTAGAGGCAGAGGGGGTAACAACAACAGATGCCGCTCTAGAGGCAGAGGGGGTCCACAAAACCAGGGAAACAGAGAGTCTCTCTCTGACAAGCCCTTTCAGCATCCCTGACATGTTGCCCGGCTGTCCCTCCTTGGAGGCAGTCGGGGGAAGACTATCACTGTACCCAGAAGCCTGGCATTCTCTCACTCAAGACAGATGGGTACAGTCGATCATATCCGAGGGTTACAAAATTCCTTTTGAGGAAAGTCCTTTCTGTCCCTCAAATTCCCTTCCAGACGTACCACCCGGTCTAAGGGAAATTGCAGAGTTGGAAGTCTCAAAACTACTGCAAAAAAGAGCCATTCAGCCAGTTACAACAGACCATTCAGAGCCCGGAATCTACTCAAGGTTCTTTTTGGTCCCCAAAAAGACGGGAGACTGGAGACCAATATTGGATCTCAGCAGACTCAACAAGTCTGTGAGGGAAGACAAGATTCCGAATGGTCACTCTTCAGTCGATTCTGCCCTTCTTGCAGAAGGACAACTGGATGTGCACAATAGATCTTCAGGATGCGTACTATCACATAAAAATTCACAGACGCTCCAGGAGATTTCTCCGCTTCCGGCTGGGGTCCAGTCATTTCCAGTTCAGAGCCCTGCCCTTTGGTCTCACCACAGCCCCCAGAGTGTTCACCAAATGCATGGCAGTGGTCACGGCTCACCTGAGGCGTCAAGGATTCCAGGTGTTTCCGTATCTCGACGACTGGCTCCTGTCAGCCACCACCAGGCATCAGCTTGTTCAAGCCAGGGATTACACAATAAATCTTTGTTCTCATTTGGGCATCTCGATCAACTTCGAAAAGTCATCCTTATTGCCCTGCCTGTCTATTACTTTCATAGGCGCAAACTTAAACACTGTTCGGATGTCAGCTACCCTTACAGACCAAAGAGTTTCAGACATTCAAAGTCATGTCAGGATCATTCTAGCCAACAAGAAGGTACAGGCCAGAATGGTTCTAAAAGTATTAGGTCTCATGGCTGCGGCCATTACTCTTCTTCCCCTGGCTCACTTCTACATGCGCCTTCTTCAGTGGATGTTGTTCACTCAGTGGTCTTACCAACAACTTCCAATGCGTCACCAAATTCTGGTGACACAGATTTGCAAAAATCATCTTGCTTGGTGGATCACTTCTCCCCAGATTCACCAAGGCAGACACTTTGTACCCCCATCCCGGTAGCCACTGTCACCACGGATGCCTCCCTGATCGGGTGGGGGCATTATCAGGGCAGGATGGTTCATGGGACGTGGCAACCGTTCGAGTACCACCTGCACATAAATGTCCTAGAGATGAGAGCAGTGCTTTTAACGTTGCAAGCCCTCAACGACTCTCTTCCTGTAGGGACAATTGCAGTCCACACAGACAACATGTCTGTAGTTTGGTATATCAACAAACAGGGCGGAACCAAGTCCTACCCCTTGTGTCGAGAAGCGCTCAGACTGTGGCAATGGGCGATCTCCTCTCATCGGTTTCTGGTAGCAACGCACATCCCTGGGAAAACCAACATTTTAGCGGACAGATTGAGCAGAGCTATTCTCATGCCTCACGAGTGGTCTCTCAAGCAATCTATAGTGGAGGAGATTTTTCTGGAATGGGGTCGCCCATGTTGCGATCTTTTTGCTACTCCCCAAAACAGCAAATGCCCAGACTTCTTCTCTCTCATCCCTCTGCCAGGCCATCCCCCCAGAGATGCTCTGACCCAGGAGTGGCCCCAGGGACTTCTTTATGCCTTTCCTCCTTTTCCTCTAATCCCTCAGGTTATCCAGAAAGCTACCGTTTTGAGAGCCAAAATGATTCTCATTGCTCCTTATTGGCCTCGACAAATTTGGTTTCCGTTCCTCCATCGTCACCTTTTGGTGCAGCCATGGCATCTGGACCCCGTGCCAGATCTTCTGGTTCACCAATCCGGTCAGCTGCACCGGTCTATCCCTTCTCTCAACCTCTCAGCATGGTTGCTCCACTTCCTTCCTTAGCCAGGCTTCCTTTGATCTCTAACCCTGTTAGAGACATCATAGTAGCTTCTTTAAAATCCTCTACCAGGAGGATTTATACAAGCAAATGGAAACATTTCTCTTATTGGGCTAAAGCCAAGAATATCGATCCCTTCACTGCCCCAGTTCAGGCAGTTTTGGACTTCTTAGCGGAGATTTTTCATGCAGGCTCCTCTTCTTCCATAGAGTTCAACTGGCTGCTATCTCGAACTTTCATGTCGGGATCGCAGATCACAATATCATGTCCCATAGGCTTTGTAAAGCCTTCTTGAAAGGAATTTTCCTGCTAAAGCCTCCAATCAGGAATCCTCCTCCTCAATGGGATCTAAATTTAGTGCTGACATCCTTGATTCTTCCCCCCTTCGAGCCAGCTGTTTCTTGCTCCCTAAAATTTCTTTCTTGGAAAACATTATTCCTAGTAGCTATTACATCGGCCAGGAGGGTGTCTGAACTTCAAGCTCTTTCGGTTCGACCCCCCTATTTGGTCTTTCACAAGGACAGAGTATCATTGAGAACTAATCCGACCTTTTTGCCTAAGGTCGCCTCAAAGGCTAATTTGAATCAATCCATTGAACTCCCTGTATTTTTTCCAAACTATTCAAACAAATCGGAACAAAAATGACATTATCTTGATGTCCACCGCCAACTCAGATATTATTTGGACAGAACTAAACAATTTAGGAAATCCGATCAACTCTTTGTTTCATATGCGGATAACAGGAAAGGCCTTCCTGTCTCTAAAGTGACTTTATCTAGATGGCTTTCTTCTGTCATCTCTGAAATTTATCTGCTCAGGGGAAAACAGTTGTGCTCAAAACCTAAAGCACATTCAACTAGGAGCTTAGCTACTTCTACAGCCTTTCAAGCTAGACTTCCTTTAGACACTATTTGCGCAGCGGCCACTTGGGCCACTCCTCATACTTTTGTTTCCCATTACAAATTGGACTTGGCCTCCAGGGACAGAGCCAGTTTTGGCTCTACAGTCCTCAAGAGTCTGTTCCGTTGAGCCACCCAGGATAGAGGTGCTAGGGACGCGGTCCCATCAAGCAAGAATGAAGGCGAGATTGACAACTTAACATTAAGAAGTTATGTACCTACCATAACGTTCCATGTTAGTTGTCTTCTCGCCTTCTTTCTTGCGACCCTCCCTCCTTCCCCCAGGCCTGGACAGACCTTTCTACAAGAGATTGTTATGCTGAAGACCATTCAGAACTGGTCCTTCTTTCATCCTGTAGGCTTTCTTTCTTCCTTTGGGAAGTTTTTATGCTTGGTGCTATTGCCCTTTGTCATCAAACGAGATCTGGGTACTTACCGCCTTGCATCATGGGATATGGGGCTGCCTCGAGCTGGTAAAAGTGACTCTCGAGCTTAGCAAGTGCCGAGTCGGAGCCGAGGATCGGCTCTGAACCCATCAAGCAAGAAAGAAGGCGAGAGAAGACAACTAACATGGAACGTTATGGTAGGTACATAACTTCTTATTATCAAGCCAACACTGATTTTCTGTATGACACCTTTAAAACTAAAAACTTTACAGTTGGACAATTGGTATTTGAATGAATGTTTGAACAAGTGTATAGTATCTAGAGGTTTGCGGGTTTACAAATACCCAAACAATGTGTTGGTGGGGTCACAATTTTACAAAGATTTATTGCATATTTTTGATAATTGTGGGTTTTCTATTATGAAAGCTATTATAAAGAACAATAATATAGAAATAAAAAATATTACAGTGGATTAAAAATGTGAATAGAATGATTCAGTATGATTTAAAGTTTCTATTGAGGACGAAAGGAACCAATATTTTAATGTTAAAAACACGACAGAGGATATATATTTTTTTAATTTAAGGAGAAAAAACAAAAAACTGGAAAGAGATATCACTGAGGACAAGGATGGAATTAGCTACCCCAAATCAAAACAGAATAGAGGAATAAATTATACAAAAGCTGCAGAAAATTATCATTATGGAAGAGTTGAGCATAGAGTATATGAAAATGAACAATGGAAAGGGGAGGACAGGGAAAATATGGGAAACCCCCTCATTTTCAGCTACAAGACCCTTTAGAGCTTCCAGAGCTAAGGAGATCAGAAAGATTAAAGAGCAGGATACCCCCAAATACAATTACAACAGGAGGGAGTGTCAGGGGGATCCCAAATGAAAAAGCCACAAAAGGAAAGGTAAAGGAAAATGGAGAAGGAGGTATAGTCCAAGAGGGATTATATATGTATTCCTTCAAATATTATAATATTTTAATTATAGTAATTTGGAATTAAATACAGTCTATTTTAACTTATTTATGGAGGGAATGAAGTTTGTACCCAGTAAAAAGAGTGATGTAAGCAAAACTATTATAGATTTGAAAATGTTTGTTAGGAAAAAAAATAGAAGTGTTGTACTAAAACAAACATCAATCCACACATAACAAGTAACCAGTTAAGGAGAAAAAGCATTTGTAACCCACCCCTTCACCCCAGTTAAGACATTTTGAGCAATTAGTGGAAAAAGAGATAAGAACAGAATTGGGGAATATTATGATTTGGTCAAATCTCCTTAAAGATACGAAAGAACTACTAGAAGAATTAAGCAAAAATGTTGACATTAGAATGATGAGACTTGATAAGGGGGGAGGGATGGTTATAATGGATCAAATGATGTATGTGGGAAAGATGATGGAAATATTAGAAGATGAAACAAAATATAAAAGAGTTTCTAAAAATGAAATATCTGTTGCATATTCTAAGATTGATTGTATCCTGAATTATTTATTAATAGATGGATTAATATATTTAGAAATGTTTAAATATGTGAAATTAGATAAACTGATTATTCCAAACATATTTGGAATGCCTAAAGTTCACAAAAACATGAACAACCTCCCCCCCAGATCCACCGTGGCAGGAAATGGTTCAAAAATACATCCCATTGCTAAATATATAGGTGAAAAAAAATTATATGAACCCAGGAAGGTTATTTAAAGGACTCCTGGGATTTTCTAAAAGCAGTGGAGAAAAAATATTAGCGGGATGACTTAACATTTCTTACCATTGATATAATGGATTTATATTTGGTCATTTCCCAAGACATTGGGCTTCAGTGGTTAGAAGAAGCTATGATAGATAAAGGGAGGTTTAATTTTAAATATTTTAGAGTTATATTGGAATTCATGGAAGTGGCATTGGATATAATAACTACATTCATTTTGAAGGAGAATTCTTTAAACAATAAAAGGCATATGGGGACATGTTGTGCCCCAAACTATGCGAATATAGTCCTGGAGGTTTGGGAGAAAAAATGTGTTTATAATTCAATATATAGGCAGCACTGGGCAATTCATAGGAGATACCTGGATGATATATGTATTTTCTGGGTAGGCAAGGAAAATGATACAGAAGGTTTTATTAAGTATTTAAACCATTTGACAGGATTCTTAAATTTTGCTTACAATGTTGACAAAAACAAGTTGAACTACTTAGATGTCAGGATACAAAAGATGGAGGGAACAAAAGAGTTTAAATCTAACATTTATAGGAAAAGCACGTTTTCAAATTCATATTTATACTACATAAGTGCTCACCCTTATAGTCATAAAAAAAGTATTCTAAAGGGGCAATACATTAATAGACTTTCTGTATTGACCTCTGACAAAGATTTTAAAAGGGAATGTGTAAAGTTAAAGAACATGTTCTTGGAGAGGAAATATCCTGAAGGGTTTATAGATCAAATTATGGAGGGGGTTATAAAAGACAGAGTGAATAAGTATTGGCCAATTTGGGGAGAAGTCAGGCTGAAATAGGAAAGGCATGTAATAGCAAAGTGGGGGTGAATCAAAGTGAGAATTTTTATGGGGCATTTACTATGTATTATAATAACGATACAGCAAAGCTCAAAAACATAGTAACATAAAAATGGGAATTGTTTAGAACATTTTCTGATTTGGAAGGCATCTTTGATGAACCCATAACATTTATATATAAGAAGGGGTATAGTATTAAAGAGAAACTGGAAAATGACAGCAGGAGGCACACCCAGAGTAACAAAAGGAAAGGGACATTTAAATGTGGAGGGTGTGAGCAATGCCAGTATGTTTTGAATAGAAGTGAAGTATATTTATCCAGTAGGGAAAGACTAATACAAGCTAAAGTGTTTGCCAATTGTAACAGTAAGGGGGTTATACACCTGGCCACCTGTAGTGCCTGTATGGCCTTCTATATAGGGAAACAGAAAGAATGCTAAAAAAACAGAATTTATGATCATTATTATGCTATTAAATCACAAGACATGAATAATGCTCTTTTTAAACATACGTTAAAATGCAACAAGGCTAAGTCTTTGTTCTTCGTACTTGAGGAAATTAAACAAGATGTGAGAGGTGGATTATGGGAAGAAAGAAATGAGTACAGAGAAATTTGCTGACAGCTTATTCTGGAGGCAGGTAACCCCCCAGGATTTAATAAAAATGTTGTTTTAGTCCCTGTTTTAAAAATTAGAGCTGCTAGACTATGACGGAATCAGATGCATGTACTTCTTAATATTTTTTATTAGTTGTATGTTGAATGTTTTAACAAGGATAAAAAAGTTTATAATTTATATTTTTTCATACACTCCTTATTTAGCCATTATGTCTTTTGTTTGATTTATATGGTAGTGGTTAGGAAATGATAGGTGATAGCATTGTTTTAACATAATGCCAGCTGTTCCAGAGATATTTTATAATGTTTTTTATATTTAATTTCAAAGTTTGTTTTTTAATATTTTAGGAGAAGTCAGATGTAAGTTAAACAGTTGTAAGTTACACAAAAGTATTCCTTTCGATAACTGTAAGATTAGAACTGCATTCTGATAGGTGTGCTATGGCTCTAAAATGTGTTTTATTAATTATGTTAATTAACCAAGGAAAAGGTATAAATTAGTAAAGGGAGTATATCTGAAGACGTCTGGATGTAACAGATGAAAAACATGGTGATTAAGTTAAGTATTTCATTATTTTTTTTAAATAAACTTTGGCTTTTAACTTATTGCAACTGAAAGTTTTAGTTTATAGTCTTAGAACTTTGTTGGCGGCCATATAAGTGTGGATATTCTCTTTAAGCTATTCTGCTTCCCTGTTTTGCTCAGTACCTAACATTCGAGTTGGCGTGTTTGACGTTTTGGTGCTAGCTCCATTTATTTTGTTAAAAGTACAAATTAGACAATAAGTAAGTGAAATTAATAGGCATTGGTATTGGTTATAGAATAAGATGAATGTGAATACGTTCCTAAAGAGGAGAGGTGGAGGAATGGAATATATATCTATAATGTGATGGCCAGGTGTTATCACAGTTTGTAGAGGAAATATTTACAGTGTACAGTGATTTACATGAATGTTTTAAATCTTTTTTGAGGGGAATGCCTAATGGAAGTAAGTTCCAAGTAGAAGCTACAAAGTGGATGGGAAGCTGAGTCACCAGTTTTATAGGATTTGTTTTAACAGCAGATTTTTACTGGAAGTTATAAAAAGTCTGTTAGCTAAGTAGATTGCTAAAAGTGAAGAGAGGAAAAGGAATGGAATTTACAGTCATGTAAGAATGTATGTGTGAAAGTAAAACACATGTATATAGAATCAAACCTTTCCTTACTCCTCAGGCCAGAACCACCATTGCCCACTCTCACTTAATCTCTACACTTCTCTATGCTTCATCAATTTATACTAATCTAAAAAGAACTAACCTCCAAAAAATTTCTCATGCCTATAACAATATCGCCAGGTTTGCTACCAGCAATCCATACAAGACACACCATTGTCTTAATCTTAAGTAGCTCAACTGGCTTGAATTACCTAGCTTACTAACATTTTCCCAACTCATCATTGCTCACAAAATCTTTTATCAACCTAAAAATACTCCTATTCTTACTAACCTTATCACCCCATATATGAATCTAACTTCACTACGCTCTTCTACTAGATTACTTGTTTGTACTACAAAGTCTAATAACTTGTCAGGTGATAGCATTTTCTCAAACACTGTTGGCAAACGCTGGAACCTTCTACCAACAGACCTAACTCTAATACCATCCCTTTCTCTCTTTAAACTAAGACTCAAACTTCACCTAAAATCACACTGGTTGTGCCCCTGCACAAACCCTGACTAATTGCTTCCTCTTTCACTTCTGTCTTCCTACTCCCTAGGGTCCACTTTCACCCTTTTACCCCGCTTATGTATATTACTGATCTCCTTTTTTTATTGCTCTCTGACTTTTCCTTTCTTCAACCTACTTCCTCTTCAACCTTCCTATAATTCTCCTGTATACAAAGGTTTGCATATAATTACAATGTTTACAAGTATATTATACCTTTTTTTAACAAACTACCCTTAAACAATTTTCATTATGCCACACTTACTAAGAGTAGTTCATCCTCAAAAAAAATAAATAAATAAATAATTTTTTGATCAATTTATTTTTTTTTCCTCTATTCTTATTTGGTTTCAATGTTTTTATGTTACAATTACTACTGTTTATAATTGTTAATGTAATTCCACTATTAATCTTTAATGTTTATAATGTTTGTCTAGAGCTTTTCTCCCCGGGCCTCTACTGAAAATGGACATGTATCCAGTTAGACTAGCCCAGTCAACAAATGTAAAATAAAATAAATAAAATAAATAAATGTATTTTAATGTGTTAGAAAATGTCATATATCCAAATTTGTTAAGTATATTGCATGTGTGGCTACTCTCAACAGGTTGAGAAGCAAATATAGCTGTCTTATTGTATGCATATTCCAGTGAATGAAAAATTGCTTAAATGAGGTCATCGGTATTATGCATATTGATAAATAGTTTGGGTAGTAGCATTGAGTTGACGTAAGGTGTTTGGCGAATGATGATAAACAGCTATTTATATGATATAGGGCTTCAAGTCTTTCATGTGTGACCTGAATTATGTTGCTAATGTGCTCTTTAAAAGTAAAAGCACTATCAAAAGTTACACCAAGCTATTTATAATGATGATCTATCTGAATTCTGAGGTTATTAATAAAGATAGGAGTAGTTGGAGCTGAATTAAATTTTCTTTTATGTAAGATAATATGTTTGTTTTTTGTCTTATTAACTATTACTTTGGATTCATGCAATCATGGCATTAATATATCAATTGACAACTAATGTTCACAATTGAAAGAAGACAGGTGTGAGTGATTCAAACTATTGTGAAATTATCTGCATATTCTGGTAATATAGTCCATTTGTGGGCTGCAACAGGTCATTAGTAAAAACAATAAAAAGTAGTCAACCCAATACACTGCCCTGTGGTTCTATGTTGGTTTATGTTTTGGCAGACAGAGTGGAGTTTCAGGCCACTGACTGGTACTTGTTAGTCAAGTAGCCCTTTAACCAGTTAATAACTGGGGTTATGCAGCCTAAATCTTTTATTTTGTTCATTAGAAAGTTATGGCTAACAAAATATCAAAATACTTTGGAAACCTGATACAAAGGATCATTTCCTTTATTGATTTTAGTAGCAGTGAAGTTAGTAAGTTCAACTAATGTTGTTTGGGTGCTATGGCCAGGGTGAAAGGCTCATCCAGACTCTGCTACACTTTGCTGTGAAGGAAAGGTTAGTTTGCTTTTATTTTTTGTATTACTGTATTGCCTTTCTATATTTTGAATACTGTAGTTTGTTTTCTTTACCTTGTGTTTTGCTTGCATTCTGTTTTAACAGCATATTAAAACTTCAAAAGACACCACAGCTCTCTCTGTTCTGAGTCAGGCAGAATTTTTTCCCGTCCTCCCACCTATTTAAGTTGTCTTGTTAAATACCACTGTCTTTCTAGTTGCCCGCCTCTTATGTTAATCTGACCATATATCTCATTTCTCTCTACTTTCACTGGCTTATGTGAGTAATCACAAAATCATCATTTTTGAAATCCCACCCCTTCAATTATTTAAATTTATTGGCCATCCTACAGTATTTCATAGTACCAAAATACAAAAGTGACCACCCCTTTCAATCCATCTTGCTGTTTTAAAAATAGTAACTCTCCACTAAACCTTAACTTTTTAAACAGGTAAAACTCAAGTTACCTACTTTCACTTCTAACTTCTCTAGTGCACACTGCAGAGTGCATTCTTTTCAATCTTACCTTTAAGCATCCCTGTGACTAACACTTTCTCTAATACCTGCTGGAAAGCACTAGGAAGCCTTAAACTCATACAAACACTGAACTCTCCTTGTTAACAAGGAGAAATTAATAGTAGGCACTAAACAGCCTATAATTGCAAAGTACCTTGCTAAGGAAACAGCTCCTATACTTTACAAAGAAAAAAAAAAGCCCCAAACCAGGCATGTCCAAGGGTCAGCGTCCAGTGATTTCTCCTGTCCACTTGGTGAATCTGGGCATACTGGGGCAATGCAGCAATTGCCTCATGTACACAGACAACCCTCTCCTCCTACCACCCAACACTACAACCTGTGAGAGATGCACTTACATAGCCAAAATGGAAGCAAAGCTCTCTCCACCCAAGATTGTGCTAAACAATCAAGAGGAGAAGGTTAACACCCACACTACACCTCAAGCAACACATAGCCCTTCTAAACCCGCACCACCAACACCCACATATAGCAACACTAAATCCACATATGCAGAGGCCCTTAACTCTAACCTGCCCAAGCAACAAAGACCTCTGAAGCTGAAACGCAAACAAACACCAATCACAACCAATGTGTCACATAGTTCACAACACCAGTGTGCCACCCAGCAACAGCCCCTAAGGCAAGACAATGTACCTAACACTTTAGTCATAGGTGACTCTGTAGTCCGGCACACTGATGTCCCTCTCACCAGGTTGAATAAGGAAAAAATTACAGTCAGCTGCCTGTCGGGTGCCAGGATCCGCCACATAACGCATGCACTCAAGTCACTCCACAACAAGTACAAATATGACTCTGTCATTGTCCATGTTGGAGTGAATGACTTGAGACGTACCTCCCTGGACTACATGAAAAGAGACATGGAAGAGCTCTCGGATCATGTGGCCCAGGCAGGTATGACCCTAGCCCTGAGTAGCATCCTGCCTTCACCCAGAATGATACCACAATATAAGGATAAAGTGATTGACTTCAACAATTGGCTAAGCTTATAGTGTCATTCAAAGGGGATCCAGTATCTGTCTGCCTGGGATGACATGATTGACAGACCATGATGCTTTGCCAGAGATGGTCTGCACCTGTCGCCCCTGGGATTCAGGTTACTGGCTAAGGGTCTTACCACCCCTATAGTGCCTTTTTTAGGCAAACTTCAAAAGACAAAACCACCACCGTAACAGGTACAAGCATGCAAAATCTGAAGGTAATGCTACTCAATGCTAGAAGTCTAAACCTCAAAATGCACTCTCTCGAGGCACTCCTAAAAATGGAGAAAATCGATATCTGTGCAGTAACTGAGACCTGGTTCAAGGCTCCAGAGAGCACCCCTGCAATACCAGGCTACAACTCTTACCACACTTTTCGGCCACCAAACCAGGACCGAAACACTAAAGGTGGAGCAGTGTCAATATTCACCAAGGATATTCACACCACCAGGCTAGTTGGCCAACACAATGTGTCTGAAATTCTCCAAGTGCAACCAACACTAGGTAAGACTGCAATCCAAATTGTAGCTTGCTACAGATCCCCCACCATACCCCAAGATTCTCACTACACCTTTCTAAACATACTGGAAAATATTAAGATAGAACCAAACACCCTAATACTGGGTGATTTTAACAACCCTGCCATTAACTGGGAAAACTACTCATGTCCCAACACCTTTGCGCAACGGTTCTTGGAATTCATAAATTCCAATGCCCTGGATCAACTAATCCATAGTCCCACCAGGGGCACCAATATCCTAGACCTGGTCATTACCAACATGGGAAAACAATGCTCCATACCTATGGTCACCCCCTCGCTAGTCAGGTCTGACCATAAGCTAATCACCCTTAACATCCACATCCCACCCCCACCCCCCCAGTAAAGAAACCACCATAAAAAACTTCTCCAAAGCCAACTTCATGCTACTCAAGTCAGAAGTGACCAACTTCATGACACCCATGCAGACGGGAACTGAAAGTTCAACTGCTGAATCCTACACTAAGGCACTGTACGAGCACATCCACTCATGCATGAATCGTGCCATCCCAAATAGAACCAAAATGCTCTCATCCAAAAAAAGGAAGCCAATCTGGTGGTCCACTGCCATAAACAAACTTTACAACAAAAGGAAGAAACTTTTGCAGAAAAGAAGAAAATCCCAGGATGCAAAAAACTCCCTTACTAGCCTCAGTAAGAAACTGAGATGCCTCATAAAATCCTCCAAAGCTAGTTACGAAAATAAAATTGCCAAAGATTCCAAAGACAACCACAAAGCATTCTCTAACTATGTCAAGAATCTAAATGGCAATGCTCAGATCTGCTCTGAGCTAAAACAGAATGGCATTAAATATACTGATCCGAAGGATATTGCCAATATCCTGGCAGATCGATTCAGTGCCAACTTCACGCCCCTCTCACCCCTAAATGGCCCATCTCAATACCGGAAGAATGCCAAATTCCAGTAATAACGGCCACACAGGTACAAAACGCACTCTCTAAAGCCAAGAATACAGCATCCATGAGACCAGATGACATCCCGGGCTGTGTACTACATGAACTACAATATGAACTGGCACCTCACCTAAGTGTCATGTTTAATCATAGCCTCACCTCAGGTTTCGTGCCCACTGAGTGGCGCAGAGCTACAGTTATCCCAATCCACAAGGGGGGATCCACCTTGGATCCCGGAAACTACCGTCCCATCAGTCTGACAAGCCTTATCTGCAAGGCCATGGAGCGTATTGTCATGGAACTTATATACAAAGACATTGGCAACCTTCAAACACTGGACCCCACCCAGTTTGGGTTTGTGAAGGGCCGATCTTGTCTCCTGAACCTGACTGACTTCTTTGAATCAGTCTCCAGAGCCATGGACAAGGGTAAGGTGGTCCACACAGCCTATCTAGACCTTGCCAAGGCCTTTGACACCATCCCCCACTCTGGAATCGTAGATAAACTTACTAAGTTGGGCATTAATCCCTATGTCACCCAATGGGTTGCTAAATGGCTTACTGATAGAACCCACACTGTAAAAGTAGCCGACTACAAATCCAGCTCCAGACAAGTGACAAGTGGAGTACCTCAGGGTTCAGTCCTGGGGCCACTCTTGTTTGGCATCTACTTCTCTGAAGTACAGGTCAACACTAAGGGACTCTGGCTAACAAAGTTTGCAGATGACTGCAAACTGGGAGCCATTATTGAATCCCCAAATGATGTGGATACTCTACAAAGGGCCTTACAGAAACAGATGCTTGGTGCCAGAGCCATAGGCTCAAGCTCAATGCCAAGAAATGTATTGTTATCCCCTTTGGGAAAAAACATGTATCCATGAATTACCATATAGGTGGCAGTACACTAAACACAGAAAGTGCGATAAGAGACTTAGGGACACAGGTGGACAGTGGTCTCACCTTCGATAACCACATCGCCACAACAGTCAGGAAATCCTTCTATGTGGCACACCTCATCACGAAGGGCTTTTCATCCATAAAAAAGGAGGTCATTGTCCCACTGTACTCATCCCTCATTAGACCCATTATAGAATACAACGCCTCATTTGGTATGTACCTCTCAAGACATCTGCAACAACTGGAAAGGCCTCAGAAATACCTCACTAAAAGAATCACAGGCCTAAAGCAGATGCCCTACGCTGACCACCTTAAAAAACTCCAGCTATACTCTGTCGCATATCGTCTACTCAGAGGCGATCTCTGCTTAACATACAAGGCCATGTCAAACCCAGAGCTGTTGGACATGCTACACTTAAAGAAATCCCAATCCCTCAGAGCTACATGCTCCAGGGATCTAAACCTTGGCATCACAATAAACAAAACGTGCTGGAGGGATAGGTTCCTGACCCAGAGACTCCCCAGACTCTGGAATAGATTGCCCATACATGTAAAGCAGAGTGCCTCTTTGGACCTCTTCAAGAGGAGCCTTGACGATTGGATGGGAGAAAGGAAATTCACCCCAGGGATCACGTCAGTCGCCCTGCTAGACAGGGGTCCAGGAAAGTAAATAATGTGGGAAGAAATAGCCAGGGAATTGTTATGGCTAGGCTTGTATAGGCTCTAGGGCTGATAGCCTAGTACCAACCTATGAACCTATGCTGGGTTTCTCTCAATTTATTTTGTAAGCCAGTATTTTTCATAGACTTGAACAAGGACTTCATATTTTCCTTGTTTACTTCTTCTAGTAAACTAATCCAACTAATAAGTACCATCCAGAAAGACCTTCACCAACCTCTTTTCAAGATGCTGTCTGCAGTGTTCCTAAGTTCCCTAAGCAGGTCATGACATTTCAGTGAATTAGGGATGGATAGATCAAGTCAACACATGAAGTACTTTTAAGTTGAAACCAAAAGTGTCTCCATCTTACTTTTTTTTTAAACAAGAAACATCTTTATTAAATGATCACACATATTATAGGCAATCATACATTTATATAAATGAAAACAAACCATATTGACATAATCTTAGTTGCAATCATTAGTCATCACAACCCATATTGACATAATTGTAGTTGGAAACATTATATTTCACTTATAATCTATCCAATCACTGTTCGTCAAACATGACATGGCTCATTCAAAACCTGCCTTCTTTTAAACCTCATTTTCACAGCTGCCATTTTTTCCTGTGTAATTTGCTCCTGTCCTTTTCTAAGGATCCCAATTCTAGTTGTTTTGTCTCTGTTATTATATTCACTATTTTTAGTAAAGTAGGTCTAGACTTTGATTTCCATTTTCTAGTAATTGCTTTTTGGCAGCCGCCATAATTAGACTCAGCAAGACCTTACTATGTCTAGGCAATTCCGATTCTGTATCATAGCTCATAAAATAATTTCCTTAGTTATACCAATTTGCTCACCCTGTATCTCTGACAGAGCAGTCTGCAGGCAATCTTTAAAGTCTGCCAACTCATTACACTCCCAGAAAATATGTTCCCAGTTATGTCTTTCTTTCCCATCACACCTCCACCATTTGCTGTCTACCTAAGGAAAAAGTCTTTGGAGTCTACTTAGTTATAAAAATACCTATGTAAATGCTTCCAAGCAAAGATCCTAAATCTCCAAGACTTTGTTGCATATTTGGGAGACATACATATATCCCCATTGTTTCTTTGTGAATTGCTTATCCAGTCTCTCTCTTCCTAAGCCTTTCTAATCTCCACTGATTGATTCTTATAGTTATAATACAATATTTTGTATGCTGTGCTAATTATTCCTTTTTAACAGCAGATTATGTTCTAGAGTTTACTAAATACTCTATCAGTGCAGGTCTTTCACTTAGGATCCCTCTATTTCTTTCTCTTTGCCTATACTCTGATATTGGTCCTTGCTAGGGAAAGCAATCTCTGTCCTGCAGTCCAAATAAATTCTTGGCCTCTTTCCATTCTATTACCTTTCCCTTTCTAATCTCTCCAGCATAGTTTTGAGTTCTGGCCAGCCCACCTGTTTACATGACACATAATAATGGTTCCATCATTGGGATTTAATCACAAAATTCTCATCTCTGCAGATTAGACCTAAATTGCAACTTGGGCAAAAGCAAAACCCTGGCAACCTTTAACTAAGAGTCGGCAGTGCGGAAGTAACTTATCCTGCAGAGTCTGCCCAGCTGTTGATTACTCTTCCTCATGACATAAAGTATTTGGTTTTCAGATTTCATGCAAGTATTTTGTGCACCCCTGTTATCTGTGATATTGCTGTTTACAGGAACAAAACCATGTGTTAGAGGATCTGTCTTTCTTGTACTTCTTGTTTCTACCTTTAATATGTAGTAGACAAGAGTCACCAACCAGTTTTAAAGATAGATGAATAATTTCTTTAGCTGTGTTTACATTCTGAAACAAAATATAATATGCAGAATGAGGCTAAAACAATGACATATTATGCCAGATAGAGGTTCCCACAGTATCTACACATCTTGATGACAAATCTGGAGAATAAGAGTAGGTTGGGCACAGACCACTGTGGGACTCGGGTTATCAGGTCAAATGGCATGCTATAGAATCTTTCTGTCTAAAAAAAATAGTTTTTTGTTGTGAAGATAGTTTGCAAAGTAGTCTATATCTTATCTCTTTCAAGCCTTTGTCTTTTTGTATACTTCCAGATAACACCCATAGCTTCTTATGGTGTCCAGACCATTTCTGGGTCTGTCTTCTTGAACTGAGTGGGAGGTTGGCATAATGGTTAAGATGTTTACCTTACAGACACAAGATGCAGAGGATGATTCTCACATGGGATAATTGGCTAGGCTTAAAATCACCCATAAGGACATTTGGCCTAGTACTAATCTATGAACCTATGAACATATCAGCTGAGAATATTCAGTATTAGAAAGGGCAAGGATTTATTAACAAAATGACACTAAGATTAATCTAAGATGTTGTGCAGCAGCTGGATAAAAAATATATCCAAACGAGCCAAAGGTCATCCAGTAGAAAAAGTATAAATACAGAGGAATAAACAAACCAAGCGTCCACCAGAGCTGTTACCTTAAAAAAACTTTTAATCAAACTACACAGGATACACACTTTCACACAAAATGTGCTTCATCAGAGGATCTGATGAAGCACATTTTGTTTGAAAGCGCTTATCCTGTATAGTTTGATCAAAAGTTTTTTTAAGGTAACAGCTCTGGTGGACGCCTGGTTTGTTTATTCTTCTATGTTTCTGCAGTAGAGAAATTAATCACTGATCGCCACTTATTCATATTTTCATACTTGTGCTAATATTTTATAACTGAGCGATATACATGCTGTTGAAGAGGTATGGTATGAAATGCCATAGTGGAAGACAGGAAAATCATTGTGAATGTTCATTTATATTAGACTATATGGGAGATATTGATAGTTGTCTAATAGTAATTGTGAAAATACGTAATGTTTCCACATGTACTTAGTACTTAAAAAAACAAGTGGCTAAAAATATTGGAAGGCATCAACTGAAACCTTAGATGATGTTCAAGAAACTGTAAGCTATCCATCCTGAGAGGTATTTGCCACTATTTATATTGTTAATAATTCAATTGTGTGTACATTTTCATATTTCTGTAAATATCTCAATATACATGCACTCATCAGATCATAGGTGGTTACTAGGCTATTGGCCCTGAGGCCCTTATGAGCCTAGCCAAGAGTTTAGCCCATGTTTAGACAAGTCACCACCCAGAGCTCCTGTCTAGCAGGGACATAGGTGGAATCCCAGGATTATATTTTCTGTTTCCTATCCAGTTATCAAGGTTGCGCTTAAAAAGAGATAATGAGGTACTCTGCTTGATGTGGAAAGGGAGTCTATTCGACAGATGGGGGGGGGGGGTCCCCTGGGAATCAGATCTGCCCGCCAGCAAGTTTTATTGATATCACAGACCAGGTTGAGGTCACACTTATGGGTTGCTCGAGTGGAGCTTGATGTGTGGATATGCAGCAGTCATATCAAGGCAGGGTCTGAGATTGCTCTGTATGCCAGACAGAGGTCACCTCTGAGGAGTCTGTATAAAACTGAGTAGAGGGACAAGGCTTTTTAACGTATCTGTGTAGGGCAGGTGTTTGAGGCCCTGGATTCTCCTGGTGAGGAACCTCTGTGGTCTCCCCAGCTGCTGCATGTGCTTTGTGAGATACATGCCGAAGGGGGTGTTGTACTCAGTAGTTGGCCTTATAAGGGAAGAATACAGGGATGTTATGACGTCCTTGTCCCTGGATGAGATACCCTTACCTATGAGGTGGGCCACGTAGAAAGCTTTCTGTACAGTGGAAGCAACATGATGGTCAAAAGTCAGGTTGCTATCAACCTGGGTGCACAAATATTTCACTACTGATTGTGTACTTATGATGTTGTTATTAATGTGATAATATATGGGGACGTCACTCTCCCCAAAGGTGATGATGATGCATTGTTTTGCATACAGCTTGAGGCCATGCTTCTGGCACCAGTCATTTATTTGGGTGAGACCCTCTTGTAGGATGTCCACATCACTTCAGGAATTGATCACTGCACCCAGCTTGCAGTCGTCTGCAAACTTGGTCAGCCATATGCCACTGGTTTTGGCCTGCAGCTCAGAGAAGTATATCCCGAATAACAGAGGCCCCAAAACCGATCCCTGGGGTACGCCACTCGTTACGGGTCTACTGCTTGAGGTGGCTACTCCTATTTTGATTAGGTGGGTTCTATCACTGAGCCAATTTTCTACCCATCTGGTAACATATGGATTGAAGCCTAGTTGAGGGGTCTACTTCACGATGTCGAAAGACGACAATATTGAAGCTGATATTGTCGGCACCACAACATCGAAAGTGCAGAACATCATGCAGGTAAATGGAAATCTTTGTAGGGGGAGATTTCCATTTACCTCAATATAGTGCGGTCTCAGAGTTGGAATATTTAAGTAAGAAGATGTGGGGGTTGCAGGGGGGCTTGCCCCCCTACGTATGCTAGTTAGTTTTTATTTTTCTTTGTTTTTTTTTTAAACATTATTCAATGTTTTACTACATCAATCACTAGAGGTCTACCTTTAGTGATTCGATGTAGTAAGATTTCAATATCATGATATAGATGCTAGTTGAGAGCGTTTCTCTACTATGCCCGAGTGGGGAATAGTGTGGAAGGCTTTGGCCAGGTCAAGGTAGGTGGTGTACACCGTCTTCCCCTCATCCATGGCTTTGGTGACTGTCTCAAAGAAGTCAACCAGATTTAACAGATATGACTTCCCCTTGACAAAGCCAAACTGTGTGGGGTCGAGTGTTTGGAGGTTGTCAATGTCCCTGTTAATGAGGTCCATGATAATCTGTTCCATGGCCTTTCAGATCAGCTTAGTTAGGATGATGGGTCTATAATTTCCTGGATTGGTGGATGCTCCACCTTTGTGTAAAGGGATTACAGTGGCTTTCTTCCACTCTGCTGGGACAAAGCCAGTACTCAAGCTTTGATTGAATAGGGTGCCTAGTGATGCTGCAAGTTCATGCCTGAGTTCATGTAGGATGCAGCCTGGGATGTTATTGGGTCACATGGAGGCTGTATTTTTTGCCTGTGAGAGGGCAATGATGACCTGTTCCCCTAGAGATAAGGGGTGGGGGACAGGTACTGGGGATGTCCTGGTTTACTGATGGGGGGGGGGGGACAGAGAGGAAAAATTTTCACTGAATCTGTCAGCCAGTAGACTGGCTATATTTTATACCATTTGTGTATGTGATGTCCTTGACCACCAGTTTTGAACAGATCTGCATGCTTCCTTTGAGATTGCGGACATATGTGAAGAAGGCTTTATGATTGTCTCTAATAGATGTGGCTAATTTGGACTCGAAGTTGGCTATAGAGGATTTCACTAGTGCTCTTATTTGCTTGTTCAGGCTAAGCAAAGATTGCTTCCAATTGGACACCTGCTCCTTCTTGGTCCTGGACAGCAATTTTTTCCTTTTGTTATATAGTTTATTTATTGCAGATGTCTATCAGACAGGTTTACTTTTCCTTGCAGAGGATGATTTTATCCTGTCAGCTATTCCTGATTCCATGCATCTATATAAATGCTCGTGTAGTACTTTGGTGTAGATTTGGACATTGGTGCCAGTTCCTGCAGTGGGAGAAGGGGCTGTGAAGCTGTTTATACCATCGCTCAGGAGGTTGTAATCAGCTTTGGAGAAGTTTTTTGTTTGACCCTAGCAGGGTGGGGGGGTCAGGGGAGATGGTGACTTCAAAAGTGACCACTTTATGGTTGGATCTTACCAGGGAGGATGATACCATAGGGGTGCTGCAATGGTTACTCATGTTGGTTAATACTAAGTTCAAGATATTATCACCTCTTGAGGGGGTATCAGCTAGCTGTTCCAAGGCATTTACATATATAAAATTGAGGAATCTCTGGACATTTGTGTTCTATATGAGTATTTTTTTTCCAATTATGGTTGGGTATTTAAAGTCACCCAGGATCAGGGTAAAGGGTTGAATCTTGATAGATGTGAAGAGGTCCAGATATGTGGAGTGGGCATCTTGAGTCAAATTTCGGGGCCTGTAGCTAGCTATAATTTGAATAGTGGTCTTGCCAACGGTTAACTGCATCTGGAGTGTCTCCTGTGCATCATACTGTTTGACCAGCCTGGTGGTGTGTGTGTCATTAATATATATTAAAACTCCACCTCCTTTGGCTTTGCTGCCGACATTTTGAGGTCTGAATGTCTGATAGGATGAGTTACCAGGTAAGGCTGGGATGCTCTCCGCAGCTTTGAAACACGTTTCTATGACTGCACAAATGTCAGCATCTTCCAGGGTTAAGAATGCTTGCAATGACTGCAGTTTCATGTTTAGACTCCTAGTGTTTAGCAGCATGACCTTTAATTTGCGTTTTGTTGAGATTATTATGTTGGTAGTATCGACCTCATGACTTTTCCTAAAAATGGCACTATGGGGAGGCAAGGGCCTTTGCCCGAAGCCTGAAGCCCAAGTGAGACAAATGCAGGCCATCTCTAGCAAAGCATTGTGGTCTGTCGATCATATGTTCCCAAGCTGTCAGGCACTGGATTCCCCCAAGAATGACACCAGAAACTAAGCCAATTGTTAAAGTCAATCATTTTCTGTTTGTATTGAGGCATCATTCTGGGTGATGGTAGAATGCTGCTTAAGGTTAGGGACATACCTGCCTGGGACACACATTCAGCAAGCTCAATCATGTCTGTCTTCATATAGTCCATGGAGGTACATCTGAAGTCGTTTATGCCAAGATGGACTAGGACAATCATAACAGTACCTGTTTATGAGAGACTTGAGTGCATGTGTGAATGGCGAATTCTGGCACCTGACAAATAACTAACCGTGACTTTCTCCTTATCCAGCCTGATGAGAGGCACATCTGTGTGTCTCATAGTGGAGTCTCCTATGACTAATATGTTGGGTTTATGGTTAGGCCTTAGTGGTTGCGAGACACTGTTGTGTGGACTATGCATGGTATGTGGTGTGGAGGGTTGTGGAGTTCTCATGTGTTTTTGTCTCTGAGGTCTCCTCAAAGAGGAATTTGTTGCTGTCAGGTGAAAACTTATGCCTGCTTAACAAAAGTGTTCTAACAATATATGTTATGTCTGGGTTGTACATTTTCAAAGGTATCACAATTTGTTTGTGAAAGTTTAGCAAAAAAGTATAACTCTAGCTTATTGCACATTATAATATTTTATAATATTTATGGAAAGTAGGGTTGCCACCTCTCTGTTTTTTTTTCTGGACTATCCAGAAATCAAAACGATTGTCTGGTAGTCCAGAAAACACTGTACAAACTCCAGTATTCTGTATCAAAAAAGAAACAGACTATCGGAGTTTGTTAAATCGGCAGATTTGCTATGTTTTTTTTTACAGAAAAGCATAGTAAATCAGCAGAAAACAGGCATCAGGAATGGAAAAAGAGGGCATTCCCCATCAGTCTATGTCAGTAAGATGTCACAAAATGGGTGGACTGTGGACGATAGAGGGGTCGGAAATGGGTAGTGTTACAGGTGATGCAAGGGATGTGGCCTTTATCTGGAAAGACTATGCTTTGACTAATGTCACTAAAGAATATTTCTTACTGGTAGCATTGATGTTTGTACAGTTTTAGCTTTTATTGTTCACAAAATATTTACATTTGTTTATCTTGTGCTTTTTATGTTTATTTTTTCAGAAAATACTCTGGAATGCAAGAATGCATGTAGGCTGTCAGAAGTCTGGCATTCCACACCACTTAGGTGTTAATGGGTTATGGTTCTATAATTAGAAGAGATTGTCTGGTCATTATTTTGTAATAGTAGTTAATGATATTGTATGATGTTAGCAGAAGACCCAAGGAAGGCATTTAGAAGAAAGCCTTTCAGTTCCACACTTCCTATGCCTGAAGTAGTTTGATCATTATGCTGATTCCTATCAGAACTACAAAAATACATACATGCATAAATACATTTCTTGCAAAAATGTTTAAAACTAAAATAATTGATTTCTGTTGCCCTCACTCAGTACAAGATGCAGCAGTCATATGCCATCTTCAATAAGTTACCACATTAGACAGTTATTTTTGCCTTTCTCTTGCAATTTCAGGTCTAAAGTAAATGTCCTTGTAAGGTTTTTAGAAAAGTACTAAATTTACCAAACACTAGCTGAAATATTACGAAATATCTGCTTCTCTAGCTTTTCCTCAGCCTCTGATTTGCCCAAACAGTAAACATCTAGAATGCATTCCAGATTCTTCTCCATTTACACACTCATACCAAATAAGCCAACTTCCAATTTCCTTTTTTATTTCATGAGCAAAATGTTATCTTTAATGTGGAATATTCTGAGCCAGAGCTAACTAGATGTGTGGATATGGCGCTCCCAGGATAATTTGTAATTCTCCCATTTCTTAACTGTAAATATTTATCATCTGAATTGCAGCCCCCTAAGGGGGATATAGGGCTGGTTCTCTGGCAGGCAAGTTTTTTTTTTCAGATTTTTTGGCTTATCTGTCACCGACTGTCAGCCAAATGGCATCAGAAGCCTATAACAGGATAACCAGTTACAGAGCTAAATGAAGATAGTTAGCAATTTTCAGAACTTCTATCAAATTCCCTTATTCTAATTAACATTGTGTATATTAGTTTTATTTGTTAGTATAATACTACTAACTCTTCATGCATTCTGTGACTCCTTTATCATATTCAGGGTTGTAGAGTATAGTTCTCAACTTCTTAGAAAGAGTCTGGATAAAGGCCCAAAATTTGAGATAGATTTTAGCTATTGCTGTTGCATACCTAGATGGTTGCTGGATTAACAGGCTTCGAATTGTCACACTTTTTCTGAGAGAAATGAAGTCTGAAACTCAAATATCTGTAATTATTTACAGACTGCAGTCCGCATTGTTTTTCCAGAAAACCTCAATTTTTATGAAGAACGGTTAAAAAATATGAGCAAAATCAGAGACAAGTGAGGAACCTAGGCCTATTCCAACAGACAGTAAATGTTGAGTATCCTGGACATGGTGCTGGTCCATCTCAGGATGCGCACACAGACACACAGACACACACACACACACACACACACACACACACACACACACACACACACACACACACACACACACAAAAACTTTGAGCAATTTAGAGGATCAGAAATTCACATAGCCTATCTTTGCAATGTTGAAGGAAACTGAAGTGACAAATATAGGGAGCCAAACTGTGTGCAAACAATGCTAACTACTTACTGCACAGCTATTTACTTATATTTAATAAGTGTTTTATATTTCTTTTTATGGCAGGGCATTTTGTGGTCGATTGAATTAACAGTGTTATACTTGAAGTCAAGTCAGGAAGTCAAAGTTATTATTGATGTGTTAAGAATGCTTTAAATGAATGATTTCTTGCAAGTACTATCTTGCTTAATCTTAAAGGAGGTAAAACTGATTTCTGCTCTTTCTTTTAAAAGCTGGAAGCTTTCTCTCATTCTGTGCAAAGGACATTGATGAAGGAGCTGTGTGTCATTTAACAAGCTGTTTAAAAGATCATATTTAAATCTGTTGAGGAGGTATTTTTCTATGTGAAGACATTGCCTTTACAAAAATTATTGTGCGTTTCTGTGCAAACTTTGGCTTTTTGTATTGTGAGCACTACATTTCTAGTCTAGATTTTGTGATTCTTCTAAGTCTTTAGTTAGTTTTTTTAAAACTGTTTAACTGTGGCAACAATAATCAAAATGAAATAAAGTAAAACTGATGATAAAAAATTAGTTCCAGGCAGATATACATAAAATTATCTTCAGAACAGCTCTTTTCAGAAAATAATGATTCTTTTGGAGAAAGTCACTGCAACAATAAATAATGACATTTATATTGTATCCTATCTGGCATGTAAGTTCTGTTTTCTGTAATTCCAAAAGCCGTGTCTTTTCTTCCCTATAGAAATCAATGCAATCTCATCCTCAATTGCAATGATGTAAGTTGATGCATTGCTCCTTTTTTATGTCCTGGTTTTGTTTATTTTCTCTTCAGTTCTCACAGTTTTTGAGTATTTTGTATCTTTCTTTCATCCAATGATTATTTTTTCTACTCATATAGTAACATTTTAATTTCTATTGCTTTGCTATTTTCTGTAGTGCAGAAGTTCATCTATTATACTGCTAATCTTTGGCTGTGGCTATACTGATTAATGTGAATGCCATAGAGAAATAGCTCCTGAAGAGATCACATGCTGTGCCTCTTTCCTTAGTTCCTGATCACAGCATTGGTGAATATGCACATGGTAGGAAGCTCAAACAAGCTACTAACTCTTGCAGACAGAAAACATTAGAAACTAGGCATTTTTTAAGAAATAACATAAAAAATATGTTGAACCTATGAAATCAGAAAAGGTCAAATGTTGATTCAGAAAAGCCCAGAGCACATAAAGTAGGTCTTACTACTCATGGATTCTGTGACTTTACCTTCATTGTATTTATTTTTAGAAGCTAGCACACTGTAGCAGAAAAAAAGAAGTTGGTTCTAATGATGCCAGGGGAACCTCAATTGACCTCTTTACCTAATCATCTCCAAAGTAGTTTGTGAAGTTCAGCAGCCTAACCCAAACAGTACTGGAAGAGTAGGAGCTTTGCAGCCACCCATTTCACTTGAATTTCAGCTCACATATATGTCTCTCTTGGTATTCCTTCCAACTGATATACATTGCAGAAGGTTAACAGATGTGAATCTTTCACCAACTGTAGAGATTACCTGTGATGGTACATTATAGTGTCCAGTGTAGGGCAAAGTCCAGCCTTGGTCAACCATCACCTGTGCTGGTATCAAAGAATATACTTTACAATTTAAAAAGAAGCAGAAGTTCTTCTGTCATATCAGTTGAAGGTGACAGTACATTTAAATTTCAGAACCACTCACTTTAATACGTTATTTCTGATTGATAAGATCTTCATGCTCTTCCTCCAGGATGCTAACTGGAGAAAATTTGAAATAGTATTTCAGCAGTTTGCTCTTCAAAAGTGGATTATCACAGACACTCAACATTCCAGATTCCTTTGGAAGATATCTTCCTCTGTTCAGAACATTAAGATTTATGGGCCAAAACTCCAGACATTGTGATCCTCATCTACAAGGTCACATGTCATCTGACCAATTACATAGCAATAACCCATGGCTGGGTGTGTGAATAATGTTGGATTTACCCACGGTTGGTGTGGTTTGTTCACAAGGGTGAAGCTTAAGAAAACTGGAAAGCCGTAGCATATAATAATAGAAGAAAGTCCGGGTGACAGGACTTTTTTCTATTGGTATATGCTGGATTTTACAGTGACCATGCTGGTTGGGCTGACCAATCAGCATGCACGTTTTTGAATGATAATGGCCAGTCATTGTATAATACAAGTTTGAAAATATCAGATCTGATTTTTGCTGTCATTTGAAAACAGATCTTGCAGATTCTGAGACACTTAGTGCATTTTCTATTCTCACAGATACATTACTCTTTCTATAAGGGACATGTTGTTGGGCAGGTATAGTAAGATTAATACCGCTAGGATCTTAGCATTGGGACCTTATGGTTATATAGCTCATAGCTCATATGCTATTTTTTCACAACTCTGTTTTGAAACAAGTGATGGATAATATAAATTATAGATTCAAGAATTAAAGAAGAGCTCCTTTCAAATCCATTCCATTCCTATTTTAGTTCTCTTATTTGAAAATTACTGAGTTGGTGGGTCCATGGGCACTAAGGTGCAGAAATCATGCACCTGAGCATCTAGTACAGCAGCTTTGACAGGCCAAGTAGTGTACAGTTATGCTTAGCTGTTTCTCAAATTTTAGACACTCCAGTTAGGGGGGACTTCCTTTTTGATCCTCCAACTGTGAATCTTTATTTGAGAAATGAAATACAAGCTTAAGGAAAATCAACAGAAGGAGTATTTTATAAGTGTTCTTTCCTTTAATAGAAGTAATCCCATTTCCAAAAATGCTTACATAAAGACATATCCAACAATCTTCTTCTAAGCATCAAAAACCTAAATATTTGAAGAAGTCTCAGTCAAAACCTGTCTGAAATATATAGGTGTTATTTCCTCATGATGTTTTATTTTGCATATAGTTTTTGGCATATGATATATTTTGTATCTGCAACATATTACAGCTGCATGCAGTCCTCATAAATGGTGCATGTGTTTTCTAAACCAGTGGCTAGGCTGTTTCATTCTGATAAAACAAGATTTAATTTCAACTTAAAGTATCATTACTCTGGTGGTTACAACTTATCACATTCAACCAGTTTACAAAACTCTACAATCAAGTTTGCACACCTCAGATAATCTGCCTCAATACCCATTGCAACATCACAAAAAGAAAAGATGAAATTATACTTATCTTATATTTCTAAATGACTACAGCTGTTTCCTCTGTAGTATTTCAAACCTTGATTCTAAAGAGTATGCTGCTTCAGTAAAACAACCCCCACAAATGACATCACTCTATATACACTATTGAGGCTAAATACTCTCTAGCCATACCTACAATGGCATCAGTTACAGCTGTCTTCAGTGTGCCTTTTTATTTATGCAAGGACACTTACTTCCTATCCCCTAAAGTTATTTTGTATCATACTAGTTTTATTCTAGCTTTTGAGGATGTAACCTATATTATACAATGCAAGACTTTCTTGAGCACTCCTCCTATTTTAATTAATAATGGCTAAGCTATTCTGGGGCTTCTTTCCTCCTTTGCAAGAGTTGCCATTTGTGGGTTATCAGTTTACCTATTTCACCATTCACTGGAGACTATTTCATATCCTTATCTCCCTCATTATCCCCAAAACTTCATTCCAGTCAGGTCTGACTACTCTCTTCCATTTAAGCATTACTGTTTTTTTATTACCAGGCTTAAAAGTGTTATTAATGTTTTTATATTTCCAGATACCTTCAATTCAGGGTCCTATCATAACAGCATTAGGTCCATTGTAAGTCTAATTTTCCCCTATGATAATTTAGTTTGTAAGTCTTACATATCTCATTTCAGACTGTCTAGTCCTCCACATTTCCAAAATACATGCACCCATGTACCTAGCTGATCTGTATTATATCTCCAGCAAACATTGCACACTAGTGGGAACATCCTATGCAATTTCATTGGAGTGTAGAAATATTTAATTGCAAGAAGTATGAATTTTCTCACTTTTGTAATGCATTTTGGAGCCTGAACATATTTCTTGTCACTGTTCCTTATTGAAATTTATTCCTAGATTCATAGTCTATCCCTGTATTAGTACATATCCGTCCCATTAAGGTTGTCTAGTAACTCACTGTAGGCACTTGACATTAACATCATCTTGGTCAGTTTTTCTGTCTTTGCCACTATAATTAGATCACTCCAGGTTGGTTTGCCCTCCTCTTCAGCTGCTTGCCTCTGCTTCCCTATTCAGCCTGATATATGCTAGACAGAGTCCTTCCAGGAAGTCAAAAGTTTTTACAGTTACAAAGCAACGAACTGCTACACCACAGAAAAGAAACAACGTACCAGTGGAAAAACACTTTATTCTCTCTAGCGCCTCGGTTCAAAAAAGCCTTCAAGAAGTAACAATTCACATATACCAAAGGTATTTATAACACTAACCACTTAATTATTCAATTAAACATTCAATTAAGCATAAAAAATAAATGTATCCTTAAAAAAACAGTACTTTAAACTTTTCCAACAACACTCTGTATTTAACCCTTTAGGAATTAAAGTTTCAGATTTCAAAATAAAAATCATTTCTTTCTTTAAAAGTATATTTTTTTATTTTACCTTCACTGACTTCATTTATAAAAATCTGCTCTAATACAGTAGCCTGCAAACAATCACATTTTCCCCCATGAAATTCAGGGAAATGTTGGGCTAAGGGACTTTCTAATTTATTTGCCCTTATATCCCTTAAATGCTCCATAATTCTAGTTTTGAACATTCTTTTAGTTTGACCCATATAAAATTTTTCACAACCACATTTAATGGCATAAATAACTCGCTCTGTCCTACAATTAAAATGGCCATTAGGTTTAAAAATAATTCCATTCATACGTGGAAAAAAAATTAATTACATAAGGGCAACTTTTACATTTCCCACATGGTACCATTCCTTTAATAGCAATTTGTTCGTATATTTTCTCTCCAGGTATACAAAATTTAGTATGCACTATCATATCCCTTATATTCCTCCCTCTTTTATAAGAAAAAATCAGTTTCTTTTCTAATAATTCATTAAGCTCTCCATAATTTCTCAAAAATTTCCAAAAATGTAAAATACATTTCTTAATATTTTCAATATATATATATTACATGTGGAGACCATAAAAATCTTATCCAATTCTTTATGATTCATAATATGTTTATTTTGTTTTTTCCAACATTTTAATCCAGTATTAAATCTTTTATCAAATACTTTTTCTATACTTAAATCAATTAATTGCTTATCATATTGCCTTTTTATGAACATATCTGTAGTATATTTAATCTCGTTTAAAAATTTTTTTTCATCATTACAAATACAAGATATTCTTAAAAATTCCCCATAGGTCAAAGCTTCCATAGTATGCCTAGGATGGCAGCTTGTACCCATTAAAAATTCATTCGGGCAATCAAATTTTCTATGAATACCTGTAGCAATAGGTTTGCTTACAATACCCTGTAAATTAATATCTAAAAAAGAAACTTTTAAACCACATTGTATACCGTCAAAAAATATTCCAAACCTATTCAATTGTATATCTTGTACAAACTTCTCAACCACAGATTTACCCCATCACACAAAAAAAAATAAATCATCAATAAATCTAAAATAATATATAACATGGTTCTTAACAAAAAAATGAGTGTAAATATATTCATATTCCACCAATCCCATAAAAATATTTGCATACATGGGTGCAAATGCAGCACCCATGGCTGTACCTTGGATTTGGTGGAAAATTTTATTATCAAAATAAAAGTAATTATTCTCCAAATAAAATTTAACTAAATCTAAAATGTAATATGTTAAAGGAGAATCCCCCATCTGTTTATTTAAAGCTTCTATTCCAAAAGAATGTTTAATATTGATATAAAGGCTTTTGACATCTAAAGTCAACCAATACATATTCTCATTCCAAATCACATTTTTAATTCAAGCCAGAAAATCAAAAGAATCTTGTATGTAAGATGGTAGTTTCTGTGCTTCCTTCAGCAACACTTGATGTAAAATTACCCCTAGATTGTGCAAAAAATAATTACTAGCCGAAACAATCGGCCTACCAGGGGGATTTTTCATGTCTTTATGGATTTTTGGTAGGCAGTAAAAATAGGCTGGACTACAATCTTGGATATTCAACTTATTCTCAACATCAGTATCTAACCAGTAACCTAATCTCAAACCTCTTTGTATTAAACTCAAATAATTTTCTTTAGCTTCGCAATATACAGACTGATCTACTAATAAGTCCATACACATTCTGTAATACTGAGAATAATGCATAATGACTATTTTGTTTCCCTTATCTGAGGGCTTTACAATTAAGTCACGTTGTTTAGAAAAATCCATCAATTCAACCCATTCATTTTTGGATAAATTAAAACTTACTTTCCTCTTGTCTAAACTACCTAGTAATGAATCAATTTCAAAATTTAACATCATTTGAAAGTTTTTTATTCCTTCATGCAGAAATGGTGGCATGAATTTATTCCTTGTGTTAACTGCGGACGTATCTATAGCGCAGTACGCATTTAATTCACTAACACAAGATGTAAATGAATCATTAATAGAATCATAACTAGATTCTAAAGAGGGAGTATCTATACTCTGTGAGTTATTCAAAACAGTTTTTATCCCAACATTTTTAACAGCGATACAATGAAAATAATACCAAAGATGTAATTTATGAACAAATCTAAATAGCTCTACTTTACATTCATATTTTTTTGGCAAAACAGTTGGTACAAATTTTAAACCGTGATTCAAGACAGAATAAATTTCATCACTGATGTGACAACCAGATAAGTTGACAACTATATTAGAAACAAAGCAAGAACAAGAGTCAATACCATCTAGTCCTTTTGTTTTCGCGACATTGACAAGGCGGCCCTCCTCTCTGTTGTTCCTGCTCCGTGTAGCTTCTTTTTTGTTGTTGTTGCCTCCCATATGGTCTTGGGGGACGAAAATGTTCAGAAAAATAACATTCGTCTACTGGTGAAGGAAAGGGTGGAAATTCAGAAGCTAAGTCACTATCACTTTGTTGTCTATGTATGTTTGATCTCACATTAGTATTAGTAGTACTATCAACTCTCTCCCTCTGAGGACCGCCCTCATTATGGCGACCCATTCTGGAACGTGATTGCCGATTGGATTCAACAAAGAAGGCTGTGCCCTTATCAAAATCACAAAGATCCCTTTGTATTTTACGCATCTTCTGTTCCAGTACTTTTTTCTCATGCACATTAAGTTTATCCTGAATCTCAGTAAGACAGGATTCAAATTTTTTACAATTTCTCTCAGCACATGCTGTATCCTCTTTCAATATCATTTCCCAGAATCTGGGCACTGTGCCTAGTAACTTCCAACATCTTGCGGTGAAGTTCTCTATTGTGCCTACTTGGCCTTTGATTTCTAACTCTGTTGGTACAAGAAGTTTTAATTGCCTCTTCACTCTTCTCACAAGACCTTGTAATGAGGTGTGTGCATATAATTTCATATGCCTCTAATTACTCTTCAATTCTATTCATGATCAAAATCCAGACCTCTTGTCCCTTCTTTTCCTCTTTCCTGTTCCTGAATCATCTGTTTCCATTTTGGCCCATACTGAGTAGATATGGAAAATTCATTTATTGCATTGTAGCATGATTCCAGGTCCATGACTCCCAGCCGCCGTTGTTCAAGAAGTATAGCAAGCTTTTCCTGTTTGACCCTCTCCTTTTTCTCATTTCAGAAAAAAGCCCTCAAATCCTTCATTAGCATCTCTCACATTTTGTTGTCTGGCTTGATAGGATATGCGGGTCTTGTATATAGAACCATGGGGCCCAAAAATATCTTTGTTGCATGGGTTTTACTTTCATGGTCCCATGTATATCAGTTTCCATTGCCTAATGCATTTTAATATTTTTTGTTCTTTTTCTCGCCAAATTTCATTCACTGCTTAGACTACCCCTTTCTTTGTCCATACTCCCAAATACCTCATCCTCTCATGTCCACAAAGAAAGGGATGAAACTGTACTAATTCAAAGCTGAACTGTAGCTTAGGGCAATTGTCTTTGTTTTAATTTCATTTACTTCTCCAGTTATACTCCCCAGAATTAGTAATAAAATTTGAATATTTCTTTCTGGCTCTGTTATACAGAGTATTACATCATCCGCAAACAATGCTACCTTTGGTTTGCCAAACCAATCATATCCCACTATTGGATATTACATTATTTTAATAGCCAGTAGCCTGAAATACAGGGCACATAAAGTGTGAGATAGGAAGCATCCCCACCTTTTACCTGATGTCATACTGAAGCGTTCTGATAATGATCCTGTCAGCTTAATAAAAGGCTTTGCCTTTAAATATATTCTACTGATTAAATCAATCCACTTTTAGTTCCTTATTTCCTCATGAATAAGAAGAGAATCCCCCACCCAACTCTAGCTTTCTTTTTTCCTGTGCCTGTTGTTGAATCATTATAGTTTTACTAATATAATCAAGGGGCTCCCTCCCCTCTATTAAACCACCTTGATCTGCATTTGTAACACTTGTTAGTATCTTAGCCAGTCTCTTGGCTAATATAGATAGAACATTTGATAATTGTGATTTAACACAGAAATAGGTGTATATGCCCCTGGACTTTAGGGCCTTTACCTTCTTTAGGTATTACTATCCTAATTGCTATAGACCAGTCTCAGGGATTGCTTCTCTGTCCAATGTAACATTAAACAGTTTTGTCCCAATCTTTACTAAGTGCTATCCCTGCTAATTTTCAAGCCTCTACTGGGATACCACCTGAACCTGGAGTTTTCCTGCGAGGTTGATGTCAGATGGCCCACATTATTTCCTCTAAGGTTATCTTTCTAGTAAGATCACATCTCTTTTCTTTTGCTATTTGTGGTATCAGTAGTTATTCAATGCATAGATCTCTGTTACAGTAGACTAAGCTATACAGATCCCACCTCCTGTGACCAGAGTAGACAGCTTATAAAGTTAAAGGACATCTTCCAGGTAGTCAAACTGTCAGGAGCTCAGCAGAGCTCCATATGAAAATAGCTGGAGTGCAAAGAGCTTCATAGTGGGTTTTTTTTTTTTTTTTGCCACAAAGCAGCAATCTTTTCGTGAGTCCTGTGGAACTGTTGGCCAGCTAACACATTTTCACAGTTGATCAGATAAGTCCCCTGTTTGGGAAAAAAACTTGCAGTAATTTTATTTTTTTTCTGGGGGAAACTTGTGTTTTTCTGACTGAAATATATGGTTTAGGTAAGAAACATTGTTTTTGTTTTAGACTGTCATTACTTTTCTAAAGGAGTGCATGTGTAAATGTTATATGAATATTTTATGGGAAAAATTCTATTTTTACAGAAATTTTACTCTGGTTATCTATCCAGACTAAGTAGAGAACATTCATATTCCCCTTCTCAGGAGACGAAGAAGAGTAGTTTTGTATATTTATGCATCAAGGACAGGATTCTTTCCTTGTTTGGGTCTGTTAAGTGGTTAACTTACCTCAGAACCACTTGTTTTCTGCTTTTCACTTTACCAACTTGTCCAGGCTCTGCTATCCACTTTTGAGGTCTGTTTCACTGCTTACCAGTGGAGCAACCTCTGCTCTCTGTGGTATTATTTTCCACTATCCACAACATAAGGAAAGTTGTTAGGAAGTCTTTGCACATCAGACTGACTTTTGTTAAACTTTAGTCAATGGAGGGTGACACTGCTGTAGCCACTTATTGTTCCTCAGACCAGTCATCTTTTTACCCCACTCCTCTCAGAGTAGCATATATAGCCACCTAAGACTGGAGTATAGCCATGTCCTCTGTGGCTATAAGGATGCCCTTGGCAGGCATGGGAAAACCACTTTTCTTGGTCTCAGAAAAACGGGAAAGTGAAGGTTCTTCACTTAGCCTGGATATGGAACCTGCTTCTGAAACTACTATGCCTGCTACGAGTTGATCCTTTTTGAGGGAGTTACCCAAGAAAGGTGGAACTTAGTTCACTAAATTGTTTCAACCACAGATGGGTTGCTCCACTGTAAACACTTCTGGTTCCTCAGACCATTCATCTTTTTCCTTGGTTCCCACTGGTGTAGTCCCTAAAGTCACCATGCACCAGTGGTTAGACACATCCTTTTTGTCTGTTGGAGAGCTTGTGACAGACAAGAGAGAACCACTCTGCCTAGCCAGACTGGAGTGCCTGTCACTAGGGAGGTTTTTACCTGTCAAAAGTAGGTATTCTTCTTCTTTAGAAATTCCTGTCAAAATGAAGCAAAACGTCAGGCATTTACACTCACCTGTCTTTGTTACTTTAAACAGAAGTGATTTATTAGGCTTATCTCAGGGCTTAGTACATGCTCGTGATATGGCCATTCTGGTGTTTCTGGTGAGAGAAAAACAGATTCTTCACTGTCTCAAGATGTTCATAACACTGAGCCAGAAAATGATTTTGAGGGAAAAACTTTTTTTCTCCCCTCAGGTTTCTGATTCTGAGTCTACGGATTTTCTTTTTCTGAAACCATATCCAGAATTAATCAATTATTTCAGTGGGAAAACAATTAACTTTAGTGTCTTTAAAGAAATATTATGATTTATTGCAGATAGAATTTCCTAATCCTACTCCTCTTCCTCCTCTTCTTCCAGCATTGGAGGATACATTTATTGCAGCTTGAAACTCGCCTTATAGCCAGTCTGCTGTGCCTAAAAAAGCAAATATATTGCATAAAGTTCCTCAATCTTATATATATATATATATATATATATATATATATATATATATATATATATATATTTATTTTCTAACTCCAAATTAGACCCAGTAGTGACTGCCTTGGTCAACCCAAATGCTGCTACACATCCAATTAATGCCACCCCCCCCCCCCCCCACGCACATGTTGCAGTCAAGAATGGGAAAGCATATAAAAGACTTTGGAAAAGTGTATTCTTCTGCATCTCTTATTTTTAGAATTCTCAGTTGTCGCGCTCACCTGTTAAAGTTTGTTTGCCTCTTTTGGGAATATGAGGAGCATTATAGTTTCTTTTCCTTTGTCTGTGGAAGAATTATCTTTGTGTCATCTTATTGCTTCTGTGTCTCAGCTGAGTAAACATTCTTTGGAATGTGCTTATGATTCACATCTTGCCACTTCCAGAGATGCTGCTACTGGTATTGTAAGGAGGCTTGATTGGCTGCATACTCAAAACTTCCTGAGGATGTAAAAGCTAAAAGTTTGAATTCTCCTTTAGATAGGGAAATGTTCTTTGGACCATCTGATGCAGAGGTCCTTAAAAAGTGTGGGGAGAGAGGGAAGCTGATTCAGGAAGTTTCTTAGATTTTTTCAGCCTTCCTTCTCCAAATTTGTCAAGCATTTTACTGCTGCCTCTGCAACTTTTTACAAAAAGCAAAATAAGAAAACACAGCAAGTTAAAAGTCAAAACAAAAGTAGTCTAGCAAGTCTAACTATCTTTAAAATTCTTTCCTCTCTTTCCAGCCCTGACAAGCCTTTAATTTTTCTCAAAAATCTGGACACCCATTTCTGTCTTCAACAACAGATAGTCTCAGACAAATGGGTGCTGAGAGGGATTCATTGGGGTTACAAATGATAGTGTAAATCTCTTCCCTCCTTTTAACCACTAACTCAGGGAGTGATAGAAGTTATACCTCCTTATCGAAAAGGAGAAGTCTTTTATTCATGAATGTTTCGGGTGCCAAAGAAAGAAACTTCCTGGACACCAGTCCTTTCTAAACCAGTTTGTTCAGTTTGTTAAGAGTTACAAAGTTTAAAATGCTATCCCTTTATGACCTGTTACCTCACATTCCCCACTTAAATTAAGTTTTGGTGACCCTAGATTTAAAAGATGCTTATCATATTCCTATAGCCATGTACTTCAAATGTTTCTTAAGGTTTTCTGAGTCTGGATCACACATTCAGTTCCCTGTATTACTCATTGTGTTATCCACTGTTTCAAGGATATTTACAAAGTGTGCAGCTCCAGTGATATCATATTGTAGACTGCAAGGTATTCACATTTTCCTTATTTAGATGTTGCATTATTTTTGCAGAGTTTTTTTTTTTTGAGATTGTCAGGAATCTTTCACTTGGGTGAGAGATCACTTTCACAGACTGGGGTTTCAGAAGAACATCCGAAATTCTTGTTTGACTCCTGAGGTGTCTCCAAGAGACCTCAGTTCAAAGAGCTTTTCTTCCACAGGAAAAAATAGATCTACATCTAGATCTATTCCAGAGTTTTTCCACTCAAGTCATGGCCTCGGCATGGAAATTTCTCATGACACTAGGATTCATAACATCAATGATTCATCCAGCAAGACTCCATTTGATAAAAATTAAATAACACTTACAATCAGTATGAGCCCACCATCAACATCCTCTGAAATTGTAGATTCCTCTTTTACAGTTTTTGAGAAGGGGGCTTCCTTGGTGGAGAGATAAATTTTATCTGAATCCAGGTCTCTTGTTTTTACCTTCCGTCTCCTGCACATTCAGTAACTATGGATGCCTCAGACTTTGCTTGGAGAGCAGTGTCTATGGGATTAAAAGTGCAGGGCTTTCGGAACAGATAAAAAAAAACAGACCAAAAACACATACACATAAAAAAGATGGCAATTCCAAATGCTGTCAACTGTCTCAATCACGTATGGTCCCAAAGACCATTACAAGTGGTTACAAACAACACCACAGTAATGTGGAACATAAATGCACAGGGAGGGGGGGGGTCCCTCTTTCAGACTAACTATGGTAGCCTGAGATGTAACTTTCCAGCACATTCTCACTCTGCAGGCTTCTTTCTTCCCATTAGAACAAAACTTTGTGGCAGACAAGCTTAGCAGGACCATGACATGAACTTGAATGGGAAACTGTATTGGGGATCTTCTAGGAATTGATCCAGCTGTGTGGAACACCCCAGAAAGTTCTATTTACCTCCAGTAACAACAGTCAGTTGACAAAACAGATGCATTTACTTTTACTTGGACAAGAATGCTACTGTATGTCTTTCTACCCTTTCTACTAACATCCAGGCTCATTCTTAAGATTCAGAAGGACTCTCCAAAAATTCATTGCGGTGACTCCCTTCTGGAGCAGGCAGTAGTGGTTCTCCCTTCTGTTAGAAATGGCCAAGGGCAGTTGCCACATGCTTACTCACAAACTGGACCAACTCAAACAAGAGAAGGGGGTGTTTGATACATCCCAACTCGACACAACTTTTTCTGACTGCCTGGAGGATAGAGTCTTGATACATTTACACACCTATTTTCTGAGGACATGCTGCAGCAGATATTAAAAGAGGCAAGAAACCCTGCTACTAGGAAATCATATATCAATAAGTGGTAAAAGATTTTCTAGTTGGTGCCTAGACAAGATCCAGGACCATTTTAAGGGAATTGTTTCTGTTTTTCTACAAAATTTGTGTAAGTTATTATTTACTGACTTTTCTTACTCCACCATCAAAGTATCCTTGTTAGCAATTTCAGCATGTCTGCCCATGGATCTCACTCTTTTGATGTATTTACATGTGAAAATGTGTTTTTGAAAGGAATATTGTATACCTAGACTCCTAGAAAATAGGTGGCTCCTCCCTGGTATCTTAACTTTGTTTTTGAAAAATGAACTCTTGCTCCATTTGAACTGGCTTATCAGACTGATTTGAGGAGAAAGTTTTGCTGATTGCTCTAACACCTGCAAGAAGTGCATCTGAGTTGTAGGCTCTTACAGTCCTACCTTTTTCCTACTCAGTTATGTATGTCCATGCATCTTCCTAAAGGTCATCACAAACTGTTTCTATGTACTAATCCCTTGGGTTATCATGTGATGGCTGGATATATTCTTGCTCCCCCATCCTGCAAATTTTAATACATTACTCCTGCATTGCTGTATGTACATATTGCAATTGTACTGATTACACTGTATGTACAACTGTACTTATATTATTATTCTGTATGTAAAGCTGTATTACCACTCTTTCTGTTTATATTGTTTTTTTCATAAAATTGCGGGTTTCTGGCAAATTAGTAGCAAATCATTAAAGACTGAAATTAGAAAATAAGGACATACATTTGAGTTTCATGCTTCATACCCTTCAGAAAATTCATGCTAATGCAAAACTTGTTAGTCTATCAACTTTCTAAGTTTGTAAGAGCAATATTTAAAAATTGTCCCTATTTTTGGGCCTCTGTCCCACTTTTATTAATGGCTTTGTCCAGATTTTTTGCTATAAGAGGTTGAGAGGTTTGGTGGTATTCAAGTTTACTATAGCAAAGTTACCCATTTCCCTGTCTTCTTTCCTGAGGTTAAGAGTGTGGGAGAAAGGATCCCCTATACTCCAGATGTCCACAGATAGCTCAGATATTATCTTGACAGAACTAAAACTTACAGGACCTCTGATTAGTTATCCATTTCTTATAATGGTAAGAATAGAGAACAATTTTTGTCAAAGCAGATGATCTCCAATGGTTGCCTAATGCTATTATATTTTGTTATACCCACCACAATAAGGCAATTTCAGACAGGGTCAAGACTCAGTCTACCAGGCCTTGGCACCAACTTTGGCTTTTTGGAAAGTGATGGATTATGGAAGTGTTCTTGCAGCAGCAACTTGGTCCTCTGTACATACATTTACAAAGCAGAGGCAGTATCCAGGTCTAAGACAGTGTTTGATAGAACCATTCTTCAGGGGCTCTTGGACTCTCATCCTTTCTCCTCCCAGTCAGTTGAAGCAATTATAGTCTACCTGTACAGCTAAGGCTACTGCAGCTGTGATTAAATAATGAACATAGTACAGTAGTGTAAGCAAACTTACCATAGCAGTAAGTATTAGAATGATCAAAGCTACAGTACCACACCCTCCCTCCAGCTCAGATTTTTTCATGTTTTTGTTCCAAGGATGAAGACTTTTATTTTTATTTTCTGAGCATTGACCTCTTTCAGGGCTCTAGCCTCCTTCTTTCAATTAGCTTGAAAGTTCTGAAGGGTTTGGCACTCAAACCACACTTTTTCTTCAGCTGTACTTGAGATAGCTAACAGTTTGGGAGTGTGCAGGGTGCCATTAAGCTTTGGAATTTGGCCCATATTTATATAACCCATATAACTAAGGCTGCTGCAGCAGTTAACATTCAAACATTTGCTGTTATGGGAAGTTTGCTTACACAACTGCACTTTCTAGTGCTTTGTTTTGCCCTTCTAAATAGTGTCTGTTGGTATACTGCTACCCCCCTGTGATAAAGGGAAATACCACCAGCCCAGCTATCTTGAATTTTTGAAATAATTCTATGTCATTTGTGAATATTGATATGGTTTATACAGAAGTGTGTGTAAAGTACTGAGCTAAAATGTAACCACAGCATGCCCTTTTAGAATAGAACAGGAATGTACCTGCACTATTGTGATTGTTTCAATGTATATGTTTAATGGAAACTAGAACACAGAAGGTTAACTTGAAAAAAATGTAGAGAAAATAGTTGAAATTAAATTGTTTCATAGCCACGTAATAAAAGAGATGTTATCCCTCAGTTTCAGTGCAGTAGCAGACACAATGTCTAGAGCTAGAAGTTTTTTTTTGTATTGTCTTGAAAGAGAAGTAATTACTAGGTTTAAGATGTGGAAGTGTTTTATTGTTTTATGACTTCCAGGATCTGTAAACATCTGAGAGATGAGTATTTTTCACAGGGAGATGTTAAATTCTGTTAGTTTATGACAAAGGGGGTTTAGCTTGGGAACTGAAGTCAGATGACAAAAAGTGATGTCATCCAAGCTAAACCAGCAGTAATATTTGATATGAATTTAAAAACAAACTTATAAATTGTAAAGACACTTCGAATTCTCCAAAAATACTGAAGCTGTACAAACCAGTTGCCCAAAATATGACCGCTATCTAAACAAGTTCAAAAGAAACAGTTTTATTAAGCTCCAACAATGCTCTTCATTGTTTTAAAAAAACAACTTCTTCAGATAAAAAAATAATTTTAAAAACACCGGGGTTTAAATTCCCCACTTTCCTGTCACATGGTTACAAACAACAACATCAATGGATATCCATATGTCACCTGACAAATAAAACCCCGCCTCTCCTTTCTTTTATGTAACAATGCTCTATGAATGTTATAAACATCAAGGGTCACCGATCGCATACACAAAACTACCCAAAATAATCAGATAAAAGACATTTATTTGAATGTTTACTTTAAAAATACTTCATGGACTAAATATCACATTTAAATGTGTAGGCTAAAAACAGATTATTCTTCAAACTGCCATCACTAGAATTATTAAAATTGTATTACATTTAATAAGGAATGACCACCAACTTTTTACAAAGCATATATTATAAAAATATGTTGAAAAAAATATATATGTTTATATATATCTATAAAGCATAAATAAGCAAAAAAACTACTACCTATTTAAGCTTCTCAATTTTAGAATACACATAATGGAGCTTAGTTAATTTATTCCTAGGTAATGACAAGCATAGGTTCATAGGTTGGTACTGGGCTATCTGCCCGAAGGCATATATTAGCCCGGCCATGTTGTGCGGTATTCACCGCCCCTTTAGTAGTTCCCTAGACCCTTGTACTAGCAGCTAGTACCCTTGGCCCCTATCTAGTAGTGCTGTTGGTGTGATCCCCGGTGTGAACTTTCTGTTACCCATCCACTCATCAAGGTTCCTCTTGAAGAGAGATAGTGAGGGGCTCTGTCTTATGTAGATCGGGACCCTGTTCCATAGTAAGGGAAGTCTCTGCAAAGGGAATCTATCCCTCCAGCATGTTCTATTCATTGTTGTGTTGAGGTTTATATCCCTAAAGCGTGTAGCTCAAGTAGATTTGGTTTTGCTAAGATGGAGCATGTTCAACAATTCTGGGTTGGACATGGCTCTGTACGTTAGACAGAGATCGCCTCTGAGAAAGCAGTATGCAACAGAGAACAGTCTTAGCTTTTTCAATTGTGCTGCATAGGGCAACTGTTTGAGGCCAGTAATCCTCTTGGTTAGGTACCTTTGTGGTCTCTCCAGCTGCTGGAGATGTCTAGCCAGGTAAATTCCAATTGGTGCATTGTACTCAATAATGGGTCTGATGAGGTAAGAGTAGAGAGGAACCATTACATCCTTAGATCTTGATGCAAATCCTTTCGTGATCAGATGGGTCACATAGAAGGATTTTCTAACCACTTTGGCAACATGGTTATCAAAGGAAAGCTGACTATCTACTTGGGTCCCTAGATCCCTTATTTCTTCTTCAGATTTCAGGGGATTACCTCCTATGTTGTAGTTTGCGGGTACTCTGTTTTTTCCAAAGGGGATTACTACACATTTTTTTGCATTTAGCTTGAGACCATGGCTTTGATACCATGCATCAGTCTCATTTAGGCCCTTCTGGAGGATCTCCATGTCGACCGGAGACTCTATTATAGCACGCAGTTTGCAGTAATCCGCAAACTTAGTCAGCCATAGCCCTTCCATGCTTTCCTGTACTTCTGAGAAGTATATGCCAAACAGGAGGGGCCCCAGGACAGAGCCCTGAAGCACACCACTCGTTACTGGTCTGGATTCGGACATAGATCCCGCTACTCTTACTTTATGGGATCTGTCTGAGAGCCAGTTTGCGATCCATCTTGTGACGTAAGGGTTTATGCTCAGGCTGGTGAGCTTATCAATAATACCTGAATGGGGAATGGTGTCAAATGCTTTAGCAAGGTCAAGGTAAGCCGTGTGTACCTCCTTTCCCTTATCTATAGCCTGAGTAACTGTCTCAAAGAAATCCACCAGGTTTAGGAGGCATGATCTGCCCTTGACGAAGCCAAACTGTGTGGGGTCCAGCGACTGGAGGTTCCCAATCTCTACATTTATGAGTTCCATAATGATTCGCTCCATAGCCTTACAGATCAGACTGGTCAGGCTTATTGGTCAGTAGTTCCCAGGGTCAGTTGTGCCCCCACCCTTGTGTAGCGCGACCACCATTGCCATGCGCCATTCTATGGGCACATATCCGGTGGAGAGGCTGAGACTGAGCAGGGTATTACGATGCAGGGTTAATTCCTTTTGGAGCTCACATATGATACAGCCTGGGACACCATCTGGTCCCATGGAGGCAGTGTTTTTAGCTTTAGATAGAGCCTTATTAACCAACGTATCAGTAATAATTGGACTTACACAATCCCCTAGAATGGTAATAGGCCCTGTAGGTGGTGAGGGGGGGGGGGGATTTGCACTGAACCTGTCAGCCAAGATGTTGGCAATGTCAGAAGGGTCAGTGTATTTTGTTCCATTTTGTACTAGCTCAGAACAGACCTGAGCATTGCCATTTAGGTTTTTGACGTAGCCATAGAAGACCTTATGGTTATCCTTGGCATCCTTGGCAACTTTCTTTTCAAAATTAGCTTTAGTTGACTTGATGAGGGCCCTCAATTTCTTACTAATGCTGATCAGGGATGATTTTTCTACTTGAGATTTGGCCTTTTTTTGTATAAGTCTCCTCCTTTTATTGTAAAGTTTGCTTATGGCCGGGGTCCACCAGACTGGTTTATTCTTGCTTGAGGAAGGAGTCTTGGTTTTATTTGGGATAGCACAGTCCATGCAATCCTGAAGATGCATATCCGCATCCTGGATATCATTATCCTTCTGCAAGGGAATAGTGAAGCTTTCCACTTCGGATGCAAGTAGTTTGAAGTTTGCTTTGGAAAGGTTTTTGAGTATGGTTTCTTTGATTGGGGGAGGTGGAGGAGTGAGGATGTCCAACCAACCTCAATTGCCAGAAAAGTTTGCATTTCTCTAGAATAAGTGAATCCGGTCCCCCTCCCCCTCATTCTTGACTTGGTCTATTGCCCGAAATATAAACTGATGCTGGGGGTACTCAATGATATGTCTTGCAAGTGCATTCTCTTCCTTGTGTCTCCCCATGGCACACACATGTTCGTATACCCGTTCGCTGAGTCTTCTGTCGGTCTTCCCAATATATAAGACCGGACAGCATGTGCACCATGTCATATATACTACTTACTTACTCTGGCAATCAAATTTGTCCCTTGTTTTATATTTCTTCCATTTAACCTCAAATGTTTGGCCAGTATCCATGTATTTGCAATATCTGCACATATTGCATTTATACATACCCATTACATTCACCAACCTATTTGATTTCTTTTCCAAAATATGCTTCAAGTTATTTCCCCGTTTGAAGAATTAGTCCAAAGCCCTCAGAATTAGTCCAAAATGATAAAAAAATCACTGAACCCACAGACATTGCCAACATACTGGCAGACAGGTTCAGTGCGAATTTCTCCCCTCCCTCTCCCCCAAAAGGAGAAATATCTATCCCACCAGAGTCTAGCCTCCCAAACATCTCAGATGCCCAGGTGAGAGCTGCTCTCTCTAAAGCAAAAAACACAGCATCAATGGGACCGGACGGTGTCTCCGGCTGTGTGCTACACGAACTCAAAGAGGAACTAAACCCACACATAAGGCTGCTGTTTAATCTTAGCCTTACTACAGGATATGTACCCAAAGAATGGCGTACGGCAACTGTGGTCCCACTCCACAAAGGTGGTGCTTCTACGGACCCTGGAAATTACCGCCCCATAAGCTTGACGAGCCTTGTCTGCAAAGCTATGGAGAGGATCATAATGGAACTCATAAATAAAGACATTGGGGACCTACAGACACTGGATCCTACCCAATTTGGCTTTATCAAGGGCAGATCCTGCCTCTTGAACTTGGTCAACTTTTTCGAAACAGTCACTAAGGCCATTGATGATGGTAAGGCAGTTCACACAGCCTACCTTAACCTAGCAAAAGCGTTCGACACAATACCCCACTCGGGCATCATACAAAAGCTCACCAGCTTAGATGTAAACCCATATGTCACAAGATGGGTTGCAAACTGGCTCAAGGACAGAACACACAGGGTTAGAGTTGCTGGTGCCATGTCAGACTCTAAGCCGGTCACGAGCGGTGTCCTACAGGGCTCAGTCCTGGGCCCCCTCTTGTTCGGCATTTATTTTTCTGAAGTGCAGGCAAACATAGGGGGATTGTGGCTGACAAAATTTGCAGATGACTGCAAACTGGGCACCATAATTGACACTCCATCAGACACAGACATCCTCCAGAAAGGTCTCATAGAAATGGATAACTGGTGCCAGAGCCATGGCCTTAAGCTAAATGCCAAAAAATGTATAGTCATACCCTTTGGGAAAAACAAGGTAACCCCTAATTACCACATAGGTGGTAATCCATTAAACACGGAAGAAGTTATTAGGGACCTGGGGACCCAAGTTGACAGTAACCTCTCTTTTGACACTCACATTGCCAAAGTGGTTAGGAAGACCTTCTACATTGCCCACCTGATCATGAAGGGATTCACATCCAGATCAGGAGAGGTCATTGTACCCCTGTACTCTTCACTTATCAGACCAATGATTGAGTACAACGCCCCATTCGGAATGTACCTTACCTGACACCTGCAGCAGTTGGAAAGACCCCAAAAGTTCCTCACCAAAAGGATAAAGGGGCTCAAACATATGTCATACGATGCCTGACTGAAGAAACTCCAGCTCTATTCAGTCGCATACCATCTGCTCAGAGGTGATCTGTGCCTGACATACAAGACCATGTCCAACCTGGAATTAATGGACATGCTCCACCTCAAAAAATCCAAATCCACCAGAGCCACGAGAGCAAGAGACTTAAACCTCAACACGGATATAAATAGGACGTGCTGGAGGGACAGATTCATCACCCAGAGACTCCCTACACTATGGAACAGAATCCCAGTCCATGTGAGGCAGAGCCCCTCACTGACTCTGTTCAAGAGAAATCTTGACGAGTGGATGGGAGATCGTAGGTTTACCCCGGGAATCATCTCTGTATCACTGCTGGACAGAGGCACAACTAATGGGTATAGTATTCTCATCCTAAGGGGTGGTGAAAGCCACACACACTCTGGCTAGGCTTATAAATGCCCTAGGGCAGATAGCCTAGTATGAACCTATGAACCTATGAAGACAATCCCTGGTTTCTCCTGGAATTTGCCCCTCAATATACCATCATTCATTAATATATCCCAGTTCTTTTGGATTATAGAAACCACACTTTTACTATATGTAATTAGAAAGTTGTAGGGGCTGATATCCTGTCTGACAATTGGTGATTCTATAATCTGCTCATCCTGGCTACAGAGAACTGAAAAAAAATGACTGCTTTCCTGATTAAGTATCCTGCTGTTTTTTATATTTGTTTTACCTTCTACTGCTTACCTAGAGCAAGCTTTAACTGTTTTCATAGTTATTTACTGCATTTTTTATTATCTGTACTTAAAAGTACATTTTAGTCGAAATTAGTCTAATTCAAGTCGAAAAGTGTTTGTTTGCTGTTTAATTTAATTGTTTGGCTGCCCACTAAAGTGTGCTAGCCTGTACTACTGACTTATTGCCTTTTCTGCATTTCTGTGTGTTTCTATTTAAAAACAAAAAAAAAAAAATATTCCTTGTTTTCCTGCCTCTCCTAAACTAGTTAGACCAGTTTACAGGCCTTGCTGTATCCTGGGCTGTGTTGTAGTTCCTGTGTTGTCCATTGCCTTACTTGGATAGAAGGAAGTTTCTTAGCTCACCAGTGGGAGTGGGGAGCCTTGAATAGCCTACCTGTCCTTGAGGGAAGTGACCTCAGCACAAGAAGCTGTAGTAATTGGTCATTTTGGACCATTTCTAGCTCCTTTGAAGTTCCCTGGTTAAAATCTGCCTCTGGCATTTTTTTGAAGCCATATTGCTCAGACACAGCTCCACGTGGTCCTGTTGAGTCTTCCTGGCTACAGAGAACTGAAAAAGCGACTGCTTTCCTGATTAAGTATCCTGCTGTTTTTTATATTGGTTTTACCTTCTACTGCTTACCTAGAGCAAGCTTTAACTGTTTTCATAGTTATTTACTGCATTTTTATTATCTGCACTTAAAAGTACATTTTAGTCGAAATTAGTCTAATTCAAGTCGAAAAGTGTTTGTTTGCTGTTTAATTTAATTGTTTGGCTGCCCACTAAAGTGTGCTAGCCTGTACTACTGACTTATTGCCTTTTCTGCATTTCTGTGTGTTTCTATTTAAAAACAAAAAACAAAAAATATTCCTTGTTTTCCTGCCTCTCCTAAACTAGTTAGACCAGTTTACAGGCCTTGCTGTATCCTGGGCTGTGTTGTAGTTCCTGTGTTGTCCATTGCCTTACTTGGATAGAAGGAAGCTTCTTAGCTCACCAGTGGGAGTGGGGAGCCTTGAATAGCCTACCTGTCCTTGAGGGAAGTGACCTCAGCACAAGAAGCTGTAGTAATTGGTCATTTTGGACCATTTCTAGCTCTTTTGAAGTTCCCTGGTTAAAATCTGCCTCTGGCATTTTTTGAAGCCATATTGCTCAGACACAGCTCCACGTGGTCCTGTTGAGTCTTTCTGGCTACAGAGAACTGAAAAAAGCGACTGCTTTCCTGATTAAGTATCCTGCTGTTTTTATATTTGTTTTACCTTCTACTGCTTACCTAGAGCAAGCTTTAACTGTTTTCATAGTTATTTACTGCATTTTTTATTATCTGCACTTAAAAGTACATTTTAGTCAAAATTAGTCTAATTCAAGTCGAAAAGTGTTTGTTTGCTGTTTAATTTAATTGATTGGCTGCCCACTAAAGTGTGCTAGCCTGTACTACTGACTTATTGCCTTTTCTGCATTTCTGTGTGTTTCTATTTAAAAACAAAAAAAACAAAAAAATATTCCTTGTTTTCCTCCCTCTCCTAAACTAGTTAGACCAGTTTACAGGCCTTGCTGTATCCTGGGCTGTGTTGTAGTTCCTGTGTTGTCCATTGCCTTACTTGGATAGAAGGAAGTTTCTTAGCTCACCAGTGGGAGTGGGGAGCCTTGAATAGCCTACCTGTCCTTGAGGGAAGTGACCTCAGCACAAGAAGCTGTAGTAATTGGTCACTTTGGACCATTTCTATCTCTTTTGAAGTTCCCTGGTTAAAATCTGCCTCTGGCATTTTTTTGAAGCCATATTGCTCAGACACAGCTCCACGTGGTCCTGTTGAGTCTTCCTGGCTACAGAGAACTGAAAAAAGCGACTGCTTTCCTGATTAAGTATCCTGCTGTTTTTTATATTTGTTTTACCTTCTACTGCTTACCTAGAGCAAGCTTTAACTGTTTTCATAGTTATTTACTGCATTTTTTATTATCTGCACTGAAAAGTACATTTTAGTCGAAATTAGTCTAATTCAAGTCGAAAAGTGTTTGCTGTTTAATTTAATTGTTTGGCTGCCCACTAAAGTGTGCTAGGCTGTACTACTGACTTATTGCCTTTTCTGCATTTAGCGCGGAGTTGCCACTAGAGCACCATTGGGCAGCACCGGTTAAACAAGGTTAAAGTATTTCTGGCTCCGTAAAGTCTGTTCTTCATTTTTTCCCTTAGAACTGCTCTACTTGTAATCTAAACAGTCTATTCTCTATCTGTAAAGCTCAGCACTTGTTCCTAAAGCATTTTTAGTCAGGTAAAGCACTTCTATATTATACAAAGTACTTCACTAGCTTAAAACCCCCTTGAGTACCCACTTCCCTATAGGTCCTTTCTGACTCAGTTACACAGCAAAGTTTTTCATTTCTTCTAGCATGTCAAAGGGTCAGTTGCTAGTGTCCTCTCCTGCTCAGCTGGTGAATCTGGGAATATTGAGGCAATGTTACAATTGCCTCATGTACACAGACAACCCTCTCCTCCTCCCACAAAACACAAATACATGCGAGAGATGCAACTATATAGCCAAACTGGAGGCTGAGCTCTCTCAACTCAGGACTGGCAAAACCAGACAGGAGGAGAAGGTAACCACACACACCATAAACTCAGTCTCACATAGAACTATCACAACTACAAATCAAACACATAAACACACAAAGACATACTCTGAGGCACTGATCAAAAATCTACCAAAACAGCAGAGGCCTCCAAAGCAGACAGGACCTTCTACATTGCCCACCTGATTATGAAGGGATTCACATCCAGATCAAGGGAGGTCATTGTTCCCCTGTACTCTTCACTTATCAGACCAATGATTGAGTACAATGACCCATTCAGAATGTATCTTACCCGACACCTGCAGCAATTGGAAAGACCCCAAAAGTTCCTCACCAAAAGGATAAAGGGGCTGAAAAATATGCCATATGCTGCCCGACTGAAGAAACTCCAGCTCTGTTCAGTCGCATACCGTCTGCTCAGAGGTGACCTGTGCCTGACATATAAGGCCATGTCCAACCCGGAATTAATGGACATGCTCCACCTCAAAAAATTCAAATCCACCAGAGCCACAAGAGCAAGCAACTTAAACCTCAACACGGATATAAATAGGATGTGCTGGAGGGACAGATTCATCACCCAGAGACTCCCTATGCTGTGGAACAGAATCCTGGTCCATGTGAGACAGAGCACCTCACTGGCTCTGTTCAATAGGAATCTTGAGCAGTGGATGGGAGATCGTAGGTTTATCCCAGGGATCATCTCTGTATCAAAGCTGGACAGAGGCACGGCAAACTAATGGGTATAGTATTCTTCAACCTAAGGGGTGGTGAAAGCCACACAACTCTGGCTAGGCTTATAAATGCCCTAGGGCAGATAGCCTAGTATGAACCTATGTTGGTTAAGAATGAGCAAATATATTCCCCTCTCCCTTTTAAACTGGACTTTGTCAATCAAGTCCTGAATTAAGGCTGGTGGGCTAACCTCTTTTTAAGAATAATTCTTTCATAAAACTACATTCTTCCTGGAAGTCGTGGTCTTTTATGACCATCCTCGCAGCCCTAACCAGTTGTCCATTTACTACAGATTTCTTTTGTGTAAAGGGGTGACAGCTAGAGTACTGCAAGTAGGAATTAGAGTACATGTCCTTACGGAATATTTTTGCTATATAGCATGCGTTACCAGTGTCCTTAATTAAATCCAATAAACCAACCGGATCAAGGACGTTGTATCAACGGGCCCAACAGGGCTACAAATGCTTCATTATCCAGTGACATACCAGTCGATAATAATACTGGTATGGTGCAACAACAACATCAACAGTCTGTTTCTCTGGAGCCTATAGCAGTCCTAGATTTTACTTCATAGATAGGGAGGCCATTTCACTTTGTTCAATCACCAACTAATAATATGCTGGAACAACCAGCTGAAGATAGGGTTGACTTTACAATGAAACTTCACCTGTTCGACCAGAAATTGGTGAAAGTAAGAAAGATTCAACTTGAAATAGTGTATTTTCATGAATGCTCACGCTTGAAGGTTATACCGAAAGGTCTTAGATCGTGGCAATACCCGATGGGGCTCGCTGAGGGGTCCACCTTTCATCGTGACCTCATTAAACTCTTAGACAAGCATGAGTTCGAACTCTTGGAACTGATGTCCAAACATTACCAAGAGGCAGCGAATGACTTGTTAAGGGAGACAAGTAAACTGGACAATGATATTAAAAAAGATATAGACTTCCAGAGATACCAGTTTGAGTATGAGCAGATCTATAGTAGTATAGACCAGTATGTATCTAAAATAAATGCAACTAAAATTAAAAAGTTGAATCGGGATATCAAGGACTACAGCAACGGAGTAGTTTATCCTAAACCACCAGTATCACAAGGGATCTTTTTGGCGAGTCCACATGAAACTGTGGGGGAAGTAAGGAGTGAGGAAGTAGTAGAGGATGCGAGTACTATAAGTACTGAAAATGGGGGCACAATGTCTACGTCGGAGTGAACGTTTAGCCAACAATACGAAACATAATAAACAATCTCAGGCAACAAATGGTTCAAATTTTCAGAACAGAGCTTTGAACCATGTACCTTCTTCGGGCCGGAAAGTCCGAAGCAAAACCAAGAACAGGTGGAACTAAACTCGGACAATGTTGATAGAGAATTGGATGTTACACATAAATGTAAGGTAATTTATAATTCCAGTTTGGATTTTAAAATATTCAACTATTCTGAGTTTGTGTTCCCTGATGAACTAGTGGAATTATTGGCTAAGGGATTCACTTTTGTGCCTTCTACAAGAGCTGACCTAGCAAAGACTTTAGTTGAACTAAAAATGTTTGTGAGGAAATTGAACTTGTGTGCATTAATGGGGCAACAAATGAAGGCGAGGGGTGAATATTACATCCCTAGTACTTACCACCTGCCCCTACACCCCACAATAGCATTATTTGACCAACTATGTGAATTGGATGTACGTCATGTTACAGGAAAGTCCTCTCTAGGAAATACATGTGTATTTAACATTAGTAAAGAGGAAAAACATATGTTGGAGTCCTTGCGCAATTTTCCGATAAGAATTATGGAACCAGATAATGGGGGTGGTTTAGCGGTGATGACCTATGAAGATTACAACAACAGGATGACGGATATAGTCACCACTAACACCTATGTGGAAGTATCTAAGAATGAGTTAAACATAGGGCACTCTAGGATCACGTCCTATATTAACGATCTGTTTATAGAAGCTAGGATAGATATTGACCTCTATAACTACCTCACCATGCCGGCACCTAGGGTTCCTATTCTTTTCAGAATACCAAAGATCCATAAAAATTTATACAACCCACCTATGCGACCATTGGTTGACGCAAGGAACAGCATCACATATGCATGCGCAAAAGTTGTCGGTAATATTTTTAAAAAAATATGTCAAAAGTGAAAAGCAGATTTCTAAAGACTCATGGTAATTTTTGGAGGAGATCGATAGAATTACCTATAGTGAGGAACTTAATTTCCTCACTATAGATGTTAAAGACCTTTATTCCTCCATTCCACATTTGGAAGCAATTGAATGGGTGGCCTCTATTATAAGGCAAAAAGAGGCACCATGTGATGAAATTAAGTTAGTTGAGGAACTCCTGGACATAATTTTATCTTGCAACTATGTAACATTTAACAATAAGTATTATCTCCAAAAAATAGGTGTGGCCATGGGCTCCCCTTGTAGGGCAAGTGTGGCCAACTTAGTAATGGCACACTGGGAGAGGGAGTATATCATGGCCAACCCACACATCCAAGAGAAGGCCCTATTGTATACACGATTCTTGGATGACATTTTTATTCTGGTCAAGGGAGATATGCAAGTTGCACAGGTTCAATTTTTTAACTCTACATCAGAATTCCTCAAGTTTGCATCATGTTTTGCCCAGGATAGAATAGCACACCTGGATGTGGATTTAATTAAGGACACTGGTAACGCATGCTATATAGCAAAAATATTCCATAAGGACATGTACTGTAATTCCTACTTGCAGTACTATAGCTGTCACCCCTTTACACAAAAGAAATCTGTAGTAAAGGGCCACCTGGTTAGGGCTGCGAGGATAGTCACAAAAGACCACAACTTCCAGGAAGAATGTAGTTTTATGAAGGAACTATTCTTAAAAAGATGTCACCCCCCAGTCTTAATTCAGGACTTTATTGATGAAGTCCAGTTTAAAAGGGAGATGGGAATATATTTGCTCATTCTTAACCAACATAATGAGCAAATTATTGAATCACCAATTGTCAGACAGGATATCAGCCCCTACAACTTTCTAATTACATATAGTCTAGATGCTAAAAGTGTGGTTTCTATAATCCAAAAGAACTGGGTTATATTAATGAATGATGGAATATTGAGGGGCAAATTGCAGGAGAAACCAGGGATTGTCTTCAAACGGGGAAATAATTTGAAGCATATCTTGGAAAAGAAATCAAATAGGTTGGTGAATGTAATGGGTATGTATAAATGCAATATGTGCAGATATTGCAAATACATGGATACTGGCCAAACATTTGAGGTTAAGGGGAAGAAATATAAAACAAGGGATAAATTTGATTGCCAGAGTAAGCAAGTAGTATATATGGCAAGGTGCACATGCTGTCCGGTCTTATATATTGGGAAGACCAACAGAAGACTCCGCGAACAGGTATACGAACATGTGTACGCCATGGGGAGACACAAGGCAGAGAATGCACTTGCAAGACATATCATTGAGTAGCCCCAGCATCAGTTTATATTTCGGGCAATAGACTAAGTCAAGAATAAGGGGAGGGTGGGACCGGATTCACTTATTCTAGAGAAATGCGAACTTTTCTGGCAATTGAGATTGGATGCTTGTCATTACCCAGGAATAAATGAACTAAGCTCCATTATGTGTATTCTAAAATTGAGAAGCTTAAATAGGTAGTAGTTTTTTTGCTTATTTATGCTTTATAGATATATATAAACATATATATATATATTTTTCAACATATTTTTATAATATATGCTTTGTAAAAAAATTGGTGGTCATTCCATATTAAATGTCATACAATTTTAATAATTCTAGTGATGGCAGTTTGAAGAATAATTTGTTTTTAGCCTACACATTTAAATGTGATATTTAGTCCATGAAGTATTTTTAAAGTAAACATTCAAAGAAATGTCTTTTATCGGATTATTTTGGGTAGTTTTGTGTACATGATCGGTGACCCTTGATGTTTATGACATTCATAGAGCTTTGTTACATAAAAGAAAGGAGAGGTGGGGTTTTATTTGTCAGGTGACATATGGATATCCATTGATGTTGCTGTTTGTAACCACGTGACAGGAAAATGGGGAATTTAAACCTCGGTGTTTTTAAAATTATTTTTTATTTGAAGAAGTTGTTTTTTCTTTAAAACAATGAAAAGCACTGTTGGAGCTTAATAAAACTGTTTCTTTTGAACTTGTTTGGATAGTGGTCGTATTTTGGGCAATTGGTTTGTACAGCTTCAGTGTTTATGAATTGAAGAACCCTTTCAGAGAGAGACTGGGCATTTTTTATTTTGTCTTTGACCTAACAACATCAGTTGGAAATATCCACTCACCTCTGCACTTGCCTTGCTGTAAGTAAGTTTTTAGAGCATACTAACTCTTTTAGATTCAGAAAGGAATATAGTAAAGTGTAACTTTGATGTTTTCTTTATTTATTTGAGACTGTCCTGCAATATTGTTTAAAATATTTCCTGTGATTTTGAACTCTGATGTAACTAATTACTTACTGAGTATTGTCTTGTTCTTTTATTATTAAATATATTTAAACCTTTTAATTGTGGCTTATCTGTTTAGAGATATTTAAGCTCCTAGAGTACTTGCATATCTATTTGTTGACACTGTACAGGCCACTCCTAAATAGCCTTGCTCTTGGTCAGACTGTCATTTGGAGTAATTAGTAACATTATACAGTAGGACTGTCCACCCTTTGCTAAGGGTCTTAAAGTAGCTGATAAGAGTTGGCTGATGGCAGTAAAAACTACCTTATAGTTTGGGCATAGGTAGTAAACCTGTGCCAGCCTTTCCCAAGTGTGTGTTTGTGTGTGTGTGTGCATGTGTGTGCATGTGCGTGTGTGCTTGTGCGTGTGTGTGTGTGTGTGTGTGTGTGTGTGTGTGTGTGTGTGTGTGTAAATCAAATCTCAAGGTGTGTGTAGCAGCTACTTGGGTAGAGACATGAATCACTGTTTGGAGAGAAAGAGAGGTTACTGGAGATCTTGGTTTGATCACTCAGCTGAGATCTCAACCCTATAGCTGTGCCAGTGGGGAATCTTATTGGAGATCTGGAGAAACAGGGAGAAACCAGCCCCAAACTGACTGTGATCTCTGTGTGCTCTTAGGTTCATAGGTTCATACTAGGCTATCTGCCCTAGGGCATTTATAAGCCTAGCCAGAGTGTGTTTGGCTTTCGCCACCCATTTTAAATTAATTTTGCTATGCCCTTTTTCGAGGTTAGTATACTGTGCCTCTGTCTAACAGTGACACAGAAGTGATACCCGGGGTCAACCTACGATCTCCCATCCACTCATCAAGATTCCTCTTGAAGAGAGTCAATGGGGGACTCTGCCTAACCTGGACTGGGATTTTATTCCAGAGTGAAGGGAGCCTCTGGGTTATGAATCTGTCCCTCCAGCATGTCCTATTTATTTCAGTGCTGAGGTTCAAGTCTCTCGAGCGCGTAGCTCAATGGGATTTGGATTTTCTGAGGTGCAGCATGTCCATTAATTCCGGGTTAGACATGGCTTTATACATCAGGCACAGATCGCCTCTGAGCAGGCAGTATGCCACTGAGTAGAGCTGGAGTTTCTTTAACCAGGCAGCACATGGCATCTGTTTGAGCCCTTTGATCCTCTTGGTGAGGTACTTTTGGGGTCTTTCCAGTTGCTGCAGGTGTCTGGTAAGGTACATCCCAAAAGGGTCATTGTACTCAATTATGGACCTGATGAGGGATTAGTAAAGAGGCACAATGACCTCCCCCCTGATCTAGATGTGAATCCCTTCATGATTAGGTGGGCTATATAAAATGTATTTCTAACCACTTTGGCCACGTGGTTGTCAAATGAGAGATTGCTATCAACTTGGGTCCCCAGGTCCCTAATTACTTCTTTTGTACTTAATGGATTACCACCTATGTGGCAAATTTGTGGGCACTTTGTTTTTGCAAAGGGGATGACTATACACTTTTTGACTTTAGCTTGAGGCCATGGCTCTGGCACCAGTTGTCTGTTTCTAAGAGACCCTTTTGGAGGATGCTTGTGTCAGCTGGAGAGTCGATTATGGCGCCCAGTTTGCAGTCATCTGTGAACTTGGTCAGCCACAGTCCTTCCATGTTGGCCTGTACCTCCGAGAAATATATAACGAACAAGAGAGGTCCCAGGACTGAGCCTTGTGGGATGCCACTTGTAACTGGTTTGGAGTCTGACATGGCTCCAGCAATTCTAACCATGTGGGTTCTGTCCTTGAGCCAGTTTGCAACCCATCTAGTGACATAGGGGTTTATATTTAAGCTGGTGAGCTTATCTATAATGCCTGAGTGGGGTATTGTATCGAAGGCTTTTGCGAGGTCCAGGTAGGCTGTGTGGACCATCTTCCCCTCGTCAATGGCCTTGGTGACTGTTTCAAAGAAATCGGCCAGGCTTAAGAGGCAGGATCTGCCCTTAACAAAGCCAAACTGGGTAGGATCCAGTGTCTGTAGGTCCCCAATATCTTTATTTATGAGGTCCATGATGATCCTTTTCATAGCTTTGCAGACCAAGCTAGTCAGGCTTATGGGGCGATAGTTTTCAGGATCTGTTGAGGCACCACCTTTGTGGAGAGGGTCCACTGTTGCTGTACGCCACTCTTTGGGTACATATCCTGTAGTAAGGCTGAGATTGAACAGTAGTTTTATGTTTGGGTTTAGCTCTTCTTGGAGTTCATGTAGGACACAGCCTGGGACACCGTCTGGTCCCATTGATGCTGTGTTTTTTGCTTTGGAGAGGGCGGCTCTTACCTGAGCATCTGAGATGTCAGGGGGGCAGCACTCTGCTGGGATAGATATTTGCCCTTTTGGTGGGGGGGGGGTGTTTGCGCTGAACCTGTCAGCTAGGATGTTGGCAGTGTCTGGGTTCTGTGTATTTTTTGTCATTTTGGACTAATTCTGAGCATATCTGGGAATTCCCACCCAGGTTCCTAACATAACTAAAGAAAGCCTTGTGATTATCCTTAGTGTCCTGTGCAATTTTTCTCTCAAAGCTGGCCTTAGACGATTTTATGAGTGCCCATAGTTTTTTGCTAATACTGATCAGAGATGCCTTCCCTTTTTGGGATTTTGCTCTATCATGTAGTAGCTTCCTCTTTCTATTGTATAGTTTGTTTATGGCTGGGGTCTACCAGACAGGACATCTGCCTTTGGAGGATTGGATCTTGGTTTTATTTGGGATTGCATTATCCATGCATTCCTGAAGGTGTTCATAGAATGCGTTTATAAAGGATTCTGCGGTCTGGGCCGTATTTTCCACAGGCCCGGGGGCTTTGAAGGATTCCACCTCGGTTTTGAGGAGTGTGAAATTTGCTTTAGAGAAGTTTTTCACTGTGATTTTCTGGGCAGGGGGTGGGGTCGGGATGTGAATATCCAGTGAGATTAGTTTATGGTCTGATCTTACCAGTGAGGGATACACTTCTGGTCTGGAGCATAGAGTCCCCATGTTGGTGATGATCAGGTCCAGTATGTTTCCCCTCTTGTGGGAGTGGTAACAAGTTGTTCCATAGCATTTGAGTTTATAAATTCTAGGAACCTTTGGGCTAGGGTGTTGGGGCTAGAGTAATGCTCCCAGTCTATGTTTGGGTAGTTGAAGTCGCCCAATATAATGGTGTTTGGAGAGACCTTCATATTTTCCAGTGTTCTCAGGAAGGCCGAGTGGGGTTCCTGGGTTTGGGAGGGTGGTCTGTAGCAGGCTATAAACTGGAAGGCAGTTTTACCCAATGTTAGTTGCACATGGATAGTCTCTGATGCTTCGTGCTGTGCCACCAACCTGTAGGTGTGGGTATCTTTGACGAATATCGATACTCCCCCTCCTTTTGTGGTTCGGTCCAAGTTTTGGGGCTGAAAAGCATGGTATGAGGTATAACCTGGTAGTGCTGGGGTACTCTCGGAAGCCTTGAACCAGGTTTCTGTTACTGCACAGATATCAATGTTCTCCATGCTAAGGAAAGTTTTGAGTGTGTGCATCTTGAGGTTTAGACTTCTGGCGTTGAGTAGCATTACTCTTAGTTTTTTATCCCTTGTGATAACTATGGAGGTGGGTTTGTCTTTTGAGCCTTGCCTAAAAAAGGCACTATGGGGGTAGCAAGAGCCTTTGCCAGTATCCGAAAGCCCAGGGGTGACAGGTGCAAGCCGTCCCTAGTGAAGCATCGTAGCTTGTCGAGCATGTCATCCCAGGCTGACAGGCATTGGATCCCCTTTGAATGACACCAATACTTAAGCCAGTTGTTGAAATTGATCATCTTGTCTTCATATTGTGGCATCATTCTTGGTGAGGGTAAGATGCTACTCAAGGTCAGGGTCCTACCGGCCTAGGCTACATGCTCAGAGAGCTCCTCTATGTCTCTTTTCATGTAGTCCAGGGAGGTACGTCTCAGGTCATTCACACCAGCATGGACAATGACTGAGTCATATTTGTACTTGCCTTGGAGTGACCTGAGTGCTTGTGTTATGTGGCGGATCCTAGCGCCCGACAGGCAGCTCACCGTGACCTTCTCCTTGTTCAGCCTGGTGAGCGGGACGTCATTGTGCGTGTTGATAGAGTCACCTATTACAAGTGTATCAGGTGTGTTGTTTAGCCTTAAGGGCTGTGACTGTTCGGCACACTGGCTTTGTGAGCTATGGGTTGCACGTGTTTTGTTTTGGTGTAGCGGTTGCTTGGGTGTCTGCTTTGGAGGTCTCTGCTGCTTAGGCAGATTTTTATTTAGAGCCTCCGAATATGTTTTTGTGTGTTTATGTGTTTGGTTTGCTGTCGTGGTAGGTCTATGTGAGACTGGAATTGTAGTGAGTGTGGTTTCCTTCTCCTCCTGACTGGTTACGCCAGTACTGAGTTGAGAGAGCTTAGCCTCCAGTTTGGCTATATGGTTGCATCTCTCACATGTGTTGGAATTTGTTGGGAGGAGGAGAGGGTTGTCTGTGTACATAAGGCAGTTGTAACATTGCCTCAAGATTCCCAGATTCACCAGCTGGACCGGAGAAGAAATTGCACTTTACTGTGTGTGTACTTGTCATCTTCTCAGTGTGTACAGCCCCCACTGTTGCCAGTGGTGAGAATTGAGGCTCTTTGGTTACTGGGCCAGTGCAGGGGCACCCCCCATCTTTGTCATATTTTAATTGATATTTCTTTTTTTTTAGTTCATCCTGATTGTACAGTTGATATTTTAGTCTTTTTGAGCTAACTTTGCCCATAATAGCTCACATTTTTCAGTCCCTGAATCTGTGTTTCTTCTTAAAGTGTATAGGTAGCCTTCAGTATCTATCATGACCCCTCTCTATGGAAGATTTTATTGATATAAGGATTAGGGCTTGATTTGAGTGGGTTTGTAAGTTCAGCAGTAACTTACAATGTTCTAGTGAAATGTAGAATCTATCTAACTTTGCCTAGTTATAATGTATCCTTAAATAAAACATATATTCACCCTGTCCATGAGTGCCTTCATTGGCATCTGTTAGCCCCAGTACATTTAAATATTTTCCCAAGTACCAGGCTTCTGTGGGGATGTGCACCCTCTAAGGCCACCCAACACATTTTATCTATATGCCATATTCCAAGCTGTCTTTATTTAGAGAGTCTTTTCTTGAAAGCCAATTATTTGTCCTAGTACTTCCTTTATGTCTTTTATTGTAGTCCTAGGTGACAAATAAATGTTGGCCATTGTTATCTTTTTACCCAACAAGTAGTCTCTTATTGCAATATACTTGCCTTTTGGATATATCTTCTACTCCTCTGTTGTTATTCCTATAGCTTTTCTGACCAAAAATATCACCCTCTGTTGTCTTTCAACCTCAGGTTGAGCAATAAAAGCCATCTTTACACTTTTCCTGTCTAGTTCTTTATGTTCCAGGGTTTTTAAATGAGTTTCCTGTAACATAGCTATTTGAGCTTCACTTTTAGCTATGTAGGTTATCATTTGAGCCCTTTTGTCCTCATTGACCAAGCCATTCACATTCCATGATTTTACAGAAACAATCATCGTTTTTGTAATTTGGATATCTTTCCTCATACTATGAACATATCTACTTTCATATTTCCTAAACATTTGAGTTCTTTGCCTGGCTGTGTCTGTACAGCTGTTGCTTAGTGTCCATTGTTTTTGTTTTCATTCTAACACTTCACTTCCTTTTTCCCATTTTCTGTTACCCTCTCCAGTTCTCCAACTATTAATAACTATTAAAAACCAAAGACCTATATATAGCCTTTTACATTATTTTCATACTTCATTCTTTAAGGAGGTGTTTCTTCTTTCATGGCAGTAATGCCAGTACCAAGCACTGTCTCTGTCTCTCTCCCCTGACCTATTTTCAGCCTTCATTTATTGCTGTCTTCTTGAGTTGCTTCCCATGTTTTAGATCTATTATTAGAAGGGCCCCAAATTGACTAATATAATTCAGCCAATACCACAAAAAAACATAGTGCATTGTAAAAACCAAGAAATTAAAAAACGGACTTGTGGAATTGTGTTTTTTCATTCCTTAATTCAGCCAATAATTGTACCTGTACTATGCTCTGACAAGGTTATTCAGGATACCAACTCAGAATACTAAGTAGATCTAGATCATAGTGCTACTTATTTATTTATGTTTTGTGTTTACAGTGTGCCTCATCACCTCTCCCCAAGTGTCCCTAGCTTTCTTTAGTTAGGGTAGTAAATTTCTAATCTGCATATAAGGAGCTTGATTTATTAAGTACCTTCTTTGCCCATAACCCATTTTTTCCTTTTTTTTCTATTAATTGCAGCTCCACATTAATCTTACAATCAAACATACCCCTACTTTCGCGCTATACCTCACTCCTCATCTCCGCCTTCTTTGCATTCTGATGGTCATGGAAACCTAACTCACACATTTCTACTTTCAGGATTTCAGCTAGGTACCGGTGCCCGCTAACATCTCATATGGAGTTAACATCACAGCTTCAGCACTAGGTGTTAGATATATCCTTTTCCTTTCCCTTCAGGGTTTTCTATGTTTCAAATCTCTTGTTATTTCCTAGTCTGTAATAAAACAATCCCCTCCTTCCTCTGCAGTTTTACCATCTACACATCAAATAATGTAACACAAGTACACATATATATATGTTTTAAACTGAACATAATTGGGTATGTAATACTGCAAAACGTTTTCACACAAGCTTTATTGGTCACTCCAAGCCTCCCTCCTGATGTACAACAATGGGGATAAGTTTACAAAGTTTACTTCTGGCTTAATCTAAAGACTTTATAATGCCCTATGGAGGGTCAACTCTCCCTGTTACTCTTCCTGTACAATGTCCTCTGGCTCTTGCTATTGGTCTGCTGCATGAAGAGCATCCTTCACCTTTTGTGAATAAATCTGCACCCTTTTCTGCTTATCTTTCAGTTTTTTTGAAATAACAGAATGGTTTTATTGGTATTATTTGATCCTACTTGCTTGACCTTCTCCACTCTTGTTCTTCTCCTTCCTATAGGTTCTTGGAGTGACTGTTGCTCTACCTGGTCCTTCTCTGAATGCTGCAGTCTGATTGGTGCTGCCTCTTTATCCAGGAATGTCTTTGTACCAGTTGGGTAGAATATCTTTAATATCACAGAGTATAGTAACTTGCATCACACCCCAGCTTGCCTACATTTGTGGACAGTTGGTAGAAATGCATTCCTTTGTACTTTGGGTTGTGGTCAATTAGTCAATATCCACAAAAACCCTGGTTTGGTCTTTCATAAGTACCTGGCTTTTCTTCTATAACTGAGACACTATCTTTTTGGTCATAAATTTGGAGTTTCACTATAATCTGTCTAAGAAAACTCTTGGCTATTGTGCTCAGCTGGTAGACCCTATGCACTCTTTCTAGCTTAATCTGCCCTGAGTGCACCACTATTTACTGACTGATGCATTCTACCCTAAAGGATTTTCAGTTTGATCCTTCAGTTTTTTTTTTTTTTGTGAATAGCTGAGAAATATAGATTATCTGTACAAGAATGATCCTCCAGGTCAGCCAGCTTTGACTGAATGATTTCATGTTTGATTTCACCTAGCTTGCATGAAGGAGTAGTTTTCTATCTTTAGTTCAGGGGCGGCTCGTGGTATCGGACTGCCGGACTGCAGCCCTCCCACCTAGAAAAAAAAGAAGAAAAATCTGTAAAACTAAAAAACAAACATAAAAAAAAAAAACACAAGTCTAGACTGCAGTCCGGATAGAGAAACACTGCAAATGAACCCAGGAATCAATGCGGGGATGACCGCACAGAAGAGGAGGTCCGGACTGTGAGAGGTGAGCTGCTCTCACGAGACTTTCATTGCACGGACTCATTCAGGAGGTAGGTGTAGCAGGTTTTAGTTGCTGGCTGGATTTTACTGCTTCAGGTTGCTGGATTGCTCGGGTGGTTTTGCTGCTTGGTCAGACATACATCATGTCATTTTGGCTGTGTGTGTGTGTTTTGCTGCTTCAGGTCGCTGGATTGCTCAGGTGGTTTTGCTGCTTGGTCAGACATACATCAGGTCATTGTGTGTGTGTTACTGGTGGCTAGAGAGAGCAAATTGTGGATAGAGACTCAGGCTTGAACCATGTACCTTGGATTTAGGTGGCAAGGACCTGAATTCCCTATCCACCACCATTTCTAAAAAAAAAAACTTGCAGATTTTTGCCTCATATTTGTTCTGTTCCTCATAAAATCTATGGTTTCTGTATCTCCATTTTTCCTTGCAAAGTCTGTCATGTAGTGGTGCACTGGTAGCATTGTTGCCTAACAGCTGCAGGTTCTCTGGTTTGATTCTTGGCTGGGGTGCCTTCTGTGTGGTGTCTGCATGTTCTCTTTACTTGCAAAGATGTGATTGGCATTTCTCTCTACTCTGATGAAAATTGTCTTTTGTTCCAAGTCAGACTAGTTTCCTGGTTAAAAGTTTAAAAAATAGGCATTTGAATTTCAGACTTCATATTCTTCAGAAAGTACATGGTAACACAAAATTGTTCTGGCAGTTGTCTAAGTTTATAACATGGATATTTGAAATTTGTCCCTATTTTTGGGACTGTATTTCCCCATTATTGGCTTTGCCCAGGTATTTGTGCTAAGGTTGAGAGTTATCTATGGTGAGAACTGTATTCATTGAATGTTTGGGGGCTGTATTCCCTCCCCATTACTGGCTTTGTCCACATGTTTTTTGCTAAGAGGTTGAGAGCTATAGTGAGAACTGAATTCACTGAATGTTTGGGGGTTGTATTCCCCCACATTATTGGCTTTGATCAGGTGTTTTGTGCCAAGAGGTTGACCACTATGCTGAGAACTGATTTCACTAAATGGTAGCCATTTAAGTTTATCTTCCTCTCTTTTACAAAACAGCTGATTTGGCATAGTGGTATGTTTCTCTGACTGTTTTGCACAGGGTCCCCTGGGTTAAAGACATGGCAGTGAAATGTATGGTGGTAACACAGCATTTTATTCTAGCAACTTTCCAACATTATGCAAGCAATGTTTAAAATGTCCCCCCCCCCAAATAAATTTTGGCTTTTTCCAGATTTCTTGTGCTACAAAGTTTAGAGATACAACTGCGTGTCAAGTAGATTTTACAAGGAGCTGAGAGCTGCAGGGGAACAAAACTTTAGTGCTGCTGATTCTGAGTCTGCTTGCATTAATAGCACAACGGGTAGTATACTTGCTTTTGATGCAGAAGGCTGTGGGTTCTACTCCCACACTAGATGCATTGCTGATACTGTACTGTGTTGTAAAGTGGGTGGATGCTGCAGTCTTTTTGGCAAAGATACCTAGAGTAGTAACTATGAACCTGTTATCAGTTTGCCATACAGTCCCTATTGCGATATTACTAGCTTATTTTTATTTTTTTTTTAATGCATGCAACATAGGCAATTTATTCCTCAAGGGCAACAGGCACTTTATTTGTAGATGAATAAACAGTGACATATAAAGTTGTTTGCTAGCAGCAACCTCTTCATTGTTACAGATTTCTTTAATGTTGAATTATTTAGATGACTTTTACTACTTCAGAGATTGTGCATATTTACTGATACTGGTGGACTGTAGAAGGTTGAGTAGACTTTTATAGGTTCATAGGTTCATAGATTAGCACTAAGCTAACTGCCCTTGCGAGCCATTTTAAGCCTAGCCAGTTATCCCTTGTGAGACTCAAACCCTGCACCTTGTGTTTGTAAGACAAACACCTTAACCATTAGTCCACCCTCCCAACCCCTAAGATTCAAACCCAGTACCATACACACCCTAGCCAAAGTGATTTACAACTAAGCCATCTCAGATGGAAATGTTCTGAATTGGGTAGTTTTGTCATTGGTGCATGCATTTTGTTTCATTGTTTACTGGAAAAATGTTCAAAACAATAAATTTAAAATGCCGTCTAACAACTGTACTGTATTGTACAAGGAATATAATTTAGTAGAATCAGGAAGGTGTATCAAAGAGCACATGTATGTTTCATGTGCAAGGGGCCTATGATTTGAAAACAGCCCAAAGTTAATCTTTATCTGCCACTGGCAAAATGTATTTTCTTTGAATGTGGGTTTCAATGCTGTTTCATTGAATGTGCGTTTCAAGGGCAGAGAAGTTTTTAATGCTAAGCCTGTTTTCATTGTGAGACTGCATTGCTTTGTTTAGCAGATATCTTAGTGTTTGTGCTGTAAAATGCAAAATAAAACTTTCAAATTAAATCCAGATCATCATAGAAGTAAAGCAGTATGCACATTAATGTTTATGGTAAATGGAGTGATATAGCCAAGAAATGGATCATTGGAATGGCTGCAGGGGGGAGGGCTCCATTCAACCATGATTTTGTGAGGGGGAAGGCCGGCAAACTCAAAGACAGCCCCAGCTGAACTATACCTCCCAACTGTCCAGATTTTCACAGAATGAATAGATTTTTGCTTCTTATTTTTGGTTTGTTCCTCATAATATTTGTGGTTTTCTGGAAAATCATTTAGGAATTAAGTCACTAATGACACTGAATTTCAGACTTCGTAACCTTCAGAAAAATGCATGCTGAAGTAAGACCTGTTCTATCAACTGTCTCAGTTTATACAAGAGCAATTTTTAGTACTGTTTATGTTCCCCCAATATATTTGTCCTTGTCCAGATTTATTGCATTAACAGGTTGAGAGGTACATTGCTTTATAGAATTAGGCATAGCCAAACCTCTCAACTGTCCCCGAATTTGGCTCAAAATGTTGCTCTTCCCCCTAATAATCCTTCCACAAAATAGCAATTTTGGAAGAAAATATGGAGGGTTTATAATTTTGAAATAACTGTAATAATCAGAGTTATAGATTACTTTTATTTCAGAAATGCATGTAGATTCTTTTATTTTGTCAGCTACTCAAGTTAGCAGTACTATTATTAAAAAAATGTCCCTTCTTTGACAGGTTCCCAGCTGTATTGTGTGGCTATTTTATATTTTTGCATCACATTTTTGGTCCATTTTTCATAAAATTGTTTTTTTGGCAAATTAGTGATAAATCATTAAAGACTGAAGTTAGAAAATAATGACAGACATTTGAGTTTCAGATTTCATATCCTTCAGAAAATTCATACTAATACAAGACCTACTATTCTATTATCTTTCTAAGTTTATAAGAGCAATATTTAAAAATTGTCCTTATTTTTGGGCCTTTGTCCCACTTCTATGTATGGCTTTGCTCAGATGGTGAGGTATGACAAATGTGTTGGGACCATCAGTCAGCCAGAGACATTTCAAATTGTGACATACTTGTTGCACCCCACTCCCCTATGTAGTGACTCTGGATGTGTCCAAGCAAGGCAAGGAGCAGTTGTGCAGTTTAAATGTGCAGGGTATCCCCCCATGCAGTGTAAATGTGCAGGGTATCCCCCATCCAAGGTAGACACAAGTACTACAGTGGCTTTTCATCTGTTCTTGATTTTGCAGAATGGTCTGGTTTCAGATTTCATATCCTTCAGAAAATTCATACTAATACAAGACCTACTATTCTATTATCTTTCTAAGTTTATAAGACCAATATTTAAAAAATGTCCTTATTTTGAGGCCTTTGTCCCACTTCTATGTATGGCTTTGCTCTGATGGTGAGGTATGACAAATCTGTCGGGGCCATCAGTCAGCCAGAGACATTTCAAATTGTGACATACTTGTTGCACCCCACTCCCCCATGTAGTGACTCTGGATTTGTCAAAGCAAGGCAAGGAGAAGTTGTGCAGTGTAAATGTGCAGGGTATCCCCCCATCCAAGGTAGACACAAGTACTACAGTGGCTTTTCATCTGTTGTTGATTTTGCAGAATGGTCTGGTTTCTGTCATATTTTTGTACAGTTGATTTATGCTTATTACTCAGAAAGTGCCTGTTGCTCTGTGTTTTAAGTAGCAATACTTTGATGACCATCAGGTAAGCTTGTCTGAGATCATAACATGCAAGTAAGCTTTAATAAGCATACTGTTAAAGAATTGCCAACATTGAAGCCTTTCTGTTGTTGCCATGCAGAGAATACTTAACTAGATAATATATAAGTATTGGGTATTGAAATGCATATGACAGTATTTGTAATAAAGGACAGGATTACATTATTTTAAGAAGCTCATTACACTTGTTGGAGACTTCCAGTGATCTCTGATTGCTTTACCCATAAACTAAACAGAATGCCATTCATGTGTGGTCCATAACCTGTACAGTAATCCTTTAAGCAATGTATCTTGAGCTTGCCTGCTTTTCATTTTTTACTTTGATCATGTTTTCCCCATGAAACAAGTAGATAGTTGTCAGGCAGCAGGTCTTTTTTGGATAAACATTTTTACAAGTGGGGGTATCACAGAGATTGCTACTTTCAGGATGTTACTTGGTACTTTAATAAAGCTGAATTTAAATTATAATGCAGTGCAAGGATAAGCGGTTTGAGCTGAGTGCTGCATGTTTTTTTTATACTTGATTTTGACTGGCATTCCAGTAATGTATTTAAAAAGTAATTTATTTTTTCATGCCTCACAACCATTTTGTTTCCATCTAGATATTAAGTAAGCTGTCAAGCAGCCAATGCATTGAAATATTTTTATTCTTTTACACTTCATTTGTCTTGATTGGACTCTCATAATCAGGGTTTGGCACCCAGGGCAGCATATTTAATTAATGTTTAGTTTTTGTGGTTTTGAGCATAGCTCCACCCCTTTCTAGTTGTCCGCACCCCTTCCCATTGACCCCACCCATTCGGCTATCTCCTGCAGCCCCCCTTTGATTTGAAGTCACCAGCCGCCACTGCTTTAGTTTAACAGTTTACTGCATTTGTCAGCTCTGATGAACATAAGCAGCCAATTTTAACAGGAGCTGTATTTTCTTTTGAGGCTTATCAGCACTTCACCATACCAGAAGTCGCCCAATATATTTTGTTGATGCAACATGTCTAAATTAATGCTTCTGCTTATAATTCTTTTTCAGTTAGACTAGATGTGCAGCTTCAGCTATGTCCAGTGTTTTTTTTATCCTATGCAATCTGTTTATATTAAATTAGAGCAATTAAGACAAGCATGTCGGAAAATTAATGAAATTTCTTTATTTGATAGCCATATTCTTTCTTTAGAGATTGGAGCTAAGTGTGTCGTAGGCCATGATATACATTAAAACTATATTAGTAACCCTTACAAGTTAGATTTATGTGTGTTTTGTTTTTTGGTCCACAGTTGTTCATTATATTTCTTAATTAAAAGATCTTGAAAATTGTTCATGGACTCGGACTTGGGCATTGCATGTATTCATATTTTAAACAGGCCATTATCTTGATAATTTATTTCATGCCTTTACTTAATACTTTCTTATTACATCTTCCTAGTCTAGATAGTGGCTAAAACTCTTTATGTAATAGGATTTTCAGGACATGATATTCATAGGGTTGCAACCTTTTCAAATGACCAAAGTGGAACATTTTATGTAGCAATGTGAGATTTTGCAGGACAAGCCATACCCATAGCCATTGCAAAGGACTGCACTTCATTTTTTTGCCAAAATAAAAGCTTATTCTTGTAGATTTTTATTTGCTTATGCTATTTTAGATAACATTTAGGTGTTTTAGATACATGATAATTGTTTTATGCAACAAGTAATGAAAATTTAGGAATTTCTTTTTTTGCTTAAAATCTCAGGATATTTGCCATTTTTCAGTATTTTCCGCAGGACGTAACTGCTCACATATGGACTATGTGTGCAAACAGGGACCGATGGCAACCCTAGCTATTCATTATGATTTTTCTTTATTTTTTCCCCTTTGTATTTAGGTTTTTCTCATGTGAAAAAATGTAAAGCAGTTGTATAATTTTCTTTTCCTATACAAAATATTATAGCAACATTGGTTTGATAACACAACTGATTTGACTTTTGGTTCTATTTCAGCCTGTTTAGTTGATTTCTTTTACTTCCATGACTTATTTACCATGGAAGATTCACTAGATATGTGGTAAGCTATAGGATATTCTAGGCTTTAATATTACCCATTAGGCTAATTAATTAACATGTAGGATTCTTACACTTTAGTTTATAGCATCACTTCATTATGTTAATTTGTTAGGACTAACCTTCACAAAGGACTTTGTGATACATAATATTTACGCTGCTACTGTGTTTTATTTTTAATATGTGCAACTTATTCTCAGTGTATTTAATTACATTTAATTCTGGTTTTAAACTGTTTTTATGCACCACTTCCCTAAAATATTACAGTTCTTTTGTGATTCTACCTAAATATTGGATTATTATCATTCTTCACATTTAATTGACAGAAAATACATATTCTCTAGTTATTGCAATTCTTTCCAAGATTTTTCCTTTTTTATTATAGCTTTCTAGTAATTTTCCTATATGCATTTGTATTGTAAAAGTTTAACAATGGTTAATGTATGTTACATTTTATTGTCACTCTCTCTGTTTGATTTCTCCAAGTCTTTTGGATTTTTAATACCATGACAGGAATGTACCCCATTCCTAAGTCAAACTATGATTAAAGTTTGTGAAATTAATGTGCCCAGAATTAACTCCTACTGCAATTCATACAGCGTTACATGCTTCAGTAGCATATCTAAATACAACTGTAAATTCTTTTTTATGAGACCCATTGTTGCTACTACTGTTGGATCTATCTGGGTATCCTTCCACATTGTCCTTGTTTCTGCCTGCATATCCTGGTATTTTATGACTTTGTGTGTGTGTCTCTCTCCAGTGGTGCAGCGGTTAGCGTTGCCACCCCACAGCAAGAGGTTCTCTGGTTCGAGTCTCGGCTGGGGTGCCTTCTGTGCGGAGTCTGCATGTCCTCCCTGTGGTTGCGTGGGTTTCCTCTGGGTGCTCCGGTTTCCTCCCACATCCCAAAGACATGCTGTAGGTGGATTGGACACTCTAAAGTGGCCCTAGGCATGAGTGTGAGCGTGTGTGTTCCTTCTGTGGAAGGTTGGGCACCGGGCTGGCAACTCGACACCGTAAAACTCCACTGCCAATCATGAGTGGACAGGTGATCCGCTGTGGCGACCCCTAACTGGGAAAAGCCGAAAGAAGAAGAAGAAGTGTGTCTCTCTCTCTCTCTCTCTCTCTCTCTCTCTCTCTATGTAAAACACTGTAATCACTGGGTGTAGCAGTCTCAATGATCAGTGCTACTTTTGTCTTCCTTTCATGGAGACATGGATTGCTGTATATGTTTTTTTGCATCTATTTTTGAACTGTTGGTAATGGATAATCCCATGTGGTATAAACTTCATCATTCTCTATAATGCTTCGCAGCTCATGCTTTCAGTGCTTCTCATCTACTTTGATATTGTAATGTTTGCACAATCCCCACTGCAACAGTCTTGCCACAATATTATGCCTTTCAGTATACAGGCCCTCTGCCTTTAGTGTATCACACCCAGCAACAAGATGTGTGACTGTTTTCAGTTCTGTTTTTATACAGCCTGCATTTATATGTTTCTCCCACATGTTCAATGGACTTTGTAAACCAATGTGCATGAAGTCCACTATCCTGGGCCGCTAATATTAACGTTTAATCTTTTGGTTTAAATTTACCTCTCCTTAGCCATTCCTGCATCAGATCCTGATTGACTTGAGACTGTTCCATTAGTTTTCTGTTTTTGCAACTATATTTGTGCCTTTTCCACATTTCTTGCCTTCTCATCTGATCCTTCTCCTTATATTCTTTCTTTTGTTTGTTTTTTGGAACATTCGGTCGCTGCCTGATTTTTGTCTACTTCTGTTTTGATTTCTTTTCCCACTTGACACTAATATGCTTCTGTTAAACTAAGCAAGGAAGTCATCATAGATTTGTTCCCTTCATTTTTCAAAACTTTCAACAGACATGTATGCAGTCCTACGACTGCAAATCTATACATGAAATTGATTTTGTGTTGGCAAATATCTCCTTCAGAATGAGGAATATACAATATTGGTATACACTGATTTTTATATATCATTTGCTAAGTAGGAAACATTTTTCTTGTTTTTCTGCCCAACTGATCCAATACCTTTTGGGAATGGGCAGTCATCCCAAAATTGTAAGTTAGAACAGGAAGAGCAAATTGGTTTATCGTTTTAACTTTATTCCTAGAGGTCAAGGCTCTTTCGGCATTAATTTTAGTATTAATTTTATACTGCCAAGGATATAACAGCCAGCCAGCTTCCAAACCTCCTGGGTATCTTCCACAAGCCCAAACTGTCAAACAGCTCGAGCTGAGCTGATTAAAAGACAAGTTTGGGCATGAAGCCCTTTGTCGCTTTCCTGCCAGCAGAGAGAGGGAGCGAGGCTGAGCCCCAAAAGGACAAGGCTAGGAATTACAGAAAATAAATGCCATACCCTGGCATAATAAACACATCAAAAACAAGGGGGTGGAGAAAGGGAGTGGATACTGCAGTAGTGATCATTCAAACATATACTGTTATGGAAAGTTTACCTACACAACTGTACCATGTTCATCACTTTGATCACTGCTGCAGTGGCCTTAGCTATATGGGTAGATTACCATAGCTAACTATATTTAGGAGGTGGAAGGAGAAGGGTCCAGGAGCCCCTGGAGAATGGTCCCAGCAAAGCATGATCTAGACCTAGAGAAGGAATCCAGCTTATAGTGCTTTGTAAACTTAAGTACAGAGGACCAAGTAGCAGGTTCTACAATACTTCTAGAATCCTTCCCTTTCCAAAAAGCCATAGAAAAAGCCAAGTTCCTTTTGAAGTGGGTCTTAACCCTGCCTGGAATAGATATTTTATGGTGAGCATAACAAAAGGTAATAGCCTTAGGCAACCATTTGGAAATAGTCTGTTTTGACGCCAGTTGTCAATTCTTCTTACCTTCACAAGAAATGTACAATTGATCTAATGATTTGAAAGATTTAGTTCTGTCAAGATCGTACCTAAGTTGTCTGTGGACATCCAAGGCATGGAGTATCCTTTCTTCCACATATTTAGGTTCAGGAAAGAAAACAGGAAGATGGCTAATTTGACTTAAAGTAAATTCAGATACCACTTTAGGTATAAAAGAAGGATTTGTTCTCAAAGAAACAGTGTCTTGTGGAAAATGAGGTAGGGTTGACTCACCGTAAGAGCTTGCAATTCAGCTCTCCTTCTTGCAGATATCAGAGTAATCAATAAAACTGTTTTTCATGTTAATAACCTCAAGTCAGCCAGATTAGCTGGTTCAAATGGAGCAAGTGTTAAGTTTCTATAACACAAAATTAAGATCCCAAAGAGGGGTCACCAGTTTACTTGGAGGCTTCTTATGCAAAACCCCTTTCAAGAACATTGTAACGGATCTATATTAGAACATCAAAGTTTTAAAACATCGAATGTTCTAACATCGACACCAAAACAGTGAATGCTGAAAATAGCGAAACTGCAGAACACCGAATTTTTTCATAGAGAAAGAATTCGGTTGGCCGTTTCTGTGGCTCCACTATTTTCAGCACTGTGGTTTAATAGTTACGAGTCGGGTTCAGGTAAGTGTGCGATTGTGCGGACGTTAGGATTAGGGTGTGGGTTAGGTGAGTTAGGGATAGGGCGTGGGTGAGGTGAGTGTGCGATAGTGACAGACTTTAGGGTTGGGGCAGGGTAGGTGAGTTAGGTTTAGGGAGCAGGTCAGGTAGGTGTGCGATAGTGACGGACCTTAGGGTTAGGGTTAAGGTAAGTGGATCGATAGTAGTATATGTACAGTTTAGTGTAGCGTTAGATGCAGGATTTTAAGTGTATGTTTGTGGATTGCTGTATTTTTTGGTGTGCTTGTGTTGTGTGTGTGTTTCTCAGAACAGCAAATTTTTTCCCAGGGAAAAAATTCGCTGTTCTGAGCTTTCAGTGATATCATATTTTGAGATTCCAAGGTCGTGCTTATGGTGTTCGATGTTTTGGAATTTCAATAATATGATATAGACCCCATTGTAACATGCGACAGCCATGAAAGAGGAGGCTCCATGGGCAGACATGCTGAAATGGCCAATAAATGAACCAAAGCAGACATCCAAGAAAACACCACCTCAAAACTCTGCACAAGCAACACATAGTACACAAAGTCAGTGTGCCAAACAATCACAGCCCTTAAGGTGAAACACCATGCCTGATACACTAGTAATAGGTGACTCTATAGTCAGACACACTGACGTCCCGCTTACCAGGCTGAACAAAGAGAGGGTAACGGTGAGCTGCCTGCCGGGAGCTAGGATCCGCCACATAACACAAGCACTCAGGTCACTCCAAAGCAAGTACAAATATGACTCCATCATTGTCCATGCCGGTGTGAATGACCTGAGACGTACCTCCTTGGACTACATGAAAAGAGACATAGAGGTGCTCTCTGATTATGTAGCCCAGGCCGGTATGACCCTGATCCTGAGCAGTATCTTGCCCTCACCAAGAATGATGCCACAATACAAAGACAAGATGATCAGCTTTAATAATTGGCTCAATTACTGGTGTCATTCTAGGGGGATCCAATGTCTGTCTGCTTGGGATGACATGCTGGACAAGCCACGCTGCTTCGCAAGGGATGGCTTGCACCTGTCACCACTGGGCTTCCGGATATTGGCTAAGGCTCTTGCCACCCCCATAGTGCCTTTTTTAGGCAAGGCTCAAAAGACAAACCCACCACATTAGAAAACTGAGGAAGCTTGTTTTATTCAAGTGAAAGCGCTTAACCATTCTTTGTTTGTTGGCATTACAATAAACTTTTGTTTACTTCTACTTGGTTTCGTTGAAGGTGTTATGGACTGGTATAAGCGTTGAATAGGGGCGAATTCCCAAGACACGGAGACGGAATTTTGCACACAGTGCATTTGCTGCTTTTTCTTTTCTAGTTGAACCTTAGAAAACAGTAAAGGAAAAATACTAAGGGTAATGCTGCTCAATGCCAGAAGTCTAAATCTCAAGATGCAGGCTCTCGAAGCACTCCTCAGTATGGAGAGCATCAATGTCTGTGCAGTAACTGAAACCTGGTTCAAGGCTCCTGAGAGCACCCCAGCCCTACCAGGTTATACCTCGTATCATGCATTTCGGCCCCAAAACCTGGGCCGAACCACAAAAGGAGGGGGAGTGTCCATATTCATTAAAGACACCCACACCTCCAGGTTAGTGGCAACGCACGAAGCATGGGAGACCATCCATGTGCAACTAACCATAGGCAAAACTGCTATACAACTTGTAACATGCTACAGACCACTCTCTCAATCTCAGGAACTCCATTCAGCCTTCCTGAAGACACTGGAGGATATGAATGTCTCACCAAATACCATCATATTGGGAGACTTCAACTACCCAAACATAGACTGGGTGCATTACTCAAGCCCCAACACCTTAGCCCAAAGGTTCCTGGAATTCATCAACTCAAATGCGATGGAACAACTAGTCACCTCCCCCACAAGTGGAAATAATGTACTTGACCTGATCATCACAAACATGGGGACAAAATGCTCAACACCGGAAGTATACCCCTCACTAGTGAGATCAGACCATAAACTAATAACCCTAGATATTCATATCCCACCTCCACCCCCAGCACAAAAGACCACAGTGAGAAACTTCTCAAAAGCCGACTTTACACTCCTTAGGACTGAAATGGTATCCTTCAAGCCCCCTGGGCCAGTGGAAACCACATCCCACACTGCTGAATCCTTCACAAATGCTTTCTACGGGCATCTCCAAGAATGCATGGATCATGCAATCCCAAATAAAACCAAGACCCTTTCCACCAAATGCAGGCATCCTATCTGGTGGACCCCAGCCATAAACAAACTTTATAACAAGAGAAGGAAGCTACTGCAAGACAGAGCAAAATCCCATAAAGGGAAGGCATCCCTGATCAGCACTAGCAAAAAACTACGTTCGCTAATAAAATCATCAAAGGCCAACTTCGAGAGAAAAATCACTAAGGACACTAAAGATAATCACAAGGCCTTCTTCAGTTATGTTAGAAACCTGGGTGGAAACCCTCAGATATGCACAGAGTTAGTTCATGATGGCAAAAAATACACTGAACCCACAGATATTGCCAACATACTGTCAGACAGGTTCAGTGAAAATTTCTCCCCTCCCTCTCCCCCAAAAGACTAAATAAATATCTCAGCTGAATGCAACTTCCCTGAAATCTCAGATGTCCAGGTGAGAGCTGCCCTCAGCAAAGCTAAAAATACAGCATTCATGGGACCTGACAGTGTCCCGTGTTGCATGCTGCGTGAACTCCTAGAGGAGCTAAACCCGCACATAAGAACGCTGTTTAATCTTAGCCTTGCTACAGGATACATCCCTGAATACTGGCGTACAGCTACAGTGGTCCCACTCCACAAAGGTGGCACCTCTACAGACCCTGGAAACTACCGCCCCATAAGCTTGACCAGCCTGGTCTGCAAAGCTATGGAAAGGATCATTATGGAACTCATAAACAAAGATATCGGGGACCTACAGACAATTGACCCTACCCAGTTCGGCTTTGTAAAAGGCAGATCCTGTCTTTTAAACCTGGTGGACCTTTTTGAAACAGTCACTAGAGCCATCGATGAAGGCAAAGCAGTTCATACAGCCTACCTGGATCTGGCAAAAGCCTTCGACACAATACCCCACTCAGGCATCATAGACAAGCTCAACAGCTTAAATGTAAACCTGTTTGTCACAAGATGGGTTGCAAACTGGCTAAAGGACAGAACCCACAACGTCAGAATAGCAGGAGCTATGTCAGACTCTAAGCCAGTCACAAGTGGAGTCTCTCAGGGCTCTGTCTTGGGACCCCTCTTGTTCGGCATTTATTTCTCAGATGTGCAGGTGAACATAGGGGGGTTGTGGCTGACAAAGTTCGCAGACGACTGCAAACTAGGCGCCATAGTCGACACACCAGCTGACACATGCATCCTCCAGAAGGGCCTCACAGAAACAGACGACTGGTGTCAGAGTCATGGCCTTAAACTAAATGCCAAAAAATGTATAGTCATCCCCTATGGAAAAAACAAAGTACCCACAAATTACTACATAGGTGGTAATCCACTAAGTACAGAAAAAGTAATCAGAGACCTGGGGACCCAAGTTGACAGTGACCTCTCATTTGACACCCACGTCGCCAAAGTGGTTAGAAAGACCTTCTATCTTGCCCACCTTATCATGAAGGGATTCACATCCAGATCAAAGGATGTCATTGTACCCTTATATTCCTCCCTTATCAGGCCTATGATTGAGTACAATGTCCCATTTGGTATGTACCTCACCCGGCACCTGCAGCAGCTGGAGAGACCCCAAAAGTACCTTACCAAGAGGATCAAGGGTCTCCAGCATATGTCATATGCTGCCAGACTGAAAAAGCTCCAGCTCTATTCTGTAGCATACCGCCTACTCAGAGGTGATCTGTGCCTTACGTACAAGGCCATGTCCAATTAAGAATTAATGGACATGCTCCACCTCAAAAAATCCAAATCCATCAGAGCCACGAGAGCTAAAGATCTAAACCTCAGCACAAATATGAATAGGACATGCTGGAGGGACAGATTCATAACCCAGAGGATTCCCGCACTCTGGAACAGGATACCTGCCCATGTTAGGCAGAGCCCCTCACTGACTCTCTTCAAGAGAAATCTGGACGAATGGATGGGTGATCGTAGGTTTACCCCGAGGTTTATCTCTGTGTCATTGCTAGATAGAGGTACAGTAAACTAAATTTAATTTAAATTGTACACTTTTGTATCATTACATGGGGTGGCGAAAGCCACATACACTTTGGCTAGGCTTATAAATGCCCTAGGGCAGATAGCCTAGTACTATACTATGAAACTATGAAACTATGATTAAGGAGTAATAGTAGCTCACACAAATATTGAAAAAACAAAGAACAACTAGCCCTGAATGGGTGATGGTTATGTTGCTGGTCCAACTAGAAAATCTTTTCCATTAGCTAATATATGATTTTCTAGTAGCTGGCTTTCTTACCTCCATTAGTACTTGCTACATGTCCTCAGAAAACAGGTGCCAATCAATTGAAGATTATTGATGTTGGGGTATTTAAGCACCCCTATTGTTATGTGAGTAGATCTATTCTGTGAGGAAGCTTGTGGTATTTAACCCTGACCATTTCCAAACGAATGGAGAACCATGGTTTCTTGGGCCAGAAATAAGTCACAACATTTATCTTGGTGGATTCCTTTTGAATCTTCAAAAGTACCTTGGATATTAGAGGAAAGGGTGGAAAAGCATACAGAAATATTGCTGTCGAAAGAAAAGAAAAATGCATTTGTCTTCCAGGCCTTCTTTCATTGAGTCATAGAACAGACTTTTGCCAGTTGAGTGTTCAGAGAGGTGGCAAAGAGGTCTGCTTGAGGAACTTCCCACAAATGGATCAAATTAATGGGTTCTGAAAATCATTCATTAGTGTTACAGAAGGCAGTGAGAGGAAATTTCTCCTTTCAGTGGAGTCACTCTTCATCCTGCAAATCAGACTGTTTTGTTTCTACCTGTTCTTAATCATATGCTGTCCCAAGGAGTGATAGAATCATTGCCTCCTTCCCAGGTGGGGAAGGGGTTTTATTCACGGATGTTCCTAGTCCCAAAAAAAAGAAAACACTTCGAGAACAGTTTTGGATCTTTTTTAGTGCCCAAATGCAAAATGATGTCACTTCAAAACCTGTTGCTTCTTCTTCCTTTTTCGAGTTTCCTGGTAACACTAGACTTAAAGGATGCTTATCATCAAATTCCTATTCATCCAGACTTCAGGTGTTGGCCTGGATCACATCAGTTCTCTGCACAGGGTACCCACATTTTTTTCTAAATTTAGACAACTTGCTTATCTTTGCAGAGCCTTTTTTTCAAAATGTCAGGAATCTGTCTCTTGGGTGAGAGATCTCTTTCACAAGCTGGGATTCCAAGAGAACATTCAAAATTCTTTCTCGACTCCTTCACACAGTATTGTGTTCCTTGGATGTCATCTAGATACCTCAATTCAAGGAGCCTTTCTGCTACAGGAAAAAATAGTCTTTTATTTAGATCTATCTCTAAGGTTTTCCACTCAGACTTCAGTCACTGCGAGGGAATACCTCAGGATTTTGGGTCTCATGGCATCTTATGATTCTCATGATACCCTTGACAAGACTCCACATGTGAAAGATAAAGTGCTATCTGAAATCACTTTGGTAAAAGCATCAACATCCTTTATTATTTCATATCCCAGTACTGGGGTTTGTCAGAAGAGAAATAACTTGGTAGAGATAACAGATATCCTTAAATCAATGTCTCCCCTTCTCCCTGCTCCAAAGCAGTCAGTCACCACAGATGCTTTAGACTTTGTTTGGATTTTCAGGAGAGAGAAAAGTGCAGAGGATGTGGAACAACAAGGACAGATGCAAGCACATAAATATCAAGGAGATGCTGGCCGTAATCAAAGCACTCAATTCTCTGAACCATCTTTGATCCCAGGGACCTTTTCAAGTGGTTACAGACAATACCACAGTGATGTGGTACATTAACAAGCAAGGGGCAACAATGTCATACTCCCTTTGCAGACTAGACATGTTAGCTTGGGGTATAGCTTCACAGCTAAGTGTCACTTGGCAGGAATCCTACATTCTATTAGAGCAAAATTGTGTGATAGGCAAACTGAGCAGGACCAGGACAGACCCTCATGAATGGAAACTCGATCTGTAGGTCTTCTATATATCTATATCTATATATGTGTGTATATATATATATATATATATATATATATATATATATATATATTTAGACATATGTGAATACACACACACTCATATATATGCATATGTTACTCCTTAAATTAGTCAGTTGCTGTTAATTTGGTTGACGAGAAAGCTGAATGACTTTTTAGGGAGATCAACATAGTAACAGTGGTTCGGGAATATGCAGTTTCCCTGATATTGTGTGATCTCACAGTTGACATATACATAATTATCAGTGGGTGCATAAGTTCATAGGTAAGTACTAGTCTAGCTGCCTTTGAGGGCCATTTTAAGCCTAACCAGTTTCCCTTTTGGTGCTTTAATTAGCCTATCCCATTTGGTGTTAGATTGGCCTTATCCATTCCATGGTCAATAACTATGTATTATCTGTAGTGAGAATAACTGGGATCATAGCAGAGATAATTTAAGAGGACCCATGCATCAGATAAAGCATTAGGAGCTGCCTCTGTCTATTGGCAATACAGGGAATACTCCTGGGGTAAATATTTTGTTTCCTATTCATAGATCCAAGTTGCACTTGAATACGGACAGCGATTAGCTTTATTTTATGTGGATTTTGAGTCTCTTTTAGAGCAGTGATATCCTCTGTGAGATAAATCTGTCTCTCCAAACCATTCTGTTGATGTTGCAGAAGTGATTTAGATCCCAAGACTGAGTGTCTGTGATACTATTTGACTTGCTGATGTGCAGTAAATCAGTCAGTATTGTATCAGAGGATGCCTTGTATGCCAGACACAGGTCACCTTTTAGTAATCTGTAGGATTCCTTGTATAGTGATGGGGCTTTCAGTCAGACATATAGGGCATAACTACTTATGCCTTGTATCCTGTTAGTAAGGCATCTCTGTGGGCATTCCAGTCATTGCTTGTGTCTGGACAGATACATGGCAAAGGGAGCATTATACTTAATGACTGGCTTAGTAAAGGTTTTTTCTTTTAAGTGGAGTCCAATGTTAGAAGGACTAAGTAGACTGTATATATGTGTGGAGAGAACCTGTAAGGCACTGCTTCTGTTTATTTTAAAAGCTCAGAGAACTGTTGTTTTCATTTTTCTTTTGATGTAGAGAATAAAATATGTAATATAAACATTTTTTCTTTTAATATCTACTGCCTCCAGAGCTTTCTTGGTGTGTGTGCAGGCATTTGGCCATGGGCCAGCTATATACTGTTCCTCATAATGTGTCTTCTGCCTAGCGCATTACATCTTTGGCTATTAAATCCCTATGGAACTGTTACCATCACTTCCCTGAGGTGTTTCCATCTATGGTTTTGTTTGACTACCAACAAAGCATTTTCTTGTGGCTTTTTCTTCTTTCTTCACTACCCAAGTCATTTGAGACTTATTGAAAATGCTGGTTGAGGCTAAGATAGAGACTGACCTGAAATTGGAAGAACTAAAACAACAATTGGTTGTGATGACCAGTCTAGCTACTAATCCCTGTCATGAAAAAAAAATAATAATCAAGGGGGATGATCTGGAAACCTGCCTGGTCACATTTTAGTGTAATACCATCATAGAGAATCAAGAAGAGTGGGCAAAAACCCTGTTATCCAAGCTGACAGGAGACCCATTGAGAAATGTATATGGACATGGAGGAAACTGATTATGTGGACTATGACAAACTCAGTGAATGGACATTTGGATAGGACCAGAATAACCTCTGAAGTCCAAACAGTAAAATGTTGATTGGGCTCTTAATGCTGACAAACTGATGAGAGTCTAGATGCATGAATTAAAACATGTTTTAAAGCTAGCTATGGCTAGAACCCAACAACATTAAATTAGAAATGTTAAAAATTTCAGCAGTAGGCAGGTTTAAGAGTTTTGCCTAGTCATTAAAAAAACAAAAAAATAAAAAAACAGTATTGCAAAGTAACCCAAAAGACTCCACTGAACTAGTAGCATTAATTAGCACTTGACCCGACCCAGTTTGACTTTTTTAAGGGCAGACCATGTCTGCTAAACCTGGTGGACTTCTTCAAGACAGTCACCAAGGCCATAGATGAGGGAAAGGTGGTTCACACAGCCTACTTTGACCTCGCCAAGGCTTTCGACATCATTCCCCACTCGGGTATTATGAAAAATTCACCAGCCTGAACATAAGCCCCTATGTCACGAGATGGGTTGCCAACTGACTTACAGACAGAACTCACACGGTAAGAATAGCGGGCTCCAGGTCCAACTCTAAACCAGTCACAAGTGGTGTCCCGCAAGGCTTGGTCCTGGGACCCCTACTGTTTGGCATATACTTCTCAGAAGTACAGGCAAACACAGGAGGACTATGGCTAACCAAGTTCGCCGATGACTGCAAACTGGGAGCCATAACTGACTCTCTGGCTGACATGGACATCCTCTAAAAGGGCCTTACTGAGACGGACACCTGGTGTCAAAGTCATGGCCTCAAGCTAAATGCCAAAAAATGCATAGTCATCCCATTTGGGAAATACTAAACACCCATGAATTACCGCATAGGTGGCAGCCCCCTTAATAAAGAAGGGGTAATAAGAGATCTGGGGACCCAGTAGATAGTAATCTCTCCTTTGACAATAATATTGCCAAAGTAATTAGGAAATCCTTCTATGTGGCCCATCTAATTACTAAAGGGTTCACATCTAGAAATAAAGAGGTTATAGTGCCCCTCTACTCATCACTCATTAGACTCATCATAGAGTACAATGCCCCATTTGGGATGTACCTCACAAGATGCTTCCAACAGCTGGAAAGACCACAAAAGTACCTCACCAAGAGGATTACTGCTCTCAAACATATGTCCTATGCAGCCCGACTGAAAAACCTCCTGCTTTACTCAGTGGCATATCGCTTACGCAGAGGTGATCTCTGCCTGACTTACAAAGCCATGTCCAACGCAGAATTAATGCACATGCTCCACCTAAAGAAATCCAAGTCACTGCGAGCCACACGCTCTAGTGAGCTAAACCTCACCACAACAGTAAATAGAACATGCTAGAGGGATAGATTCCTGTCACAGAGACTCCCCATGCTTTGGAACAAAATTCCAGATTACATCAGGCAGAGCCCCTCACTAACACTCTTCAAGGGAAACCTTGACGAGTGGATGAGTAACAGAAAATACACCCCTGGGATCACTTCATTGGCTCTGCTTGACAGAGGATCAGTTAATTAATCAATGGGGTGGTGAAAGCCGACACACTCTGGCTAGGCTTATAAATGCCCTCGGGCAGATAGCCTAGTACCTACCTATGAATAGAATGCATATTAGTTAATGGCAGAATGTTGAAAACTGAACTGTCTGCTTCTAAGTCCAAAATTGCAATAATAAATGTTCTGTGAAACAAAAAGCAGCAATTAAATGTCTTAACTTACTTCAAATGCATGTGGGGGAGGGATCAAACTGCTACGTTCTGTGTTACTGTTCCTCTAGAGAATGATAGTAGTATAAATATGAAATCTGAAATGTGTGCCACCGATGTAGTTCCTGTGGAGTGTGGCAAGACTACACCTAGGATAACTGAGTCAGCATTCTGTCATTGTGCTGAAGTAAGCTGGAGAGATGTGCTGTATTTCTACAGAGAATGGAAGTTGAAGCTCCACTGTACTCTGGACCTATAATCACCCTTACCAAGAGTTCCCTGGTATGTAAACATAAGATTAGGAACAGCCAAAACGTAAAGGTTATATGCACTCATGGTGATAGGAAAGAATGTTTCCTGCACATGTAGAAATCAAAACAATCGGGAATGGTGATCAGTGAAATTCACTTTACCCAAAAGTGCATTAGTTGAAAATGCTTTGTTAAAACAACTTTTTATAAACTTTAATGGTAATTTTGTTTGTAGGTGGCAAGTTGTGCCTGCAACCCCCATATGGTGGACAGCCCCACATCCTCCAAGCTTATATATACCTACTCCTGTGCAGTCATGCAACAGTTGATAAAAAAGAAAATTTCTCTCTTACTAAAAGTTGTTTTGTCACTTTTCCTTCAGTCTATTGGCAGACACAATCAGACTGAAAAGCTCCTAAATAATTGGTAGAAAATTGTTATATCGTATGATTGCAATCTGTGATTTGACTCATGATGTAAAATTAAGAAAATATGTTTTTCCATTTTAGAGCACTATGGAAAATGTGGAAGGAGAGAGTGTTCCTAAACACAATGTGGTAGGCTGATGCAAAGAGGTAAAGCATCTGTTTGATGCACCCGTTCAGTATAAGAATGGGGGTGAGACAGAGCAAGACAATGACACTTATACAGAGGTTCGGAATCAAAACCAAGAGAAAGCAGTTAGCTTAGAAGATGTAGACGGGGCTGTAATTTGTTTTGGTTCGACAGTAAAAGGAATCTTAATATCAGAAGTCTGCCTCAAAAGTAGAGCATAATGGATTGGCATAATGGTTAAGATGTTTATCAAAATAAACAAAAACAAGCCGTAAACCAGACCTAAAGCACACTTAATAAATGTCTTGTAGGAAGGCTCACACTGCAAGATAAAAGCACTTGTTTGTAAAACAAAATAACGACCAAATGAAATTCTAATACTGGTGCACGTTTTTGTTTAATAAAATATTAAACTTCATCAGACACCATGTTATTATTTTTTTACAAACAAATGCTTTTATCTTGCAGCGTGAGCCTTCCTACAAGAAATTTATTAAGTGTGCTTAAGGTCCAGTTTACGGCTTGTTTTTGTTTATTTAGTTGGTGTTTTTTTAATTCTACTAAGATGTTTATCTGACAGACAAGAACCATAGGGTTTGATTCTCATCAATGGAAATTAGATACCTTAAAATGATTCACAAAGACAGTTTACTGGGTTTCTATATGGACACAATTCACTTATGGTGTGGACTTGGAGTAATAGTTAAGGTCTTCACTTCACAGGCCCAAGGTATACGGTTTGATTCTAACCTTGGGTTGCTGGCTAGGCTTAAAATGGTCCTTCAGGGTAGTTAGCCTAGTATTCACCTATGAATGTATGTAGCTATGTCAGTAGGTTCTACAATTTTGTCATTGTACAATGCAAGCAAATTTACCATGAAGACCTTTGCTGTGTTAACTTCAACTGGTCAAATACGTGTCTGTCCTGTGCTGGAAAGTAGCTGTAAAATCCCAGCACCCCCCCCCCCCCCCCCTTCAAAGAAGTAGCCTTTGCAATCTAAGGACCACTTACTAAGTTGTCCCACTGCACTTTCCGCTTGATTAGTAGATTACACTGTATATAACAGTTACTTAATCTCCCTAGCTACTATGTTTTTGCTGAAAGAAAACATGGTCTACATTGTGCCTCTTTGTCAATTACTTTGTACGGACTGCAAACTGATTACTCTCTGTTATAATTTGACCTGATGGTGTGAAGCCTTCTAGGCTTAGCTTCGCTTTCCTATCCTATCCCAATTCCCAACCACTCCCCCTTACTCTGCTATTATACTTCCCACATGCACATTTCACTTGTGACTTTTATTTCCTAATCATCCCCAAGCACCCCTAATACTATCATAAAACACTCCTGTTTCTTCTTGCCTAATTCCAAACTTCCATTTAATCTTTTAGCACCATTCCCAGCTACCTTTCTCTCTCCCATACTGCTTTGCCTTATATCCGTTCATACTCACACCCCTCTCTCACAGTACCTACGTATTCTACATTGTATCCTCTAGTTTTCCCAAATAAACCCTCATGTCTTCTTATTTTAACTGCATCCTCATACTCTAGCCTTTTAAACCCCTCTATTTCTTACATTCCAGAGAAGATACAAGAACAATCTAACTCTCTTCCTTCATAGAAAATACTTCTTTCCTGCCTACCTACCTTCAACCTGCTTTCAGACTCCTCCACCTCCAAATATCCTACCGCACTGAAACCTGTTGTTTCCTTCTTGATTAAAACTTCCCCACTACCTGCCATCAGTAAAATACAGATCCATTTACTTAATCTTGCTACTCCTCAGCTTATTCTCTATTCTTCTCAACTTATTGGACCATCTTTCATCCTATCATAACTCTATAATATCTCTCAACATCTCTCCAGCTCTGTCCCAACCATCTATCCATGCTTCCTGCCAATACTCTCCACACATCGCAAGTAATGTTTTTAATGACACCTCTTACCTGCACTTCAAAGACAGACTGATTAATTCCATTTCATCTCAAACCAAACCAAAATTAAGTGGGAAAATACTCTCCAAAAATACAAGTGTCAATAATTCTCCAATGTACTAAATTTCTTCTTGGGTGGAGAGATTAAACCTAATCCTAACCCCACCTGTCACAGTTTTAGTCAAGAATCTACCTCTGTTAACTAACAAGACACTGATTGAAAATTGTTATAATATTTATGGAAGAAGCCTGAAAGCTGACATGAAAAAGTTAGTTCCTCAAGCAGACGACTGACTGAGAAGTAAGCAGGAGCTTGCTGAAAGGCATTGGAGGCATGTAGTACAACAGCCAGTTAGGGCCTATTGTAAACGTATACATGGTAAAGATACCTAACATTCAGAGCTGAAATTAGAGAGGTCAGCAGCCATGGAATTTTCTTTCAAATACAGCTAACTGCTGGTAGAGCTAAATAGGCTATATGTATATTATGGGAACAACTGTTTTGGTATATTTGCAAGCTAGAAGGATATTAATGCCCATGCATGAAATATTTGTATGTATATATGTATAGGTATGTGTGTGTGTTTATGTATGTATGTGTGTGTCTGTGTGTGTGTGTGTGTGTGTGTGTGTGTGTATATATATATATATATATATATATATATATATATATATATATATATATATATATATATATATATACATACATATATATATATATATATATATATACACATACATATATATATATATATATATATATATATATATATGGTTCTACCTGACATAGTCGAAACCACACAACACCGACCCCATACACTGCACACACCACAATAACAATTAAAACAAAACACATCCCCATTCCACAAACCACACACACAACACAAGCACACCAAAATCCTAACTCACTTAACCCGCCCCTATCGCTCCCTAACCCTAACTCACTTAACCCACCCCTATCCCCACAGACCACACTTACCTGCCTGCACTAAACGTCGTCACGCACCGCACCATACACACACTTCCCCCCCCGCATCCTCGGCGTTGGTGGTGTTGTCATCCATATGTATATATATATATATATATATATATATATATAGATAGATAGATATATGTACTTTTCTACCCCATGACCCAAGAGAACTCATCTCCATTCAGCTGCTTAACTCTACATGTACTGAGCAGGGAGTATGTCTGACAACTATATGCTATAATATACTATAATAGTTACTATATAACTATATACACATACATATATATATATATATATATATATATATATATATATATAGATAGATAGATAGATATATGTACTTTTCTACCCCATGACCCAAGAGAACTCATCTCCATTCAGCTGCTTAACTCTACATGTACTGAGCAGGGAGTATGTCTGACAACTGCTGCTGCAAATATTAACAAAATCTCACTACAAAGAGAACTTTTACAGCTGAATTTTGCCTCCATTTGCAAAAGTGCAAAATAAGTAATACCGTCATTTAAAACCTATCCAAGGCAGTCTTCAAGAATCAAATTAAACTTAATGAAATATCTTGATGTTAAGTTGTCAATCTCGCCTTCATTCTTGCTTGATGGGTTCGGAGCCGATCCTCGGCTCCGACTCGGCAGTTGCTAAGCTCGAGAGTCACTTTTACCAGCTCGAGGCAGCCCCATATCCCATGATGCAAGGTGGTAAGTACCCAGATCTCGTTTGCTGCTTCGCTTATGAGGTCCTCCTTTTACCAGTTCCTGGTAAGTGATTTATTACTTCGCTATTTTAGCCCCTTTTTGCTAAAAAACCCTTTATTGTTACTTTTAATTTAGTTTTAAACTTATTCTGACAGAAAATTTTCTGTCTCTTCTTATTTTTTTAGTCAGACTTTTCTCCCATCCCATCCCCCCCCCTGTTAGGGTGTGTGTGTGTGTTTTTTAGTTATACCTTTTGGTATATTTAATTTAAATTCTTTGACTGGTGTGTGTGTCTGTGTGTGCACCATGTCTAAAGAAAGGGTCTCAGGCTTTAAGAAGTGTGACTCGTGCTGTCAGAAAATGTCTCTGACAGACGGTCACACTTCTTGCCTGTACTGCCTGGGGCCTCTTCACCTGCAGGACTCCTGTGCTATTTGTCATTCTTTCAGCCAGAGAGTCCTGCAGGAAAGAAGGAATAAGTTGATTTTGAGGGGCCTTCTTAAGCCGGAGGGCTCTCCGGCTAAGTCGGCTCCATCCAAGACTGCTAAGTCTTCCAAGGCCCAGGCTTCTGTGTCCAAGCCTGCGGCCTCGGCTCCGACTCGTTCTGAGTCAAGATCGGCTCCGGCTGGAGCCGATTCTGGCTTAACTAAGCCTTCGGCACCGATGGCTATCGGTGCCGATTCTGCATCGACCACTTCTGTGTCGGCTCCGATCGGTTCCGACCACCATGTGGCTCAGGCATCGGTGTCGGCTCCGATCGGCTCCGACACCGTTACTTTTGTGGCTGTATCGGCTCCGCTGGAGCCGATGCATCGAGCTACCTGTCGGCTCCGATAAGTTGTCGGCTCCGACAGGTTCAATAGTTTCATCGGTTCCGATGGCTCCTTCGAGGAAGAGGTCTAGGTCTCCTTCCTTGGAGCCGATACTTTCGGCTCCGACTTCACCTCTCCTCTCGGAACGGAGCCATCGGAGCCGATCTTCAAGGTCATCCAGGCTTTCTGACCATGATTTAGAGAGAGTGGTCAGTAGATTACTTAAGTCACAGGCACTGGCCCAAATGTTACATAGTCCGTCTCAACAGACGACTATTGGTCCACACCCCGTTGCAGTTCCTCCTCCAACTCTACACCAGAGCTTGGAGTTGGAGTCTTCGGGAATGGTTACTGCTACGGCTGAGGGACAGATACCCCCTTCTGTTCCTTCAGCCCCTACTCTTATCTCCTCTTCGAGACCTTCCTTAGAGGGATTCGGTGGTCGGGCTTCCATGGTCTCCTCAGAGGGGGTGAGTGGCATCGGACCCTTGTCCGAACCCGCTCTTCCCCTTGGAGCCTCGGCCTTGGTGAGCTCGGCTTCGACATCTGCCTTGGAGACTTCCCTTTCGGTGGTCCCTGGAGTTCCTAGCTCTTCGGAACGGGTTCTCTCGGACCTTCCTGGGAGGGGAGCATTCGAGGTGATGAAGAGTGTGCTGGCCACTGGTATCAGCCAACAGTCTGTTCCCTTAGCTCCTCCCTCTGTAGTGCCTGTTGACATCTCTGCCACTTCTCTTGCTACAGGACCCAGAGATCCTCCACCTCAGGTTTCCCCATTGGGAATATCCCCCTCTTCCGAGGATTCTCCTGATGTTTCGGGAGATCCTCCTAGAAAGAGGACTTGTAAGAGGAAACATATAGACTCCCCCGAGTCTATCACTTCAGATACTGACTTAGATGAGTCAGAGGGATCCCCAAGATCCCCCTCTGAGGATGTCTCCTTCTCAGACATCCTAGAACTTCTTAAACAGAGGGGAAACTGGCCCACCAATAATCCCTCTGAGGATGAGTCAGTATACCTAGAGGCGTTTGGATCTCGGCCCTCCACCTCCTGGGTGTCTCCGCCTTTCGACCCCCTTATGCAAGTTATTGCCTGAAAGGCGTGGGCTGCTCCTGACTCTGTAGAGCCAGTCCCTAGGAGGCCTTCAAAATTTATTACTGCCCCGTGTGATAAGCAATTCCTCACTAAGGGTGTCCCCGCTGATGCCATGGTGGTGGCTGCTGCCACCAAAAAGGAACTTGCAGATCCTTCCGTGCCGCCCATCCTCCTAATAAGGACTCTAGGACCATGGATAGGTACGGTAAGCGGATGTTTTCCTCAGCGACCTTTGCTATGCGTTCGCTGAATTACCTATGTCACTTCACCAGACTCCAAAGGGATATCCTTAAGGAGCTAGGTGATGTTGTACAGGATCCTACAGCTGCAGGAGCTCAGGAAAAAATTGCTTCGCAGCTAGGAACCCTTAATTCCATTGCAAACTCCTCCATGTGGCTTATATCATATGCTGCTGATGGAGCGAGTAGGGCCGCAGGTACAGGTGTGGCCCTTCGACGCCAAGCCTGGATGCGGCTATGTGACTTTGCAGATCCCTTTAAGGCATCCTTCACAAACTCTCCCTTTGATGGGTCAGCTTTGTTTGGCCCTCAAGTGAAGGAAACTTTGACCAGGTGTGAGCAGGACGGCAAGACTCTTTCTGCCGTAGGAGTCCGTTTTTCCACCCCTTCTAGACCTTACCCCAAAGGACAGAAAGGTGGCAAAATGTGGTTCCGCAAATCCCAAGGAGTCATGCCGGATTCACGTGGTCAGTTTACCCCTAGAGGCAGAGGGGGTAACAACAACAGACGCCGCTCTAGAGGCAGAGGGGGTCCAAAAAACCAGGGAAACAGAGAGCCTCTCTCTGACAAGCCCTTTCAGCATCCCTGAGATGTTGCCCGGCTGTCCATCCTTGGAGGCAGTCGGGGAAGACTATCGCTGTACCCAGAAGCCTGGCGTTCCCTCACTCAAGACAGATGGGTACAGTCGATCATATCCGAGGGTTACAAAATTCCTTTCGAGGAAAGTCCTTTCTATCACTCAAATTCCCTTCCAGATGTACCACCCGGTCTAAGGGAAATTGCAGAGTTAGAAGTCTTAAAACTTCTGCAAAAAAGAGCCATTCAGCCAGTTACGACAGATCATTCAGAGCCCGGAATCTACTCAAGGTTCTTTTTGGTCCCCAAAAAGACGGGAGACTGGAGACCAATATTGGATCTCAGCAGACTCAACAAGTCTGTGAGGAAGACAAGATTCCGAATGGTCACTCTTCAGTCAATTCTGCCCTTCTTACAGAAGGACAACTGGATGTGCTCAATAGATCTTCAGGATGCGTACTATCACATCAAAATCCACAGATGCTCCAGGAGATTTCTCCGCTTTCGGCTGGGGTCCAGTCATTTCCAGTTCAGAGCCCTGCCCTTTGGTCTCACTACAGCCCCCAGAGTGTTCACCAAATGCATGGCAGTGGTCACGGCTCACCTGAGACGTCAAGGATTCCAGGTGTTTCCGTATCTCGACAACTGGCTCCTTTCAGCCACCACCAGGCATCAGCTTATTCAAGCCAGGGATTACACAATAAGGCTTTGTACTCTTTTGGGCATCTCGATAAACTTCGAAAAGTCATCCTTATCGCCCTGCCAGTCTATTACTTTCATAGGCAAACTTAAACACTGTTCGGATGTCAGCTACCCTTACAGATCAAAGAGTTTCAGACATTCAAAGTCAAGTCAGGATCATTCTGGCCAACAAGAAAGTACAGGCCAGAATGGTTCTAAAGGTATTAGGCCTCATGGCTGCGGCCATTACTCTTCTTCCCCTGGCTCGCTTCTACATGCGCCTTCTTCAGTGGATGCTGTTCACACAGTGGTCGTACCAACAACTTCCAATGCGTCACCAGATTTTGGTGACACAGACTTGCAAAGATCATCTTGCTTGGTGGATCACATCTCCCCAGGTTCACCAAGGCAGACACTTTGTACCCCATCCCGGTAGCCACTGTCACCACGGATGCCTCCCTGATCGGGTGGGGGTCATTATCAGGGCAGGATGGTTCATGGGACGTGGCAGCCGTTCAATACCACCTGCACATAAATGTCCTGGAGATGAGAGCAGTGCTTTTAACGTTGCAAGCCCTCAACGACTTTCTTCCCGTAGGGACAATTGCAGTCCACACAGACAACATGTCTGTAGTTTGGTATATCAACAAACAGGGCGGAACCAAGTCCTACCCCTTGTGTCGAGAAGCGCTCAGACTATGGCAATGGGCAATCTCCTCTCATCGGTTTCTGGTAGCAACGCATATCCCTGGGAAAACCAACATTGTAGCGGACAGATTGAGCAGAGCTATTCTCATGCCTCACGAGTGGTCTCTCAAGCAATCTATAGCGGAAGAGATTTTTCTGGAATGGGGTCGTCCATGTTGCGATCTTTTGCTACTCCCCAAAACAGCAAATGCCCAGACTTCTTCTCTCTCTTCCTCTTCCAGGCCATCCCCAGAGACGCTCTGACCCAGGATTGGCCCCAGGGACTTCTTTATGCCTTCCCTCCATTTCCTCTGATCCCTCAAGTTATCCAGAAGGCAACCGTTTTGAGAGCCAAATTGATTCTCATTGCCCCTTACTGGCCTCGACAAGTTTGGTTCCCGTTCCTCCATCGTCACCTTTTGGTGCAGCCGTGGCATCTGGACCCAGTGCCAGATCTTCTGATTCACCAATCCGGTCAGCTGCATCGGTCTATCCCTTCTCTCAACCTCACAGCATGGTTGCTCCACTTCCTTCCTTAGCCAGGCTTCCTTTGATCTCTAACCCAGTTAGAGACATCATAGTAGCTTCTTTAAAATCCTCTACCAGGAGGATTTATGCAAGCAAATGGAAACGTTTCTCTTATTGGGCTAAGGCCAAGAGTATTGATCCTTTAACTGCCCCTGTTCAGGCAGTCCTGGACTTCTTAGCAGAGATTTTTCATGCAGGCTCCTCTTCTTCCACAGTCAGAGTTCAATTGGCTGCTATCTCGAACTTTCATGTCGGGATTGCAGATCACAATATTATGTCCCATAGGCTCTGCAGGGCCTTCTTGAAAGGAATTTTCCTGCTAAAGCCTCCAATCAGGAATCCTCCTCCTCAGTGGGATCTAAATTTAGTGCTGACATCCTTGATTCTTCCCCCCTTCGAGCCAGCTGTTTCTTGTTCCCTGAAATTTCTTTCTTGGAAAACTTTATTCCTAGTGGCTATTACATCGGCCAGGAGGGTGTCTGAACTTCATGCTCTATCGGTTCGACCCCCCTATTTGGTTTTTCACAAAGACAGAGTTTCATTGAGAACTAATCTGACCTTTTTGCCTAAGGTCGCCTCAAAGACCAATTTGAATCAATCCATTGATCTCCCTGTATTTTTCCCAAACTATTCAGACAGAGCCGAACAGAAACTACATTATCTTGATGTCCACCGTCAACTCAGATATTATTTGGACAGAACAAAAAAATTTAGGAAATCTGATCAACTTTTTGTTTCCTATGCAGATAATAAGAAAGGCCTTCCTGTTTCTAAAGTGACCTTGTCTAGATGGCTTTTTTCGGTCATCTCTGAAATTTATCTGCTCAGGGGAAAACAGCTGTGCTCAAAACCTAAAGCACATTCAACTAGGAGCTTAGCTACTTCTACAGCCTTTCAAGCTAGACTTCCTTTAGACACTATTTGTGCAGCGGCCACTTGGGCCACTCCTCATACTCTTGTTTCCCACTACAAATTGGACTTGGCCTCCAGGGACAGAGCCAGTTTTGGCTCTACAGTCCTCAAGAGTCTGTTCCATTGAGCCACCCAGGATAGAGGTGCTAGGGACGCGGTCCCATCAAGCAAGAATGAAGGCGAGATTGACAACTTAACATTAAGAAGTTATGTACCTACCATAACGTTCCATGTTAGTTGTCTTCTCTCGCCTTCTTTCTTGCGACCCTCCCTCCTTCCCCCAGGCCTGGACAGACCTTTCTATAAGAAATTATTATGCCGAAGACCATTCAGACCTGGTCCTTCTTCCATACTGTAAGTTTTCTTCCTTCCTTTGGAAGTGTTTTTATGCTTGGTGCTATTGCCCTTTGTCATCAAACGAGATCTGGGTACTTACCGCCTTGCATCATGGGATATGGGGCTACCTCGAGCTGGTAAAAGTGACTCTCGAGCTTAGCAAGTGCCGAGTCGGAGCCGAGGATCGGCTCCGAACCCATCAAGCAAGAAAGAAGGCGAGAGAAGACAACTAACATGGAACGTTATGGTAGGTACATAACTTCTTATTTTCCCTCACTTCTGCATCAGTGTGTTTTGCACTGTAGTGTTGAGTCTGCTGTAGGGACACCTCCACACCCACCTACATCCATAGGCCTTATACTACTGAAGGTGAAGCTAAATTAACGCTTTAGCATATTTTATTCTAGGAATGTAAAATTTCCCTGAAAAAGCAATAAAAGCCCATAACAGCAAAACTAAATGCTGACTCACTGCTTTTATACTGTATTTATTTAGTGTACTAAACTACACTATTGCACTGCAATTGTTTGCTTTACTATGCCTGTTAAATCAAATTTTATCGCTGTTTTTACTTTTTACAAAGCTTTTTTGTTAGTTTCACTGTTTAAGCATTTAATGGTATGTTTCACTGTTTTTAAGCTATCTGTTCTGCTTGCTTGTTCTATTTTTTTTCTGCAAAGCGGTGTTTAAATAACTGATCTGTTAACTGTTTAAAACATTCTTAAGAACCTCCTTGCTGATTTTCTTCTTTTTAAATGTTTTTTAGTGTATTGCTGCTATTTGTCTGCTGTTTTAAACATTCACTAGTGTTTCCCAATGAAATTAGGGTAACTAGTAGCTCTAGCATAGTCCAGATACAGGCTTCCTGCTTCTGGAACTGTTTGTAGTTGTTTGTTTGTTCTGAGCATGATTTCCAGGCCATCTTGGATTGGAAGGGGCCTATCTGCACTTTTGTGAGAGAATTGTGCTGATTGTGATCTGTCTGGTAAAGGGAGGCTGGTCTAGTACTTGGAATAAGCATCCTCATTGGTCATTTTGAATCTTTTTAAAGTTTTTTTTTCAAGTTTTTAGCTTCTGGTATGTAGGCCCTGCATTTGATCAGATTTCTGCTTTTTTACATGTCATGCAGCACCACACACTGCCATGCAGTTGTGTGCCAAAGTCAGACAGTTAAATTCACCAAATTTTTATAAAACCCAGGTAGAAATATCCATCCTCTGAGCTCCTCCATGCTCGATTCTGAATAGCCACCCCTAGTGATAACAGTCTTCAACCTAGCATTATGGACAGTTGGACTTCCCTTGTTTCTCCTGCCACCCTTGTTGACTTGGGTCTCTTGAGGCAGTGTAGCAATTGCTTCATGTACACAGACAACCCTGTACTAATAACACACACTATTGCAGAGTGCAAGAGATGTATTTACACCAAGAATCTAGAATCCGAGCTCTCTCTCACACAAAACAGTAACACAGAGAAGGTTGTCAACTCACTTACCACTATGTATGCTCATAGTACCACTACTCGTACACATACCCCTATTCATACAAATAATACACATCAAACATGTAAATCCACGTATGTGGAGGTTCTCTTGAAAAACTTACTAAAACACCAGAGACCTCCAAAACACAAGACTGGTACAACTAACACAGTCCCCACAGCACCCATGACACATAACAACAGTGTCTTACCCATTAACCAGTAAGGCATAACACTCTAAAAACAAATTTTCTTGTCATTGGAGACTCAGTAGTGAGACACATGGATGTCCCACTCACCAGGTTGGACAAGGAGAATGTAATGGTCAGCTGCCTGTCCAGTGCCAGGATTTGTCAGATCATGCATGCACTCAGGTCTCTCAGCAACAAGCACCCTTATGACTCTGTCGTAGTTCATGTTGGTTTGAATGACCTGAGACGTACCTCACTCGACTATATGAATAGAGACATAGTTGAGTCTCTGAGTATTTGTCCCAGTCAGGTATGTCCCTAGTCTTGAGTGTACTACCCTCACCTAGAATGATGCCACAGTATAAACAAAAAAAATATTGATTTCAACAACTGGCTTAGTTTTTGGTGTCATTCTAAGGGGATTCAGTTCCTGTCAGCCTGGGAAGCCATGGTCAACAAACCTCGCTGGTTTGCACCTGGCACCTCTAGTGCCTTTTTAGACAAGGTATTGAAAACATTACTGACATGAAATTAACCAATCAGAACAAAATAAGGGTCATGCTGCTAAATGCTAGGAGCTTAAATCAAAAATTGCAGTCCCTGGAAGCACTTTTATTACTCAAAGATGTAGATATTTGTGCAGTCACAGAAACCTGGTTTAAGGCCTCAGAGAGTACTCTGGCCTTGCAAGGCTGCAATGTCTTCCACACCTTTAAACCACAAAATGAACATGTGAAAACCAAAGGAGGTGGTGCTTCAATCTATATTAGAGATACATTCACCTCCCATCTAGTTAGACTGGACAACTTCATTGAGTTGTTCTAGGCCCAGGTTACAGTGGGTAAGAACCTCATTCAAGTCATAGCCAGTTATAGATCCTCCTACATGGGTCATGATGCCCATGAAGCCTACTTGACCAAACTGGAGATGATCCAGATTTTACTGAACACACTGGTTATGGAGGTTTCAATTATCCCACCATCAACTGGGAAACCTACTCTAGCCCTAACTTGCTAGTGCAAAAGTTCCTTGACTTTGTTAACTCAAATGCCCTGGAACAAATTGTCCATACCCTGACAAGGTGAACATACATTCTGGATCTGATCCTCACCAACTTGTCAAACAGATGCACTGCTGCAACTGCCGGACCCTCATTAATTAAAACTAACCACAAATCAGTCATCTTCAAGCTGTCACTAATACCAGAACTCACAAAGGGTGAGATCAGGCTAAACAACTCCAGCAAGGCAAATTATACTTTCCTAGGTGAAGGTATAAATGCATTCCAAGCCCCACCTCAAGCTGGAAGTGGTAACTACGCCGAAGCTTACACTAAAGCCCTATACAATCACTTGCATGCGTGTATAAACTCGGCCGTACCAAAAAGAATCAAAGCCAGAGCCCTAAGTAAAAACAAGCTGCCAATGGTAGACATCGAGCATCAACAAACTTTACAATAAATGCAAAAGGTTGCTGTCCAAGAAAACAAAGACAGGGCCCCAACAATGGAAAAGCACCCTCCCCAACCTCAACAGGCAAATAAGACAACTTGTCAATTCCCCCAAGAGCTCCTATGAGAGAAACGTAGCAAGTACAGCCAAGGATAACCATAAGGCCTTTTACAACTACATACATAACCTAAAGGGTAACATCCAAGCATGTGCAGAGCTAGTTGCCAACAGTATCACACACACTGACCTGACAGAGATAGCAAACCTGCTAGCGGACAGATTTGGTGAAAATTTCACTCCCTTATCCCCTCCACAATGACAACAAACCTTCCCCCAAACTCTCCCCCACCCTACATATCTGAAGAGCAGGTCCTCAAAACTTGTCCAAGGCAAAAAATACAGCCTCTGTGGAACAAGATGACATCCCAGGCTGTTGTATAAATAGGCTACAACATGATCTAGCATCACCACTAAGTACCTTTTTCAATCATAGTCTAACCACAGGCTTTATTCATGCGGAATGGAGAACAGCAGCAGTTATTCCCCTCTACAAAGGTGGCCTAGCAATAGACCAGAGTAATTACAGACCCATAAGCCTGACCAACCTCATTTGCAAGGCCATGGAATGTATCATTATGAACCTCGTAAATAAAGACATAGGTGACCTCCAAATCCTGGATCCAACCCAATTCGGCTTCGTGAAGGGCAGATCCTGCCTGTTAAATCTGGTTGATTTCCTTGAAAATGTGACTGAGGCAATTGATGAGGGTAAATCTGTGCACACAACATACCTCAACCCGGAAAAGGCTTTCAACACAATCCCACATTCAGGCATTACCAAGAAATGTATCAAAGTAAATGTAAACACCTTTGTTGTAAGATAGGTTGCAAATTGGCTCACAAACCGGACACACGCTATCAAAGTGGGTGACTCCACATCAACCAACAGACCTGTTACCAGTGGGGTGCCACAGGGGTCTGTGTTGGACCCCCTACTATTTGGTATATACTTCTCATACGTTCAAGTCAAAATTAAGGGGTTGTGGCTGATGGAGAACTAGTTGCAGTCATTAAATCCCCATATGATGTCAGTATACTCCAGGAAGGGCTCACTCAGACCAAGAACTGGTGTATTAGTCACAGTCTGAAACTGAATGCAAAGAAATGCATCATCACTCCCTTCTGCACAAACAGTGTCCCCTCACACTATCAAATCAGCAGCAATACCCCAACTACCCATGAAGTGGTAAAGGACCTGGGATCACAAGTTGACTGCAACCTTAACTTTGACCACCATGTGTCTACTGTAGTTAGGAAATCTTTCTACATTGCACACTTGATTAGTTAAGGTATCATCTCAAGAGCAAAAGAAGTTATAACATCCCTATACTTGGCACTTATCCGGCCAATAATTGAGTATTAAGCCTCATTTGTCATGTACTATACCAAGCACCTGCAGCAATTAGAGAGACCTCAGAGGTTTCTAACAAAGAAGAAGATCAAGGAGCTCCAGAATATGCCTTACACAGACCAACTAAAGTCCCTTTCACTATCCTCCTTATCATATAGACTTCTTAGGGGAGACTTATGCCTGGCCTATAAAGCAATCCAAGACCCAAATCTAATGAACTTGCTGCTTATCTGTAAATCAAATGGGACTAGGGTTTACCCATTCCAGGAACCTAAATATGACATGTAACTTAAATAGGACATGCTGGAGGGACAGATTTATATCCCAGCAACTGTGGCATATTTGGAACAGGCTGCCAGTTCATGTGAAACAGAGCACCTCTATGACATTGTTCAAGAGGAACCTGGACAAGTGGATGGGGCACCATAAATTCTTACTGGGGATAGAGCCCACAGTCCTCCTGGACATGGGCAGTCATCACTAAATGCAGTCTTGGGTATTGACTAGATTTCTATGTATTACATTGGGATGAAACAGCTAGGCTTAAAATTACCTCCAGGTCGATAGCCAAGTAATTTCCTGTGATACTATAAATGTTTAGAGTTCAAAGAATTTGTCTTTGTATCCATAGACTTTCTACCTCATTGATTGTTTTTGGTGGTAAACCATCTGTGAGGAGAGGTAACTGCATTCAGCTGAAGTACCCAATTGGCTCTTTCCTTATATCATTTGTTCCTACAGCTAGTGTAGCATCATTTCAATACAAAATACTGCAATACTGACTTTTGCAGTTAACTTAGGTTTATATTAACTGCATTCTTGCAGCTTGTGTTACTGTCTTTAAAATTTTCAGTACTTGTCTTACCTCCTGTCTTGCTGCACTTTTATAGACTGTTTTCCTGGTACTTCCATTATGGGACAACCCACTACATTTGGGCTTCACTCTGCTCCCCTACCCTACCCCAGTTCTCACCAACCCCATTACATCTATACTTATCTCTCATGTACTCCTCGTTCTCTACTCATCCTCCTTTACTGTGCCTAACTGCAATAGCCATTCACAGACTGTTCTCATATACCATCCCCAGCCACTTATGCTCTGAATTTCCTTTTCAAATCTCACTCTGCTCCCTCCCCAACAAAACCTACCTGTCCTCCACAATATTATCACTGCTCATTACCTCACCTCATCATACTGCAAGATTTTTACAACACTAACCATGCTATTTCCTTCCTGTATCACCTTTATCATCCTCCTTCACTCACTCCTAACATCCCACCAGTAGTAATAATAAATAAGGACTCCTCAACCATTACCTCATCCTCACCTATCAACCATCTTCCCACTAACTACTCAAAAATCTCTTCAAGCTTATTTCCCATAACTCCATTCCACTGTTGTAATCCCAAACTACTAAAAAATGTCAAGGTAATACTTCTAACTATCTCTACTAAAAATACAATAATAAACCATCTTTCCCTACCATACATCAATGTGGTGACATTCACCGCAACCCAGGTCCCAACCAAACCTCAAACTAAGAATATATCCTAAAAATTTAAAAACAGTCACTCCAAACCTTAGAAGTATATGCAACAAAATCACATATTTTCATACGCGGATGACTCAACACAACCCGGATATCTTAGCCACAAGAGGGACATGGCTAAAATCTGAAATAAAAGATGCAGTAATACTACCCCCTGCTTTATGATATTATTAGGCTTACTAGAACACCCAAAAAAGCAAGTGGAATAGTTATAATCTTTCCAAATATGGTCACAGTAACTCCCTGTACAGGCACAATCCCAAATTTTGGAAAAGCAGAAATCCTAATCTTATCCCTAAAACTTAATAGCGCTAAGAGCATATGCATTGTTGTGCTATATATTCCCGCTTACCCTGGACATAACATTCCAGTACTTGAAAACATACTATCTTGGATAGCAGATGCAATCACAAACTCTTGGGTGATGTAACATTGACTGGCAGTTTTTATCCTCAAATTCAACAGTCAATAGCATGAATCTCTTTGGATTCGATGAGCTTATTAATACACCAACAAGATATGGCAAAATAATTCCCAACAATCTATCCTAGACTGGATTCTGGTTACCAACCCATAGAATTTTATCTCCTCAGGTACCATCCTTGATACAGTAAGTGACCACCTGCCAGTTTATACTCTCAGGAGTATTATGCAACCAGCAAAGGAACATACGATCAAAGCTACCCCTAATCTCTGCAGTTTCTCTGAGGAGTCTTTAATTGAAGCTCTGAAAGCTGTTAACTGGTCCATCCTAAAAATACTCCCCTTAAATGATATAGCTGAATACTTCAGTGCAACATTTATAAATATTCTTAACACCTTTGCCCTACACCATACAAAAGGAATAAAACAGCCATACCCCATGGCTGACAAGCCAATGCAAACTAGTTATGAAAGACAGAGACAAAGCATGGATTAACTGTCAAAAGAATAAAAATGACAACAGTTGGCAACTATTTAGACAGCTACAAAACCAAATCAAGAAACACATTAATAGAGAAAACAACTTTTATTATACTCACCTACAAGATAGCTATAAAAACAACTCTAAGACATTTTGATCCTCTATATCCTCTCATCATCCCAGGTATAGAAAAGGATCCCAGAACTACCTCATAAAAAGACTGTGCTGTTCTTCAAGTCGAGTTCCATTTGTAATGTGGCAGACAAACTTCATATCCTGTCTTGTGGCAATTCCAGTTCTGAGATTGTCAGAAATACTGATGATTTGATCACTTCTTGAAATTCAGTCAACCTGTTAAACAACATTGTGTAAAAATATTCAAAAGTTTGAGGCCTCTCTCAGTCTCTCTCTCTCTCTCTATATATATATATGTGTGTGTGTGTGTGTGTGTGTGTGTGTGTGTGTGTGTGTGTGTGTGTGTGTGTGTGTGTGTGTGTGTGTGTATATATATATATATATATATATATATATATATATATATATAGGTACTTACGTATTATCACAACCACATTATATGTATTTTATTTCAGTGAGTTTACCCATATGAAAATGGTATTGGTATACTGTAGTTGTTTATTGGGCTTTATTTTTTTAAATGTATGTTTCAGTTAGGCATTCACCATCACCTTTTATATGTAGAGCAGCAACCATGTTTAAAAAATGATGGGATGCACCATTAAAAATTCAGCACTCTTGGGGTATATTGCCCCAGCTTTGTCTGGCTGGGGCGGCTAATACATATTCTAGCTTATTAGGTAACACTTTAACCATATCCCTCTAGTAAACCCTAATGGGAACAGCCGAAAGAAGTGTACTAAAAATCTATGAACCTTGCATACTGCTGTGTGTGTGTGTTTTAGTTCGTTCAAATGGCATTCCAGACATTAATGATATCTGTTCTGCAGGGCATTTTTTTTTTTTTTATTAATAGAAGCCACCAACAGCAAAACCAACCTATTGTTTCATAATTTAATTAATAATTTTTTGAAGTATGTCACTCGAAATCCAACATAAATCACACAAACTGCTCAGCTGTGCATTTATTAATGGGTGCACAGTCCATTCCAGATGACGATAGTTGTCAAAAACATTTCCTTCCTTTTATTCTAAACAGACATTCAACTTGTTTTCCAAATCTTTGTGAGCTATTTATAACATACCTTGGCAGTAGTATGGGTTAGAAATGAGCCGCATCTCCTGTTCGGAATGTGTTTGCAGTAATACGTAAGTACCCGTATATATTTATATATATACATATATATGCTAAAATAGTTTTGAAATGACCAGGCATGCACAATTATTCTGTGTTCTTTTTTAAAATATATTTGTTGATGAGGTAAGCTTACTGAACATAAATGTCCCTTTTCATTGATGACATGAAAGTACTATCGGCTTAAGTGACTTGCTTAGAGTTACACTGTATGCTAATGGAGGTGGGAGGAATCAAACTCTGTACCCTGGGTTACAGAAAGCAGCTCAGTAACACCTCAGTGCCTTAGTCCTCTGTGCTAAAAGACAGACACTTTATACCTACTATTTTCTACTAGCTACCACATATATAGCTTTCTAGTACTTAAAAATCTCCACAGCACCAGTTTTCCAAACTGAAACATTGCTCAATCACCTCATAAATTATTAATTCTTCTCTTTTTAGTTATTTTAGAGACTCTTATTCTTCCTCTTTTAGTTTATTTGTGCTTAACTATATTCCATATGTCATCATGGTTAACCTTCTTTAGCTCCCCCTTCCCAACACTTTACATCTTATTTGTTCTTATCCTTGACTCTTGTCTTGTACTTCTTTATTCTTACCACCCCATGCCAACTAATTCTTCCTCAGTCCTCCTCCTCATGCCTTGCTAGAGGAGCCTTGTCTACTATGCAGAAGAATTTGCTGTTGAAGGTTATATTGAATCTACTTATATTTTAAAGTTTATAGCTGTTTTGAAATTAATATCAAATCATTGACTAGAATTTCTGTCTGTCTGATGAAAGTTATCCATTTTACAAGTTAACTGGTGTTCTTTCAGACAGCTCATGACGGTGGTTTTATGCAGCAAATATGATATGTACTGGTTTTAATGGTTTAGAATGAGCTTTTAATATGTCTCAAGATAATAAGCACAGGTTTGAATATTTTTCTCCTATTCTAATATTGGTTTAGCTACAGCTAAGGATAATGCAAAGTTAGCTTCAGAGCTTTCTAAGCCTTCTGATAACGATTCTAAGGTTATGATATCTATGCTTATAGACTGGATGACCTGTATATGGCCATCCTGACTGGAGAATAAGCAAGGTGTTAATGTCCCTTGAAAAGCGTCTACCCCTTCACAGTTAAAAAACAAATAGATGACATTTTTATGCTTGCAGCGAGTGTAAACATAAAACAAAAACTAAATAAATAAAAAGAAAAGAGAAGCATGTATGTGTGTGTGAATGAATGTGTTTATCTTTCTGTATGCATATAAGTGTGCGTGCTTCTGTGGATTTCTGCTTGAAAGCATGAGAGAGAGAGAAAACACTGACTACAGTCAGCAGTCTGTCATCATAGAGGTACAAAACTGTTAATGTATTGCATTATTGACTGACTTTAATCCTCAACGATTTAATTCAGATATAATTAAATAGAGCAGTACTGTGTTCAAAATCAGGGATAGTAAAGGAAGGAGGGAGGGAGGGAGTGGGGAGGTGAGGGGGGAGAGAGAGATGCAATACCTTGCTTTCTGTTTTTTTTATAAGACACAGAATATTGATTCTGAGCTTGAAAGTGTTTGTAATTGCTGTGTTTGTGTGTGTATGTGTGTGTTTTGTTTCTATGCATATGTCTGTAAGTCTTTCTGCCTTTATGTCTTTCTGAATTTCTGAACATGTGTGTTTCTATGTGTATGTCAGAATATCTGTGTATGTTTCTGAATATATATATGTGTGTGTCTGTGCGTAGTTATTAAATAATTACATTGTTTATATTTACTTCCTCCAACAACAATGACCTATACTACAGGAAGTTTAAAATTTTAGATGGAGGAACTATTTTACTTCAGAAATGTAAATACATACATACAAACAGTATGTATATATATATATATATATATATATATATATATATATGTGTAAGTGTGTGTATGTATGTGTATATATATATATATATATATATATATATATATATATATATATTATACACACGCACACACGCACGCACACACAGATATATATATATATATATATATATATATATATATATATATATATATATATATATATGGTTGTACATCATTTTTTCGATTGCAACTTGTACAATTTACATTTGTGCGAAAGTGCCGATTTGCACTAAGTAAAAACGAATGCTACAATGTCGAACCTTGCAATAGCGAATGAAATACAGCATTCCCTGTTTTAAGGTTCGACAATGTAGTGCAGATCACACTATAGTGGGGATTGGGAAATGTACCCTTTCCCTCACTGTAGTCCGATCTCAGAGTTTGTATATATAAGTAGGGGAGTGTGGGGAGTGAAGGGTGGCTTACCCCAGTGCAAAAACGTTCTTTACTATACAACGGACAGTACTGCTGTTACCGTAAGTGTGGTGACTGTTCGAAAATGTGAATTTGAGGTTTTTTGCATTCGGTATTTTAAATTTCGCGGTTTAAGTTCGACATTACTGTGAGTCGTCATTGTTCATTACGGTGATATGATAGTAAAACTATATATATATAATTATATATATATATATATATATATATATATATATATATATATATAGTAATAAACATACAAATCTATTTAACAGATAGCCAATACTCTAACCACAATAATGCCCAATAGAGTGTGTGCTATTGTGTAAATAATAAACTTGCCGGGGTGTAGAGGCCCTTTGCCTGTGGTGAAGGATCTCAGAACACCCCTGGGTATGTGTTATTAACACAATAACACAGACCATGTCAGGCATTTTTGCTTGCTTAATGCATGCATTGTTTAACACTGTGCTTGTTAATTCTTAAAATATGGTCTTATTTATAAACATTTATTTGAGTGGTGTTCTTGCCAAGCTCAAATCTATTGCTGATTTTTCTGTTTTAGTATAGTGCTATTAGAAAGGTAACATTGTTAAATGCTGCATTTATGTTGTCTCTATATATATCTACATGTGTTTATCACTTTGTTTCCTATTCATTCAAGTATTTGGCTAGTGCTTGCTTGTCTCAAAGGACAAACTTAACTAACAGCATCATTTTAGAGATTGTTTCTTCTGATATTTGTTAGTGTTCTATCTGGTGCTGAGGTAACTTCCCTGACTTGTGAAATAAGGAGAACATGAAGGAGCATCCATCTAAGTAATAGCTCTGCTAAACTTCTACCACACCAGGGCTTTTTCTTTAATGAATGGCAGAGCTGCCATTCTAGCTTGTCAGTAGCTGATAGTTTTTCCAAGAAATCTCTCATCTCTCTGATGGCAGTGCAAGAAAAATTTCTGTCTGTAACTTGATGGCTTCCCATATAGCTGATGTAAATGAGCAGGTGCTAGGGTTACCACCATGATAAGTACCAGCTACATTTTGCTGTATCTGTATGTCATTTTTCATCTATTAAGTTTTTGAACATGGTTCATTTAGAGCTCATGTCTCTGGCCTCTCCAAATATAAAAAAGAAGGTCTTCTTGTGGTAGAAGTTTTCCTTTGAAATTCTTTAGAACCATTTCCTCTCTGTACTTTATTTTTTCTCTGAGTTGCTTTACCTCTGAAAGGGTATGTTATAATATATTTTGTCTTCAGTTTTATCTACCTTATTACTTCTAAATACCTGTTACCTAAAGTCTTTCCTTATTTGATTTTTCCATCTTGTACTGAGAGAAGATGGTTTAGAAGTCTTTCCATGCACTTTTCTTCCTATTTATCTACACTGGTACAATTTTTCTGATCATTATATTTTACTTCTTATTACACTTGCTGCTTACACATCTCATTGTTTGGGGATTTCTGTTTTAGCTTGAAAGAAAATGTAGAATTCCACTCAGGTTGTACATTTTTATTATTTTTTGTCCTCATTTACCTATAATACACCCTCTTGGTGAGTGATTCCTTCTCTTGAAGTCTGCTCGTTACATCTAGCTCCCGTTTTGCAAAATGTTCCATCTGTAAGTCATATGGTAAAAGAACTAATAGACTGAAATACATTTTGGATGTAATATATTCCAGATTTTTTAGAAGTCAGTTATTGTGAGTTTCACCTGTCATTGCTAGGTTGTGATCATCATATGATTGCTGCATCTGTAACGCACATAACTCAAAAAGGAGTTAAAAGAAAACCAACTTTGGTGACTAATTTTAAAGAAGACATAGCTATATCTGGAAAACTTAAATTGAGAAAAAGTCTTCAGATATCTAAATGTTGAAGGTATGGGAAATATCATTAAGGATAGTGTAAAATTGTTTAACCATATTTATTCTAGTTTAAGGTCAGTTCAAAGATTCTTCAAACCCATTATGGTATTAGCATAATTAATTCCCAGTTAATGAAGCTAAGAACAAGAAGTTAAGAAACTGTAAAACAGGCAAGATAAACAAGACATTGAATAAAAAATAATCATCCTAGACAATAAAACAAAGTTAAGTGTTAAAACTGATCAGCTCATTTATGAAAGCAACTTGCTAACAAGCAAGAGGGACAACAGTAATTTTTTAGTATATTATAAAAAGTAAAAGTCTTACTTTTTGGAATAATGACTACAAATCAAAAAAATAGTTAACCTCTTCCTTGACTATTTTATATCCTCATTTGGCATTTCAACCATCAATTCTGAAAGAAAGAAGAGATAGTGAACCAGACATTAAATATCTCAGAAAGTGAGACTGAAACTATACTACATAAATTCAATTTTCCAAAAACTTGTGGAATGGATGAAATTACAAACAAGGACCTAAAAAAATTGAACAGTATTAAAAAACTGAAGATACTGTCTGAGTCCTGCTACAGCAGTGCATGTATACCCATGGATTATAAAATAGCTATATAGTAGCATCTGTTTTTACAGGTTTCCTGTTAAATACTGCCAGGATCATGAAACGGACAGTTTGGAAAGTTATTGAGTGAGGCTGATAAATTAAAGATGTGTAAGAATCTACTAGCAGGCATACTAAAGAGATTGCTCAGTTGCAAGTTGTTAATATATTTTTTATTAACAGAATTGCAGCTATAGACATTAAGATAACTGTTGACAATGTCTGCATATATTTGCCTGTAAATAGATTTATTTGTAGTCTTTGGAAGAGCAGACAATGTACTCTTATTTAACAAGCTAGAAGTTTTGATTTTTTTACATTGAATTATTAATTGCATTAGTCAGTAGGTAAGTAATCATAGATAATTGTTGTACTGTGGAAGTACATACATAAAAGCTATTTCCAAGGGGTTCAACAAAATTCAGTTCTAGGTTCTTACCTCTTCTTATCTGCACATACTTAAACTTAAGATTCCATGAGGTATTTGTATGGCTTCTCTGTGGATTATCTAAAGTTAGGGATGTGCTTTACCAAAATGAAGACTGTATAAGACTATAAAACTGGTTGGAAAATTTGACTGAGTGTGCCAATAATAAAATTATGGTTACAAATACAGATATAACCAAGCATATGGAGTATGTAAACCCTAATTTATCATGTAGGTACAAATTAGGTGACAAGAATATTGAAACAATAGCAGTAATTGAAGTCCTGGGGAGTCTTGTTAGCTACAAACTCTGTTTTAAAGAGCAAATAGCAAGCATAATAAATCAATGTTCTAAAAACATTGGTTATATTAAGAAGTATTTTAAAGCAATAGATAATGAGGTGATGAATACCTTATATGTTTTATTACTATATGCCAAACTTGTATTTTGTAATATTCTTTAAAATCACAGGCATACATTTTTTATTATCAAAGGCCTAGTTTGCACAAATAAAATTTCTAAAACAAATACATGGTACATAGGTTCATAGGTTGGTACTAGGCTATCAGCCCTAGGGCCTATACAAGCCTAGCCATAAAAATTCCCTGGATATTTCATCCCACAGTATTTACTTCCCTGGACTCCTGTCTAACAGGGCGACTGATGTGATCCCCAGGGTGACTTTCCTATCTCCCATCCAACCATCAAGGTTCCTTTTGAAGAGGGCCAAGGAGGTGCTCTGCTTGACATGTATGGGCAGTCTATTCCAGAGTCTGAGGGGTCTCTGCATCAGGAACCTATCCCTCCAGCATGTTTTCTTCATTGTGATGACAAGGTTTAGATCCCTGGAGCGTGTGGCTCTGAGGGATTGGGATTTCTTTAAGTGGAGCATGTCCAACAGCTCAGGGTTTGACATGACCTTGTATGTTAAGCAGAGACTGCCTCTGAGTAGACAATATGCCACAGAGTATAGCTGGAGTTTTCCTAGATGGTCAGCATTAGGAATCTGGATAACACAGCCCAGATGGATGTACAATAGACCACACTGCTCGTACACCAGGATACAAAAATAGATTTAATAAATCCACACAATGTAAAAATACAGGTTAAGCGCTTTCAACTGTAGGACACAGTCTTCCTCAGAACAATGCATTACACAAATTCATATCAATTTATACCCATCTAAATTGAATAATAGAATAACTACCTACGGAAAACCGCCAAAAAATTTTTTCAAAATATCAGGTTTACTCTTCCCCTTACGGAGGAAATTGGAAAATGGAATTGGCCCTTAAAGAAAGTAGATGGCAGATATTAACTGATTCAACCCGTAAACTGGGTTTGAATGACTTTATCAGCATCAAACCATTTTTAATATTTTCATGATATATGTCTGCCAACTACATTGGGGTTTTGGATGGTAGTTTTTATTGTATCTTGATGTCTCTTTTTATGGTACATTTTTTATGTTACATTTTTTATGTTACATTTTTTATGTTACATTCTTTACTTTGGTACAAAATCCACATACCTTATTGTATTGTTGATTCTTAGTCACATGAATTACGACTTGGAATTAATATTTTAATTGAAATCATACACAATTTTTGTAATTATATTATATATATTTTTTGAAATATATTACATATTTTATTGTATGATAGTCATAATATTCTCATACATACATTCTTACTCAGTATGGTCTATCAAGATTTTGTAAATATTAGAGATATATATTGTGTGTTTTTTATGTGTATGTTAGGTGTTATGACAATTTTCTTATTACATGCTGCAATGAGATGTGTAGTATCGACAATATATACAGGTTGTATATTAGAACAGTATGCCTTTAAATATTTTGAAAAAATTTTTTGGCGGTTTTCCGTAGGTAGTTATTCTATTATTCAATTTAGATGGGTATAAATTGATATGAATTTGTGTAATGCATTGTTCTGAGGAAGACTGTGTCCTACAGTTGAAAGCGCTTAACCTGTATTTTTACATTGTGTGGATTTATTAAATCTATTTTTTGTATCCTGGTGTACGAGCAATGTGGTCTATTGTACATCCATCTGGGCTGTGTTATCCAGTTGTCACTATTTCTACACTTTTTTGAGCATTAGGAATCTGCTTTGGGCCTGTGATTGTTTTAGTGAGGTATTTCTGTGGCCTTTCCAGCTGTTGCAGATGTCTTGTGAGGTACATACCAAATGGAACATTGCACTCTATAATGGGTCTAATAAGGGATGAGTACAGTGAGACACTGAGCTCCTTTTTTCTGGATGAAAAGACCTTAGTGATGAGGTGTGCTACATAGGGATTTCCTGACTGTTGTGGCAATGTGGTTATCGAAGGTGAGACCACTGTCCACCTGTGTCCCTAAGTCTCTTATCACACTTTCAGTGTTTAGTGTACTACCACCTATGTGATAATTCATGGGTACATGTTTTTTTCCTAAAGGGGATAACTATACATTTCTTGGCATTGAGCTTGAGCTTATGGCTCTGGCACCAAGCATCTGTTTCTGTAAGGCCCTTTTGTAGAATATCCATATCATTTGGGGATTCAATAATGGTTCCCAGTTTGCAGTCATCTGTGAACATTGTTAGCCAGAGTACCTTAGTGTTGGCCTGTACTTCAGAGAAGTATATGCCAAACAAGAGCGGTCCCAGGACTGAACCCTGAGGTACTCTGCTTGTCACTTGTCTGGAGCTGGATTTGGAGTCGGCTACTTTTACAGTCTGGGTTCTGTCAGTAAGCCAGTTGGCAACCCATCGAGTGACGTAGGGATTTATGCCCAGCTTAGTAAGTGTATCTATAATTCCAGAGTGGGTGATGGTGTTGAAGGCCTTGGCAAGGTCCAGATAGGCTGTGTGGACCGCCTTACCCTTGTCCACAGCTCTGGAGACTGATTCGAAGAAGTCAATCAGGTTCAGGAGACAAGATCAGCCCTTCACGAACCCAAACTGGGTGGGGTCCAGTGTTTTAAGGTTGCCAATGTCTTTGTTTATAAGTTCCATGATAATACGTTCCATCATACCTCCCAACTGTCCCGAATTACTCGGGTTTTCCGAGTTTTGGGGTCCAAATAATGGGGTGCCACGATTCCCGAGTAGTACCCCTTCATTTCCGATTTTTTTTCATTATTTTTTATTTGTTTTTTTTATTTTTCGCGCTTTAGCTGATGTCATCGCCTGCGTGATGATGTCAGCTCGTCAGGGCTTCCAGCCTGTTGGAAATGAGCTTTCAGTGCATGCATTTCCGGGTTTCCAGCTGTTTCAAAATGCTTTGCGAGTGGGAATGAACCAGCCGGAAAGGCAAGGAGGGAGAAGGCGACGTGAATGGAAGGGATTTATTTGATTTACAAGGCTCGGGAACAAACCAGCTGGAAAGGCAAGGAAGAATTTATTTGATTTAGAAGGTGACATGAATGGCTCGGCTCAGAAGGCAAATGGATTTTATTTAGAAGGCTCTGCTCACAGAGAGGAAGGAAGGATTTATTAGTATGGAAAGGTAAGCTGAAAACTGTGTGTGTGTGCGTGTGCGTGTGTGTCTGTATTAAAAAGTTACTTTCTTTTTAATACTTCTAGCTAGCTTAGATCCTTGGTGGCTAGCAAAAAAAAAAAGACAATATTTAGCCTGGATATTGCTTAACCATTTAAAGCTGGATCTTTCTCATGAGCTTTTTAGGTGTCAATATTGCAAGGTGTACATCCAAGAAACCATTAAAGTTTGTGAGCCAATGTGCTGCGCAAAAAAATAACCTTGGATTTCTGTGCCTTATGGAAACAAGATCGGATACCCTTTCTACCTTTCTTTACAATGGTGCAAACACAGGTCTGTTGGTTCCATCAGTCTGCATTTGAAAATTTAAGGTATATTTATTAAAATAACTAATTATTTAGAGATATTTTCGTATTTTAATAGTCACTACCTACATGATGCCTTTGCCATATATAGAATTAATGATCATTAAGCCAGCTAAAATGGAAGCAAGGTAACATGTCATGATGTCATTGGAGAGAAAAAGTGCCTGACTTACAGTGTATGCAGTACAATATGCAGGTTCACGTATTTAAAGTTTAATGTACGCTTTATAAACATTTGGTCTACAGTTTCTTCAGTGAGTGGCTCAAATGAGAACCTTTATTAATAAAGCACTTTGTTTTCAAATCTTTTTCTCCATAAGCAGACATCTGCTCTGTTGATAGAGTAAATAATTTGAAGCCAGACACTTCAATAATGCAGCATCTGTACTTTATTATTTGTATAAAACTGTCCACAAGGGAACAGTTATTGTAGCTATTAACCCTCAGATGTGGTGTACAGTTCTGTTAGTGAGCAATCTAATCTGGTTGTATTTTGCACTATAACTTTAACCTGTGCAGCTGTAAATAAACTAATCGCCATGTCTTTTTTTTTTTTCCTTTTAATGAGTATGACTTTGTTTTTTCATACACTGAACTGCTCTTTCATTGTGGATGCAATTAAACCTTCCCTCTTTACTATCCTATAGTTAGCAGTTATCTCTAAAATCAAACTCAGTAGGGAGTAAACAGGTGTATTTGGGGAAAAAAAATCTTCAGACAGTAGCCTGGATGTTGTGAGGTTATGCGACATGAAAATACATGCAGAAGTGTAATCTGAGGAAACTGCTTAAATTCTGTATGTAAAGCACTGTGATTATTTGCTTCTAAATGGTTTTAACTTTCTGTTTTTATACACACATTGGGAGTTTTCTTCTGAAATAACTGTCCCTATAAGAACATTTCTCCCATGTAACACACTTCATTTAAAATGCCTATGCACAGTGCAACATTACCTGTATTACTGGATCTATAGTTTAGTAAATGCAGTTGTATTACTTTTAACTCAAGTCATGAAAGAAAAGGGTCCTTGGACCAGTTTACCTGCAGCAGGCTGGATTCCGTTGAACATCTGATTCTGGTAAAACAGTTTTTTAACAACTAGTCTTTGCATTAGTAAAGCAGTATGCACACATTAGTGTTTATCGTAAATGGGTAAAATAGCCAGGTAATGGGACATTTGAATGGCTGCAGGGGGACTCTGGTGCCATATTTGGGTTGTCTGTTCTTCAGTTTGAATTTGAAAGTTGGTATCCCACAATCCCATTGGAGTGGACGAGGTTACATAATTATGTATGCAAATTTTATGTTAATCAGCGTACAGATTTGTACCTTTTTTATGGGCTTTGTCCAGATTTTTAATGTTTCCAGGTTGAGAGGTATGCGTTCCATGCCCATGCAGATCAGACTCGTCAGACTGATGGGACGGTAGTTCCCTGGATCCAAGGTGGATCCCCCCTTGTAGAGTGGGATAACTGTAGCTGTGTGCCACTCAGTGGGCAGGAAGCTTTAGGTGAGGCTATGATTAAACATGACACTTAGGTGAGGTGCCAGTTCATTTTGTAGTTCATGTAATACACATCCCGGGATGTCATCTGGTCCCATGGATGCTGCATTCTTAGCTTTGGAGAGTGCGGTTTCTACCTGTGTGGCCATGATTACCGGAATTTGGCAATCTTTTGGTATTGAGATGGGCCCTTTAGTGGGTGAGAGGAGGGTGAAGTTGGCACTAAATCAATTTGCCAGGATATTGGCAATATCCTTGGGATCAGTATATTTAATGCCGTTCTGTTGTAACTCAGAGCATATCTGAGCATTACCACTTAGATTCTTGATATAACTATAGAATGTCTTGTTGTTGTCTTTGGAATCTTTGGCAATTTTATTTTCGTAACTAGCTTTGGAGGATTTTATGAGGGATCTCAGCTTCTTACTTGAGGCTGGTAAGGGAGTTTTTTGCATCCTGGGATTTTCCTCTTTTCTGCAACAGTTTCTTTCTTCTGTTGTATAGTTTGTTTATGGCAGGGGACCACCAGATTGGCTTCCTTTTTTTGGAGGAGAGCGTCTTGGTTCTATTTGGGATGGCACGATTCATGCACAAGTGGATGTGCTCATACAGTGCCTTAGTGTAGGATTCAGCAGTCAGACTTTCAGATCCTGTCTTCATGGTTGTCATGAAGTTTGTCACTTCTGACTTGAATAGCATGAAGTTGGCTTTGGAGAAGTTTTTTTATGGAGGTTTCCTTACTGGGGGGGGGGGGTGGATGTCAAGGGTGATTTGCTTATGGTCAGACCTGACCAATGGGGGGGTGACGACTGGTGTGGAGTATCTATCTCCCATGTTGGTAATGACCAGGCCTAGGATACAATGGATTAGTTGATCCAGGGTGTTGGAATTTATGAATTCCAAGAACCGTTGGGAAAAGGTGTTGGTAACCCAGTAGTTTTCCCAGTTAATGGCAGGGTAGTTGAAATCACCCAGTATTAAGGTGTTTGGTTGTATCTTAATATTTTCCAGTATGTTTAGAAAGGTGTAGTGAGAATCTTGGGGCATGGTGGGGAATCTGTAGCTACAGTTTGGATTGCAGTTCTTACCTAGTGTTAGTTGCACCTGGAGAATTTCAGATGCATTGTGTTGGGCAACTAGCATGGAGGTGTGAATATCCCTGGTGAATATGGACACTCCTCCACCTTTAGTGTTTCAGTCTTGGTTTGGTGGCCGAAAAGTGTGGTAAGAGTTGTAGCCCGGTATTGCAGGGGTGCTGTCTGGAGCCTTGAACCAGGTCTCAGTTACTGCACAGATACTGATGTTCTCAATTTTTAGGAGTGCCTCGAGAGAGTGCATTTTGAGGTTTAGGCTTCTAGCATTGAGTAGCAGTACCTTCAGATTTTGCATGCTTGTATCTGTTATGGTGGTGGCTTTGTCCTTTGAACCTTGCCTAAAAAAGGCACTTTAGGGGTGGCAAGAGCTTCTGCCAGTAACCTGAATCCCAGGGGTGACAGGTGCAGACCATCTCTGGCAAAGCATCATGGTTTGTCGATAATGTCATCCCAGGCAGACAGATTCTGGATCCCCTTTGAATGACACCAGAAGCTTAGCCAACTGTTGAAGTCAATCATTGTGTCCTTATACTGTGGTATCATTTTGGGTGAAGGCAGGATGCTACTCAAAGCTAGGGTCATACCTGCCTGGGCCACATGATACGAGTGCTCTTCCATGTCTCTTTTCATGTAGTCCAGGGAGGTATGTCTCAAGTCATTCACTCCAACATGGACAATGACAGAGTCGTATTTGTACTTGTTGTGGAGTGACTTGAGTGCATGCGTTATGTGGCAGATCCTGGCACCTGACAGGCAGCTGAAAGTAATTTTCTCCTTGTTCAGCCTGGTGAGTGGGACATCAGTGTGCCTGACTATAGAGTCATCTATGACTAAAGTGTTGGGTATGTTGTCTTGCCTTAGCGGCTGTTGTTGGGTGGCACACTGGTGTTGTGAGATATGTGTCACTTTGGTTGTGACTGGTGTTTGCATTTCAGCTTCGAAGGTCCTTGTTGCTTGGTCAGGTTAATGTTAAGGGCCTCTGCATATGTGGGTTTAGTGTTGCTATATGTGGGTGTTGATGGTGTGGGTTTTGAAGGGCTATGTGTTGCTTGATGTGTAGTTCAGGTGTTAACCTTCTTCTCTTGACTGTCTAGCAGAAACTTGGCTGGAGAGAGCTTTGCTTCCAATTTGGCTATGTATGTGCATCTCTCGCAGGTTGTAGTGTTGGGTGGTAGGAGGAGAGAGTTGTCTGTGTACATGAGGCAGTTGCAGCATTGCCACTGTATGCCCAGATTCACCAGATGGACAGGAGAAATCACCGGTCGCTGATCCTTGGACATGCCTGTTTAGGTGCTTTTTTGTAAAGTACAAGAGCTGTTTTCCCTTACCTTTGCAAGGTACTTTGCAATTATAGGCTGTTTAGTGCCTATGATTAATTTCTCCTTATTAACAAGGAGAGTTGAGTGCTGGTATCAGTTTAAGGCTTCCTAGTGCTTTCCAGCAGGTTCTAGAGCAAGTTCTAGTCACAGGAGTTCAGATTTCAATGCTACTACTGAATTTAGTACAAGGATAAACTCTATAAGTTAAACTTTTACACATTAAGGTATAGGCAAAGGAGAGGTGACCTTGTTCAGTTCTTCAAGACTGCAAAATATCCCTGTTATTGAGAATGCCTTGTGTCTTTCGGCTTTTCCTGGTTAGGGGTTGCCACAGTGGAACTCCGGTCCGCTAATGATTGGCAGTAGATTTTTTTTACGTACTGGCTTGCCGGGCCTAACGCACAACCTTCAACAAAGGAACGCCCATTCATGCATGTCGCCACACAGAAGACATTCTAACTGAGAATCGAACGGGCAACGTCTAACTGTGAGGCGACAACGCTACCGCAGCACCACTACCGCAGTTGTTATTGAGAATGCCTAGTTCTTAATAAAAGTAATAGAAGTTCCAATATATTATTTGAGGACTTGTAAAATAACAGGACTACAAGCTGATTCACAGAGAAGGTATTTGAACACTGGAACTCATTACCTCAGATAGTTAAAAATAGTAAGGACTTGCACTCCTTTGAGCAGTGCTTAAAAGATGTGTTACATGACACTCCAACATTTTTCAGTTCCTTTAGCATTCCCATGCAAACCTTATTTACTTTTGCAGGCTTGCCACAGTGGAACCTTTAATATGTTAAATAAATGTTATATTTAAGTTTGAATGTTTTAACTGTTAAATAAACCTGTTTTAAATAAAGTGTTAGACAATACAATTATGAATGTTATATGATTCTTCTGTTATAATTATCATGCATGCATGTCCTTTCATTTTGTATTTGCCTAGGAATTTGCCAAAGATAAGCAATCCACTAATCCTGCTTTAGAAAACAAAGTCGTAGCATCTAGACCTACAAGTACAGGGTCTGACACTTCTCAGGTAAGGACTATGAACATTTTAATTAAACATGAGTTTTTTTTTGTTAGCCTATTCTTTCATTATAAGAATAATAACTGCATTAGGCCATATTTCAAATGGTGTAATCTTGAAACTTTCTTGTTTTATTTCTATACTAGCTCTGACCTCCATCAGCAAACAATGCAATTGTCATTCTAACATGTTTAAACATGTAGCTCTCTTGAAATTATAGAATAAATACATGTTTATTCACTACATCAGAAAAATGGTGCAAGTGCTTTCTGTTGTCTGTCGTCTAGATATTTTAATAGAGTGAATTTTATTTTCAGTGTAAACAGTAAATGTTAAGTTGTCAATCTCGCCTTCATTCTTGCTGGATGGTTCGGAGCCGATCCTCGGCTCCGACTCGGCACTTGCTTAGCTTGAGAACTCCTTTTACCAGCTCGAGGCAACCCTATATCCCATGATGCAAGGCGAGACTACCTCAGATCTCGTTTGCCGCTTTGTGAAGAGGTCTCTTTTTTTGCCAGCTCAGGTAAGCTTGAATTTTCAAACAGTTTAGTCAGGGTTTTTTCTCTCCCTTACTCTCTTTCATAGTGTGTAGAGTTTCTACAGCCCACCCTATTCCCCCTATATTTAAAACTTTCTAGTTAAATAGTTAACTTTAATTTTTCAGTTAGGCCTAGGCCTCTTTTCTTAATCCCTATCTGTGTGTGTGTTTTTGTTGGGATTAATAGTGTGACTGTTTGGGGTGTGTGAGTGTTGTTTTTTACTTGGACTATGTCTAAGGAAGGAAAGGTCTCAGGCTTCAAGAAGTGTGACTTGTGCTGTCAGAAAATGTCTCTGACAGACGGTCACACTTCTTGTGTTTACTGCCTGGGGCCTTTACACCTCCAGGACTCCTGTGCCATATGTCATTCTTTTAGCCAGAGAGTCCTGCAGGAGAGGAGGAACAAGTTGATCCTCCATGGCTTATTAAAGCCAGAAGGTTCACCCACTAAAACTGGGTCGAGTAAACCTTCAAAGCCACCTAAGGTTCAGGCTACAGTTGTTAAGCCTCCCCCGGTGGCTCCGACTCCTTCAGAGTCGAGATCGGCTCCGGCTGGAGCCGATCTTTCTACTTCTGATGTAGTAGTGTCGGTTCCTACCGGCTCTGACACTCAATCTACAGTTGCCTTGTCGGCTCCGGCTGGAGCTGACGTGTTATCCAGTATCGGAGCCGAGAAGCCTTCGGCTCCATCTGGAACCCAGAGGACGTCGGCTCCGATGGCTTCGTCCAAGAAGAGATCTCGGTCCCCTTCTTTGGAATCGATCCACTCGGCTCCGAGGTCTCCTCTTTTGTCGGAACGGAGTCATCGGAGCCGATGTTCGGGATCTTCCAGGCTGTCTGACCATGATTTAGAGAGGGTGGTAAGCAGGCTGTTGAAGTCACAGGCACTAGCCCAAATGCTCCATAGCCCGTCTCAGCAGACTTCGGCTATTGCTCTTCCCCTTGAACTTCCTCCTCCGACTCCCTCCAGAGTTCGGAGCCGGAGCTTCTCGGGACAGCGACCGTGTCGGCGCCGGAACTGATACATCCCCTTTCGGCTCCGTCGTCTTCGGCTCTGATCTCCTCCATGAGACCTTCCTTGGAGAGATCCAGTCGTCGAGTTTCCCTTGTCGGCTCCGAGGGGGCTAGTGGCATCGGACCCTTGTCCGAACCTGCTCTCCCTCTCGGGGCTTCGGCTTTGGTAAGCTTGGCACCTACATCGGCCTTGGAGCCTTCTCTCTCAGTGGAGCCGGGAGTTCCTATTTCTTCGGAACGGGAATATTCTGGCCTCCCTGGGAGAGGAGCCTTTGAGGTGATGAGGAGTGTCCTGGCACCTGAGCCAGGTCAACGGTCCATCCCTTCAGCTCCTCCCTCTTCGGTGCCTGTTGATGTCTCTTGCCAGCCTCTTGCTCTCAGGCCCAGGGATCCATCGCCCCAGGTTTCCCCATTGGGAATAACTTCCTCTTCCGAGGTTTCTCCTGATCCCGCAGGGGAACCCCCTCGGAAGAGGACGTGTAAGAGGAAACACACAGACTCCCCTGAGTCTACAACATCTGATACTGACTTAGATGAGTCGGGGGGTTCCTCACGGTCCCCCTCTGAGGATGTCTCCTTTTCAGACATCCTTGAACTCCTCAAACAGAGGGGGAATTGGCCCTCCATTGACCCCTCCGAGGATGAGTCGGTATACCTGGAGGCTTTTGGATCCCGACCCTCCACCTCCTGGGTGTCTCCGCCTTTCGACCCACTTATGCAGGTAGTGGCTCGGAAGGCGTGGGCAGCTCCAGATTCTGTGGAACCGGTCCCCAGGAGGCCATCCAAATTTATTACGGCCCCTTCAGACAAGCAATTTCTTTCTAAGGGCGTCTCTGTGGATGCTATGGTGGCGGCGGCCACCAAGAAGGAACTTGCGGATCCTTCAGTGCCTGTCCATCCTCCTAACAAAGATTCTAGGACCATGGACAGGTATGGCAAGCGGATGTTTTCTTCAGCGACCTTTGCTATGCGTTCGCTGAACTACCTTTGTCATTTCACCAGACTTCAAAGAGATATTCTCAAGGAACTAGGTGAAGTGGTTCAGGATCCTTCAGCTGCTGGGGCTCAAGACAAGATTGCCTCACAGCTAGCAATCCTAAATTCTTTAATCAACTCCTCCATGCGGCTCATATCCTATGCAGCCGATGGAGCGAGCAGAGCCGCAGGCACAGGAGTGGCTCTTAGACGTCAAGCCTGGATGCGGCTTTGTAATTTCGCGGACCCCTTTAAGGCGTCCTTCACCAATACCCCCTTTGACGGTTCGGCTTTGTTCGGACCTCAGGTGAAGGAAACCTTGACCAGGTGTGAGCAAGACGGCAAAACTCTTTCTGCCGTAGGAGTCCATTTTTCCACCCCTTCTAGACCCTATCCCAAGGGTCAGAAAGGAGGAAAGATGTGGTTCCATAAAGCCCAAGGAGCAGTGCTGGACACGCATGGTCAGTTTACCCCCAGAGGCAGAGGGGGTAACAATAATAGACGCCGCCCTAGAGGCAGGGGGGGTCCTCAGAATCAGGGCAACAGGGAGTCTCTTCCTGAGAAGCCCTTTCAGCATCCCTGAGGTGTTGCCCGACTGTCCACCCTTGGAGGCAGTCGGGGGAAGGATATCGCTGTACCCAGTAGCCTGGCGTTCCCTTTCACAAGATATGTGGGTACAGTCGATCATATCCGAGGGTTACAAAATCCCTTCGAAGGTATCCGACCTCACCAATCCCTTCCAGACATCTCACCCGGTCAAAGGGATTTGGCAAAACAGGAGGTTTCAAAGCTCCTAGAAAAAGAGCCGCCCAGACTGTTCCAGCAGACCAAGTAGGATCCGGCGTCTACTGAGATTCTTTTGGTCCCCAAAAGGACGGGAGATTGGAGACCGATTTTAGACCTGAGCAATCTAAACAGATTTGTCAAGAAGGCAAGATTCCGGATGGTCACGCTTCAGTCCATTCTGCCCTTTCTGGGCAAGGACAACTGGATGTGCTCGATAGACCTTCAGGACGCGTACTATCACATAAAGATACACAGGTGCTCCAGGAGGTTTCTCCGCTTTCGGCTAGGGACCAGTCATTATCAATTCAGAGCCCTGCCCTTTGGCCTCACTTCAGCCCCCAGAGTGTTTACCAAATGCATGGCAGTGGTCACAGCTCATCTGAGACGTCAAGGATTCCAGGTGTTTCCTTATTTAGACGACTGGCTCCTCTCCGCCACCACCAATGATCAGCTTCTTCAGAGCAGAGACTACACTCTGCAGCTTTGCAAAAGGTTGGGAATATCAGTGAATTTCGAAAAATCTTCTCTGCTGCCTTGCCAATCTATCACCTTTATAGGCGCAGAATTAAACACCGTCAGTTTGTTAGCCAGACTAACAGATCAGAGAATTCTGGACATCCAAAAATATGTTCGGATTTTATTGCAGAGCAGCAAAGTCAAAGCCAGATTGATTCTGAAAGTTCTAGGTCTTATCGCTGCGGCCATTGTACTTCTACCATTAGCTTGCTTCCACATGCGTCTTCTGCAGTGGATGTTATTCACTCAGTGGTCGTTCCAGAACCTTCCTATGAGGCACGAGATCTTAGTTACACAATCGTGCAGGACTCATCTAACCTGGTGGATATCTTCCCCTCTACTTCATCAGGGCCGACCATTTGTTCCCCCTCCTCCAGTTGCCACAGTCACTACGGATGCCTCTCTGATTGGGTGGGGGGGGCATTATCAGGGCAGGATGGTCCACGGGACTTGGCAACCCATTGAATACCATCTGCACATAAATGTCCTGGAGATGAGAGCGGTGCTTTTAACGTTGCAAGCCCTCAACGACTTTCTTCCCGCGGGGACTATTGCAGTTCAAACGGACAACATGTCTGTGGTCTGGTACATCAACAAGCAGGGTGGGACCAGATCCTATCCTTTGTGTCGAGAAGCTCTCAGACTTTGGCAATGGGCAATCTCCTCTCATCGGTTTCTGATAGCAACGCACATCCCCGGCAGGTCCAACCTTTTAGCGGACAGGCTGAGCAGAGCCATTCTCATGCCTCACGAGTGGTCTCTCAATCAATCAATAGTGGACGAGATATTTCTGAAGTGGGGCACCCCTTGTTGCGATCTTTTTGCTACACCCCAAAACAACAAATGCCCCGACTTCTTCACCCTCTTTCCCCTACCAGGCCAAATCCTGAGAGACTCTCTAACCCAGGATTGGCCCCGGGGACTTCTGTACGCTTTTCCTCCTTTCCCCTTAATTCCACAGGTCATTCAGAAAGCTACCGTTTTGAGGGCCAAGTTGATTCTCATTGCCCCTTACTGGCCTCGACAAATTTGGTTTCCGACTCTGCATCGTCACCTCCTGGTGCAGCCTTGGCATCTGGACCCAGTTCTGGATCTTTTGATCCACCAATCGGGTCAGCAGCACCGGGCCATTCGTTCTCTCAACCTCACTGCTTGGTTGCTCCACTTCCTTCCCTAGCCAGGCTCCCTATGATTTCTGATCCTGTCAGAGATATCTTAATAGCTTCTTTGAAGTCGTCCACCAGAATGGTTTATGCTAGCAAGTGGCGATGCTTTTCCCTTTGGGCAAACTCCAGGCACATTGATCCTTTTACTGCACCTGTGCATTCTGTTTTAGATTTTCTGGCTGAAGTTTTTCAGTCAGGATCTTCTTCATCAACAGTCAAAGTTCAACTGGCGGCTATTTCCAAATATCATGTTGGCTTGCAGGATCATAACATTATGTCACATAGACTATGCAAAGCTTTTCTGAGAGGAGTTTTTCTCCTGAAGCCTCCAATAAAACATCCTCCTCCACAATGGGATCTGAATGTATTGTTCGCATCCTTGATTTTACCACCCTTCGAACCGTCTGCTTCATGCTCCTTGAAGTTATTGACCTGGAAAACTATTATTCTTAGTGGCTGTCACTTCAGCAAGAAGGGTATCCGAGATTCAAGCTCTCTGCATCCGTTCCCCTTACTTGGTTTTTCACAAGGACAGGGTATCCTTGAGAACAAATCCATCTTTTCTCCCCAAAGTTGTTTCTCAAAGTAATATTAATCAATCCATCGATCTACCAGTTTTTTTCCCAAATTATTCTGACAGAGCTGAACAAAAGCTTCATTTTTTGGATGTCCATCGTCAGCTCAGGTATTATTTGCATAGAACTAAACAATTCAGGAAATCAGACCAATTATTTGTCTCCTATGCAGAAAACAGGAAAGGTCTCCCAGTATCAAAAGTGACCTTATCCAGATGGTTATCTTCCACCATTTCTTACGTGTATTCGCTCAGAGGCAAGCAACTACCCTCTAAACCGAAGGCACACTCAACCAGGAGCCTATCCACTTCTACAGCTTTTCAGGATAGGCTACCCATTGATACCATTTGTGCAGCAGCTACTTGAGCCACTCCTCATGCCTTTGTCTCTCATTACAAATTAGATTTGGCCTCCAGGGACAGAGCCAGTTTTGGTTCCACAGTTCTCAAGAGTCTGTTCCATTGAGCCACCCGGGATACAGGTGCTAGGGACGCGGTCCCATCCAGCAAGAATGAAGGCGAGATTGACAACTTAACATTTAGAAGTTATGTACCTACCATAACGTTCCATGTTAGTTGTCTTCTCTCGCCTTCTTTCTTGCGTCCCTCCCTCCTTCCCCCTGGCCTGGACAGATCTTGAAGGGCTTCTCTTTCTCAGGTTTCACTCTCATGAGTCTTCAGTAGAAGAGTCTATATTAAGAACTTGTTTTCCTAGTTCTACTAGGTTAGTCTTTGCTCTTCCTTTGGGAATATTTTTATTTAGCAGGGTATTATAGCTACCAAACGAGATCTGAGGTAGTCTCGCCTTGCATCATGGGATATAGGGTTGCCTCGAGCTGGTAAAAGGATTTCTCAAGCTAAGCAAGTTCCGAGTCGGAGCCGAGGATCGGCTCCGAACCATCCAGCAAGAAAGAAGGCGAGAGAAGACAACTAACATGGAACGTTATGGTAGGTACATAACTTCTAATTTAATACCGATTTGCACCCCATACTGCTACCTCCAAGGCAGACATATATATACACATACAGTCATGCACACACATCCTAGCCCTATCTTATGACTAAACTCATAAGCACTTACCTCAACCATGCCAATTTGTACTTCGCTCTAGTCAGCTGTGATTCATAAACATGCAAATTAGCTGATAATGAAGTTTTTCCTCATTACAACTTATGCATTTATGAATCAGAAAATACTGCACTGTGGTAACAGGGCCTTTTTAGCTCTGGTAGTACAGCCCATACTGTGGATCTTAATGAATTGCTGTGCATGTCTTACTATCAGCAACCATTACTTTGGTTTTCTTTTTCCTGTCACTGAGTTGGCATTATGGGAAGTTAATTCTGTTTGTATTACAGCCCTTGATAAAAAAAAATAAATCAGTATTCCAGTCCTTGACTAAAAATGCTTGTTTATTTTAATGTTTAGCAGGATGCTATAGTTTATATTTTGATTTTTTTTTTTATATTTCAATCTGTTATAAGAACATAATCTTTCTTTGGGAAAGATAATTGTAGCAGAAAGCCATAGCATATAGGCTACTGACCAACATAGCTCCTTTGGTTCTGGACAGTTTTTCCATAGATTAGTATAGATCAGTATGTATGTATACATTTAAGCAGCTTTCCATGGGCTTACATATGTGTATAAATACTGAGCATGTGCAAGCCAGACTGCCATTTTATAGAGAGCTGTTGAGATGTAAGCATGCATGTATGTAATGGTTCTGTCAGTTATCCAATTCATTTATATTTTATGTTGCTGCTGTCCATCCTGATGTATTTCTGTACAATAAAGCATATAAACAAACTACCCCGCCTGTTCGTCTTGAATCATAACATAGGACGAATGACAATTAGTATGTCTGTTATTGTTGTCTGACACTTATTTCCCCTTCCCATTAGTTGTGACATCTGGTGGCATATAATATATGTATAAGTACTGGTGGCACGTACTCATATTAATACTTCTTGAAGCTTTCTGTAGTTATATAAATTAGAAAAGTTGTATAAAACTTACCACAAAAAAAGTGGAAACTGTATCTAGAAAGCATTCTGAATCATACCTCTCAACTGTTCAGATTTTCACAGAATGTCCAGATTTTTATCTCATATTTTTGGTGTGTTCCTCCTAAAATCTGTACTTTTCTGGCAAATAGCTGAGGATTGAAGTCATTAAATAATGACAAACATTTGAGTTCAAGACTCCACACCCTTCAGAAAATTCATGCTGATGCAAAGCCTATTATTCTATCAACTTTCTAAGTTTGTAAGAGCAATATTTAAAATCTGTCATTTGTCCCCCCATCATTTTAAGTTTTGTCCAGATTTTTTGCTCTAAGAGGTTGAGAGGTATGTTCTGAATACGCATCTTAAAAATTGTAAAATTAATATAAAGGAAATGTGTCTGAATATAAGCAGGTTGTTAACTGAGAAAAAGAGAGAAAAAAAATCTTCAACCATTTCCTTAGACAATGCACTTTTGATGGTTTCCATTTCCAAGTCATTTCAGCTGGTCCAAAAGATCCCTAAATCAGCTTACTTACTTCAGTCTAAACTGTATACATCAGTACTCTTCTATACATGTGAATCTCCAGAGATAATTCTGCATGTTGAGAAACTGACTCTATCTTAATACAATTTTGTCTATGTTAATGGAGAGGTTTTTAAGTATTATCCTGTGCAGAATATTTATACAGGACTTGACAGTAATCTGCTCCACTGACAACAAAATTGATCATTTGGCATTTGTTTAAAAGTACTTTAAATCTTTGCAGGAAGCTTTTGAAATTGAGTCAGATCTCCCACTGAAGCCCCCCATTTAGCAATTTCATTCCAGGTTGCATCTGTAACTGAGAGGCACAAGGAAAGGAAATGATTCATGTCTCCATTATCCTCAGTTGAAGAAGAACAATTTGTATAAGCCATATCCATTGCCATAGGGCACTAGATTTAGATCCCAAATTATATCACAGTCTTCTGGCTTCACCTGGAAGATATTA